>NC_080548.1:32757735-33060103 GCF_028640845.1 Ahaetulla prasina | reverse complement strand
CACAATTTGTATTCCTTTGCATCGCGCTGCCTTGTGTTGCATTGCATTGCGTTGCATTGGTGGTGCTGGGCTTACTGTTCCTTATTCTTTTATTTTGAGGGGTTTTTTTTAAATTGCCTGTAAGCCACCTAGAGTCAATGAGAGTGGGGGGGGGCATAAAGACATTCTAAATAAAACAAATAGAACAAAAATTGCTCTATGTTGCATTGTGTTGCATGCAGATTAGAAAAAATATTTTGTGGAGCTTCTGGGGGTCATCCTGAGCCTGGAGAGGACTCCGTATAAAACTGACACCCACCCCCACAAACAAACTCTCCCCCTCTCTGGTTTAGACCAGACAACCAGCAGCTCTCAGATTTGAAGGTGAAAACTTTCTCCTTCTGGAAAGTCACTGCTAGGGATCTGCACCAAAACTCTCAAAAGATCTGGAATTCTGCCCTCCTGGGTAGCTCTGGTGCCCTCCCACCTGGGCTCCTTCCGACGCCCCAACCAAGATGCCAGCTGGGTCTCAGGCAGCTGGCACCCACTGAAAGGCCCCTGGCATCAGCCGTTCTCCCTGCTTCTCTCCCTGATCCAGCTGGCATAGACCCCCCCCCCTCCAAGCCCTCCAGCCCTTCCTCGGCTTGTGCCAACCTGCAAGGGCACAGCTCCTCCACTCCTCCCGTTTACCTGGCACCTGCGAGAGCCGAAGGCCGAGGAAGGCAGGCAGTGCTGAAAGATGCGCTGCCTCGGAGTGCCTGGCGTGAGGCTGACACTGGACTGCCACACTCGAACCTGGAGGGCAGAGTCGTTCCCTGGGTGGCAGGTGCGGTTTGGCAGCCCCAAAGGTGAGGGAGGAAAGGCCCCGGAGGGAGGGAAGGGCTAAGCACAAGAGCCAGACACAAGACACAAGAGCTGTGCCCAGCTGGAGCTCAGAATGATTTCTTTGGAAGTTTCTTGCCAGTTCCAGCAAGCTTGACTTGAGGACTAGCAGCTTGGTTCTATAAAAAAAGAAGAAACAAGCCCAGCTAAACCCTCAACTGCTAACCCAGATGACGGGGAGAGGAAAGCTAACATTCATACTTTGCCATCTGATAATCTAGTAAGTCCTTGACTTACAACCTTTCTTAACAATTGTATTGATTTGCTTAACAACCATGTCGAGAAAGGTTGTAAAATGGGACAAAACTCACTTAAAGACTGTCCTGCTTAGCAGTAGAAATTCTGGACTCAATTGTGGTCATAACTCGAGGACTCCCTGTAGTGTGACTTCTTTGGAAATGGAACAAACATTTGAAAGGAAAAATAAAAGGAGTTTCCGGCTTTAACACATTTGATTCCCAGAAATTGTAATGGGGGAAGCTCTCTTCCCGAGGGGGCTGCTCCGTCACGTGGGGGGGGTGTTGCACTTCAAGGGTGAGTCACCCCACAAGCAAAGCAAATAAGGCAGGAAGGCGTCATTGGGAGCAGCAGAAGTGCCTCTTTAGAGCAGGGGTCTTCAACCTTGGCAACTTTAAGACTTGTGGACTTCAACTCCCAGCATAACTGGCTGAGGAATTCTGGGAGTTGAAGTCCACAAGTCTTAAAGTTGCCAAGGTTGGAGACCCCTGCTTCCTTCTGGGGTTGAATAGAGAGAGTTGGTTAGACTTTTGGAACAGGGAGCCGAGTTGCTCTACATTATAAAGTGCCCTATAAACTAATTTTAATTTATTTAACCGCCTCTTCTTGAATTGTGTCCTGAGCTCAGTTCCCACAAGGGCCCTTGACAGTTTGCAAGACGCTGAAAGAGCACTTGATTCGGCCAGCGAGGTGGGAAAGGTTCTCCGTTTTAAACCCCCCGAGATGTGTTAATTGTGAGAAAGAGGCTTAAATGCTCTTGTGGCATTTAATTGTGGCAAAGCAATCACATAGGAGCAGGTGAACAAGGTGTAATCCCTCCCAGATTGTGCAATGCAAACTCTTGAGTGGGCCGACTGAGCAGGCTCTCTTTATTAATTCTGCTTTTTATGCGTTCTCTTGATTTCTTTCTTTTTTTTTTTTTTGCATCATAACAGAATAATAGAGTTGGAAGGGACCTTGTAGGTCCTGTAGTCCAACCCTCTGCTCAAGCAGGAGACCTTATCCCATTTCAGACAAATGGTTGCCCAATCTCTTCTTAAAAGCTTCCAGTGTTGGAGCATTCACAACTTTATGAGGCAAGCCATTAATTGTTCTCCTTGTCAGGAATTTTCTCCTTAGTTCTAGGTTTGCTTCTCTCTTCAATTAATTTCTATCCGCTGCTTCTTATCTTGCCTTCTGGTGCTTTGGAGATCGGGCTGACCCCGTCCTCTTCTTTGTGGCAGCACCTCAGATATTGGAAGATGCTATTATGTCACTCCTGCGCCTTATTTTCACTAGACTAGACATACCCAATTCTACTCTTCATCAGAGGTGGGTTTCAGCAGGTTCTGACCAGTTCTGGAGAACCAGTGGCAGAAATTTTGAGTAGTTCGGAGAACCGGTAGTAAAAATTCTGACTGGCCCCGACTCCGTCTATTCTCTGCCTCCCGAGTCCCAGCTGATTAGGAGGAAATGGAGATTTTGCAGTATCCTTCCCCTGCCACACCCACCAAGCCACGCCACGCCCGTTAAGTCACGCCCACAGAACCAATAGTAAAAAAAATTGAAACCCACCACTGGTCTTCATGTGCCTTTGATCCCCTAATCATCCTTGTTGCTCTTTTCTGCACTCTTTCCAGATTCTCAACATCTTTTTTATAATATAGCAACCAAAACTGGATACAGTCAGTCATATTGGGGGGCGTTTTACGCTGGAGCTGGCTGATGGAATAAGCGAGAGGACCTCACCTCCTCACGCCCTTGGATCCCAGTTTTATTTAATTCCTGTTAATTTCAGTGTTTTCTACATTTTTAAAAATTATAATAAGCAACCCGGAATTATTTTTGGATATTGAGGTGTGGGTAGCATATAGGAAGAGGATAAAAACTCTGGCCCCTTGCAAGACCAGCTGCAGCTGACCTGGAGCAAAGCATTACAAAGGGGGACCCTACCAGATGCCTCCCCCCCACCCAAAGACCCACAGTGGCTGATAAGGAAAAAAATAACCCTGACATTTGCTCCTCCCTGCCCCACCCCCCAAAAAAGTATGAGAAATTTGGAGAAGTTGGACAGTCCAAAGTTGGAGAAATTCAGATGGCGTGGAGTTTCCCCAAGGGCTCTTGGGCATTGTAGTTCTGCCAGGGGGTGGGGCCTCCTCTAGCTCCTCCCCCGGAGTATAAGGTTGGGTAGAGGTGACCGTGCTTGCCACTGGAGGGCGCTGCAGGCTTTGTGGTTGGCTGGATGCTCCATGGGTGACTCCAACTCCCATTGCCCACAAGTTGCTCACTTGGGAAGGGTCCTGTTTATTTGAGGTGGGGGGGGGGAGAAAGACACCTTTCTTCTTCAAACTGAGATGAGGTGGATTTGGGAGGGAAACTAACCTGGTTTTTCCAACCTGCTGATTTAAATATAGACCGGGGTGGGTGTGTGGGTGTTGAACCTTGGTAACTAAGACCTGTGGACTTCAACTCCCAGAATTCCCCAGCCAGCCAGGGGGGCGGGCTGGGGAATTCTGGGAGTTGAAGTGCACAAGGTTGGACACTCTCCTATTGTAGATATTTGTTTGGTCAAAGCCAGAAAAAAAAATCTTTTTAAGAGAGAAGAACGCTCGGCCATTCCATGGATTACGTGTTGCCTTTTTAAAAGAAATTGATTTTAGAAGGATTTTTTTTTAAAAGTTTTTGTTCCTAGAATTATTTGGTTGTGGGGCTTTTTGGGGACAGATTTGTAGGCGAGGCACAGATGGAAGAAGGTTTGATCTCTTGTTTGGTCTCCGGGATGCAGAAGAGAAATGCCGGCTGCCTTCAGGAGGGCAGATGGGCGCCTGGGGGACTTTGACAGCAGCTTCTGCCTTCGATGGGGAAACTCAGCCCACCCACTATGCCCCTCTTTTCTTTCACCTTCCTTTCTTCCCAAAGCATTGCACACAAATGAAATATTGACCTCATACTGGAAGGCTCCCTAAATCAATCCCTCCCTCCCTCCCTCCTCTTCCTTTTTCTCTCTATTCTGCCTTGTATTTTCTTCTTCCTTTTTTCCTTCCTTCCCTCCCTCTCTCCTTTCCATTTATCTCTATTCTCCCTCCAATTCCCTCCCTCTCTTTTGTCCTCTTCCTCCTCCTCCTCCTTTTCCTTCCTCTCCTCCTCTTCTTCCTTCCTTCCTTCCTTCCTTCCTTCCTTTCTTTCTTGTTCTTCTTTTCCTCCCCCCTCTCCTCTAATACTCTCTCTGTGTGTGTCTCCCCTTCCCTTGTTTCCTAAGTGAGCTGGGCCTGATGAGCCACCACTTCCCATGGGACTTTCCCTCCCTCCCTCGGTGCGTGGGGTGTGCTGGACTGGCCACCTACGCAGCAGATCTCCACTGTGGATGCCATATGATTGTGCTTGTTGTTCCTCGTTGCCATGGTGATGATGTTGGTTTAGCAATAAAACTTAGGATATTTCCCGGGGATCTTGGCTCACAAGGTTTGCAAAGCTCGGCCTGCCTGCATTCCCACTGACTTTTTCCCTGTGGAATTTCCCACGGCTTTCTCCCCACTCCAGCGTCGATGCCCTCCTCCAGGCGGCTTCGGCTACATCCACCCCTTGGCCTTTCTGATGCTGCCGTGGTTCTCCGAGGGCAGCTGCCCGGGATCAGACTAAATGACCTCTGGGCATCCCTTGGTGAGACTTGCAAACTCTGAAAAGCCCAGAGCCTTCCTGGCGATCGTCTCGGCTCCTTCCTCCTTATTCCAGCCCCTGTTGTGGGTCAGGACATCCGAGCCAAGTCTCGGACCAAAATAATCCCTTTTATTTATATTCTCCTTTGAGCTCTTCTCATTTCTTGGCTTGTAAACTGTTTTTTTTTTTTCCAGACCAAACTTGGAAATGGCGAGCCGACCTTGAGAGAGGCATTTGCTCTGCCGTCTCCCAGCTTTTCCCAGGCCGGCAGGCTTGACCTCTGTCAAAAAGAGGCTTTGGAAGGAGCAGGTAATACTGTCGGGAAAAAGATCATTTAAACGCTTCACAAAACTCGGGAATATATATGTATATATATATATATATATATATATATATATATATATACAGTATATTTATTTATTTATTTATTCAATTTTTAGAGCCAATCATCTCATATATGTTGGCTCTGGGCAGCTCACAAAATGAAAAACCCCAGCAAAATACAATAAACGGAATACAAATAGTCCATAAAACTCTATTAAATGAAGATTATCAAAGCCTTAAAAAACACAAACCATTTAAAATCCATATCCCCTGAGCAAAAAAACTGTCTAGCGGGGCTCCACATATACCCAGGAAGAAAGGAATGGCAAAAAATAAATATAAGCTATTCTGATTCCCTTTATTTGGAAGTGCTATCTCACAGGAGGCATAAGGAGAATTACTAGGCAGAATTCCACCTCCCATCTATTTTTTCCGTTTTCTTTTGTGGACTAGAAACTTGATTCTAGCCCCCTTTCAGTGAATACGTTGCAGCGATCCAACAAGGATTCTAAAATCTGTAGGTGGATCAGGTTCGGCATAGCTACCCTTAATTTCTGTGGCAAGGAAGGAAAGGAAGGAAGGAAGAGGGGAAGGAAGAAGGGATGGAGAAGGAAGGAAGGAGGAGGGAGGGAGAAGGAAAGAAAGAAGAAAGGAAGGAAGAAAGGTAGGAATGAAGAAAAGGAGGAAAGGAAGGAGGGAGGGAGAAGGAAGGAAGAGGAAGAAAGATAGGAAGGAAGAAAAGGAAGGAAGGAGGGGGGGGGGGAGGGAGGGAGGGGGGGAGGAAGGAAAAGGGAGGGAGAAGGAAGGAAAAGGAAGAAAGGTAGGAAGGAAGAAAAGGAGGAAAGGAAGGAGGGAGGGAGAAGGAAGGAAGAGGAAGAAAATAGGAAGGAAGAAAAGGAAGGAAGGGGAGGGAGGAGAGAAGGAGGAGGAGAAGGAAGGAAGGAAGGAGGGAGGAAGAAAGGAAGAAAGAAGAAAGGAAGGAAGGAAGGAGGAAGGAAGGAAGGAAGAAAAGGAGGAAAGGAAGGAGGGAGGGAGAAGAAAGGAAGGAAGAAGAAGGAAGGAAGAAAGGAAGGAAGGAAGGAGGAGGGAGGGAGGAAGGAGGGAGGAGAAGGAAGGAAAAGGAGGAGAAGAAAGGAAGGAGGAAGGAAGGAGGAGGAGGAGGAGAGGGAGGGAGAAGGAAGGAAGGAAAAGGGGGGGAGAGGGAGAAGAAAGGAAGGAAAGAAAAGGAAGAAAGTAGGAAGGAAGAAAAGGAAGGAAGGGGAGGGGAGGAGAGAAGGAGGGAGGGAGAAGGAAGGAAGGAAGGGAGGGAGAGGAAGAAAGGTAGGAATGAAGAAAAGGAAGGGGGAGGGGAGAAGGAGGGAGGGAGAAGGAAGGGAGGAAGGGATGGGATGTCTACAGCAACTGTGTTATGAGGTGAGGGATCATATGAGTTGGTGGGATTAAAATGTCACTTTGCAAAACTTTTGATCCTGATCCAGTTTTAAATTTTGTTTATTCACTTGTTTATTTATTTATTAGTTTTGTGGTCGTAAGTTGAGGATGACCTGTGTAAGGAGGCTCCTTCCTGTTGTAAGAGGGTGACATGGATGTACAGATAGTCCTGACTTAACAACAGTTCATTTAGTGGCCGTTCGAAGATACAACAGCACTGAAAAATGTGACTTATGACCATTTTTCACACATATGCCCATTGCAGCATCCCCATGGTTTATGTGATCAAAATTTGGCCACTTGGCAACTGACTCACACTTATGGCGGTCGCAGTGTCCCAGGTCACATGATCCCCTTTTGCAACCTTCTGACAAGCAAAGTCCATGGGGAAGCCAGTTTCGCTTAACAACCGAGTTGCTAACTTACCGTCAGTGATTCACTTTACAACGGTGGCAAGAAAGGTCGTAAAACAGGGCAAAACTCACTGAACAACCATCTGTCTTAGCAACCTAAATCCTGGGCTCCATTGTGGACTACATGCATTAAATGAGCTGAGCCCATTTTGGGGGAAGATTTGAGGTGCCCTGCAAGAAAAGCCAGCGTCTCATTGGGGCGAGCGAGGGCTGAGTCTTGCCCTAGATTTCTGCAACTTCCCCCCCCATTGCGTCCCCCCCCCCCCAGAAAAAGGCTGACGAGGCTCCTGGGCAGCCGCAAGACGACAAACGCTCTGCTGCGGCTGCCACAACTGTGGTTCCCACGACACTGGGGGGTGGGGTGGGGGCTCGGGTGAGTAATCAGCATCAGCCGCCTGGGGAGCTGTGCCTTTAAAAGGCAAAAATGGCCTTTTTTTTTCCTTCCAAGAAGACAAAAAAAAAAAAAAAACAAAGAGAAAAAGATCAGTGGGGAACATTAGCAAAATCTCCTTGCTGGACGAGGGTCTCCTTGCGGAGGGTGGGAGCTGGAGGGCAATTTTTCCTAACTTTGGGCAAGGAGAAGGAAAAAAACCGGAAGGCTTTGGCCAGGAGGGGAGGAGGGCACCGTCTGCCTCCAGGCTTTTCCAGGCTGGTCCTCAGGAAACGGCCAGGGGGCTTAGGGAGCGGAGACCCGGCCTCGTTTTTCAAGGGGGCAGCTGGTCCTCGACTTACGACCACAAGGGAGCCCCAAATTCCTGTTACTCAGGGAAACATTTATTGAGTTTTGTCCCATTTCTTGCCACAGTTGTTAAGGGAATCTGGCCTCCCCCATTGACTTTGCTGGTCGGGAGGTCGCAAAAGGGGATCACGTGACCCCCGTCATAAATGGGACTCAACTGCCAAGCCTCTGACCCCAAGGCGGCTGCAATGGCCGCAAGGGGGAAAAATGGTCACAAGTCACTATTTTCGGTACCGTTGTAACTTCGAAGGGTGGCTGAATGAATGCCTGTAAGTCAGGGACGGCCTGCAGGACAGGAGCGGAAAGGGAAGCAGACCCAGAGTACTACTTCACTTCTCCCCCCAAAACAGACAAAGGGGGTGGGTGGGCTTCAGGGAGTCCCACCAGGGAGGTGGTGAAAAGAGTTTGTCCCCCACCAGCTTTTAAAAGTGGTGGCCTTAGTCTGTAGTGCATGAAACAGACGGGAAGGAAGGAAGGAAGGAAGGAAGGAAGGAAGGAAGGAAGGAAGGAAGGAAGGAAGGAAGGAAGGAAGGAAGGAAGGAAGGACAAGAAGGAAGGAAGGAAGGAAGGACAAGAAGGAAGGAAGGAAGGAAGGAAGGAAGGAAGGAAGGAAGGAAGGAAGGAAGGACAAGAAGGAAGGAAGGAAGGAAGGAAGGACAAGAAGGAAGGAAGGAAGGAAGGACAAGAAGGAAGGAAGGAAGGAAGGACAAGGAAGGAAGGAAGGACAAGAAGGAAGGAAGGAAGGAAGGAAGGAAGGAAGGAAGGAAGGAAGGAAGGAAGGAAGGAAGGAAGGAAGGAAGGAAGGAAGGAAGGAAGGAAGGAAGGAAGGAAGGAAGGAAGGAAGGAAGCAAGGAAGGAAGGAAGGAAGGAAGGAAGGAAAAGAGGGAAGGAAGGAAGGACAAGGAAGGAAGGAAGGAAGGAAGGAAGGAAGGAAGGAAGGAAGGACAAGAAGGAAGGAACGGAGGACAAGAAGAAGGAAGGAAGAAAGGAAGAAAGGAAGGAAAAAAGGAAGGAGGAGGAAGGAAAGAAGTAGGGACAAGAAGAAAGGAAGAAAAGGAGGAAGTTATGAGGGAGGGCTTGTGGGTTGTTGTTTTTTTAAGAAAAAGGAAGAAAGAAAAAGAAGAAGGGAAGAAGGTTGAACCAGGGCATGTGGGTGGGGGACTGAACCATTCTGGGGATGGGATTGGCCCCTGCCAGGTGAGAAGTGAAAGTCAGGCGGGGCCCTTTCCTGAACTTCCTACCATCCAGAGAAGCTCCTGTCAGTTGCTCCCTTCCCTTTAAAACTTTCCTGGACTTTCCGTCTTCAAAAGTCCCTGGAGAGAATCTGGTTCCCCCCCCCCCATGGCACCTTGTGTCTTTTGTGACACCTGCGGTGTCCCCGGGATCGCCTGATCCATTTTTGCGACCATTGGACAAGGATAGTCAGTGGAGGGGCCAGATTCACTTAACGACCGTGTTCCTAACTTACGAACTTCAGTATTTCACTTCACAACCGTGGCAAGAAAAGTTGTAAAAATGGGGCAAAACTCACTTAACAAATGCCTGGCTTATCAACAGAAATTGTGGCGGTAACTGGAGGGCTACCTGTATAAATAAATGTTATAAATGTTGTACCTTGATGAAGGTATCTTTTCTTTTGTGTACACTGAGAGCATCTGCACCAAGACAAATTCCTTGTGTGTCCAATCACACTTGGCCAATAAAAAATTCTATTCTAAAAGAATAGAAGGCAATAACCCCCTCCCTCGCCCCCCCCTCCTCTCAAAGAGACTGCACTGGGTCATGTGCAGAGGAGCCAGTTTGGGGTCATTTGCACAGGGGCTGGGGTGTTCCCCCCCCCTTCCCCAGCCCTTCCTTCTCTCCAGCGGCTGCTCTTCCCCCCCCCCCTTCGGCTCCTGAGGATTTGGTCAACACGTGTTTTCTCTCCAAAGCGTAATTGCTTCAGAAAACCAGGCCCAGCGCATTCCTGGGGCGTGACTTCACAATGACGCACCAGGGGAGTGTGCAAGACAAGCTACGGACCAGCACGGCCTCCCCTGCTTTGCCTCATTCCTCCTGAACCCCAAATCTCAGCTGAGCTTCCTTTGAAAGGGGGCCTGCTCCCTATCGGCCCCAGAATAGCAGTCGGCTTTGGAGGTCTTCTAAACCAACCCCCTGCTCAAGCAGGAGACCCTACATCCTTTCAGACAAATGGTTCTCCAATTTCTTCTTAAAAACCTCCAGTGATGGAGCACCCACAACTTCCGGTGGCAAGCCGTTCCACTGGTTCATTGTTTTCACTGTCAGGAATTTCTTTCTTAGTTCTAGCTTGCTTCTCCCTTTGATGAGTTTCCATCCGTTGCTTCTTTTCCTGCCCTGGGGGGGGGGGGGCTTTGGAGGATAGCTTGACTCCCTCTTCTTGGTGACAGCCCCTGAACATGTTAGAAGTGCATGGCTGGCTAAGGAATTCTGGGAGTTGAAGTCCACACGTCTTAAAGTTGCCAAGTTTGCAGAGCCCTGCCTTAGATGAATGGAATCTGGCACTGTTTCCCAGAGAGACCCCAAAAGGACAGGAGGATGGAGGAGAAATCACGCCTTTCATCTCCCCCTCCTCGGCCCTCCCGACCCCTCTCCCCATCTTTTCTCTCCCTCCCAGCTTCCCCCCCCCAAAAAAGACTTCAATTCCCCCCTTGGGTTGCTGGTTGTGAATTCCGATCCAACCTCCCTGCCCATCCTCCTCCTCACTGCTTGGAACCGGCTGCTCTAACCACTGCACCCTTGGCCAGCACCGTGCACACCCCGCCCTCTTCCTCGGGCAAGGAAAGGTGAATCGGCCCTTTGTGCTGGGCGGGGAGAGGCTGTGCCAGCCAAGATGCCCTGGCGACGCTCGGCTGGCTGGCAAATCGCGGCTTTTCCCAGCTCGCCACAAAGAGCCTGTTCTCTGCCCGGTTCGGCATCTGGGGAGGGAGGGAGGGAGGGAGGGGCTGCCTGCTCCCCCTTCCCCCCATTGCACTTTGCAGCTGATTGACAGAGAGGGCATCATGGGGGGGCTTAGCCTTTCCTTTCCCAGAATCCCCCTCGGGAGGGAGAAGGGCAGAATGGCAGCCTCCCCTCCGTGGCTTCGGTTTCCGTGGCTTCGCTTTCAGGCACGCGTGTCTGTGCATTGCACAAGCGAGAGGGAAGGATTGGGCTGTGTGTTCCCTCCTCATCTGGATCATATTTGTTTTCCTTTCCTCTGAGACGGCTGGGAACTTCTCCTGCCTGGGCTGGCAAAATGCATTACTTTGAATGGCAAGGAGAGGGATCAGCTTCTCCAACCAGGGGCCCAACCGCCCCCCCCCAGACATTCAGGGGGTTGCAGGCCAAAGGCAAAGAGCTCCCTTTGACTTGCTCTCTGCCATGTTTCTTTTCCCACTGTGGGGGTCCCCAGACCCTTTGATTTCATTCATCCATTTACGCTTCCCCAAGAGGCTTTTGGGGGGTTTCTTCCTTGCATTGGGGCCATCTCCCCTCCTGGGCCCCGCGAGACACCGTCCTCCCCATTGGAGGGAGTTGGGGGCTGAAAGACCACCCTTGGGGCCCTTCCCCCAGCTCAGCTGAGAAACCCAGGACCCCCTCCCCTCTGCCCCCTCCCGGCCCCCCTCTCCCTCAGCCCCTGCTCTGCTCAACAGCCGGAGATGGGGGGCCAAAGCGGCCCTCGGATTCCCAGAGAGCACCTGGCAGGGGCTTGTCTGGGCTGGAAGCTAAGCAGGGTTGGGCCTGGGGTCTGCAGGGTGGGGTGGGGTCCCCAGGATAGGATTCCCAAGGCTGCAGAGAGAAATTGAAAAGACCAGGACAGGGGAAGACAATCAGATGGAGAAATTTCCACAAAGTTCCCAATTCTGTTCAAATTCTCCAAATGTGGCACAGATGGGCCTTGCCTTACGGCCACAATTCAGCCCAAAATTTCTGCTGCTAAGTGAGACATTTGTTAAGTGAATTTTGCCCCATTTTTACGACCTTTCTTGCCACTTTTTGTTAAGTGAAGCCCTGCAGTTGCTAAGTTAGTCGTACGGTCGCTAAGTGAATCTGGTTTTCCCATTGACTTGGCTTGTCAGAAGGTCGCAAAAGGGGATCACGTGACCACGGAACACAGCAAACGTCATCAATACGAACCAGTTGCCAAGAATCAGAATTTTGATCACATGACCATGGGAAAGCTCAAACGGTCTTAAGCGTGAAAAATGGTCATCGGTCACTCTTTTCAGTGCCCTTGTAACTTCAAATGGTCACTAAATGAACTAAGTCAAGAACTCCCTGTATTTTTGCAACTGCCCCCCCTCCCTCTTTTTTCGGCAGCCTTTACCCCCTCCCCTCTCCCCAAGCCCAAATGCAGCATCAGCCCAGGGAAGGGGGGGGGGAAAGGTGGCAGAAAAAAGAGGGAGGGGATGTTGCAGACGGTTGGGGGGCTCAGGAAAGATGTCCTCTGCACACTCTCAAGTGCCCCCCATTTCTGCTTCTCTTCCAGGCTCTCTTGGGGCTCCCAACGCACTCACCATCTCCCCTTGCGGTTAACCTGGAATTAACCCGGCTTTCTGGCAGGGCACCAAACAGCGACTCCCAAGCTACCCAACAGGCTGAGTTGGTTCAACAGGTCAAGCTTCTCCTGAGGCTGAGCCAATTACACACCTGTAGAGGCAGATTCCGAGTGTTGCATGTTTCAGCAATCCTGCATATAAGTGTGCATTTGGCAGGGTGCGTGTGAAGACTTTGGTTCCTATCCAAGCCAGGTGACTTGTGAGAGACCGTGTGTGTGTGTGTGTGTGTGTGTGTGTGTGTAAGGCTTGTAGGAAGGGACTCACCCCACACTGCCTCTCCTCTGAGTCAGAGGATCACCTGGGGACTTGTGTCTTCTCCCCCTTTTTTGATGCTATTGTCTAGAGAAAGTCTAGTGAAAAGAAGGACCAGCGGTGACATGCTAGCATCTTCCAACATTTGAGGTGCTGCTGCCCCAAAGAAGAGGGAGGGTCTACCTGTTCTCCAGAGCACCAGAAGGCAGGACAAGAAACAATGGATGGAAACTAATCAAGGAGAGAAGCAACCTGGAATTAAGGAGAAACTTCCTAACAGGGAGGACAATTAACCAGAGGAACAGAAATTCCCTCCAGAAGTTGTGGGTGTTCCATCACTGGAAGTTTTGAAGAAGAGATTGGACAACCATCTGTCTGAAATGATAGGGGGTCAGACTAGAAAACCTCCGAGGTCCCTTTTGACTCTGATTCTGTTATTCTATCATCTTAGAACATTCCATCAATGGAATAGAAGTTGTGGGTGTTCCATCTCCCGATGTTTTCAAGAAGAAAGAGACTGGATAGCCACGTGTCTGAAATGGCCCAGGGTCTCCTGCTTGAGCGGAGGGGTTGGACTAGAAGACCTCCAAGGTCCCTTCCAGCTCTATTCCGATTTTAATCGGGGAGCATCTTAGCCGAAAGAGGGACGGGGCCGCACCCCTGCAATCCTCAGGCAGCGCCAGCTTCCGTGGAAGCCCGTCCTCCGCCGCCTTCGCCCTCTCCCGCGTCTTCTCTACCTGCGAACAAAGGGTGGATCTAAGGCTGGTTCTCTCAGGGACCAGCGCTGGGGAGGAAGGAGTTAAAGCCCCCCCCCGCGCCCCCCAACAGGAAACTGCCTGGCAGGAGGGAGTGTGAGAGAATCCCCCTGCCCTCCCCCCTCGCAACGCTTCCCTTCCCACCCCTTTGCCTGCCCCTCCCTCCCCCCTCCCCCTTTCCCTGCATCTCCCAGCCTTCCAGCTGGAATCTGTTGCTCGCCTTGTCTGGGCTGCAGCCGCCGTGAAGCTCCTCTGGACCCCCCCTTGACCCCACCCCAAAATCTCCCCCGGCTCCCCATTCCCCCCTCTCCCACCCACCCACCCCCGGACCAGCAGCTCCGCAAGATGTGAGCCCGGGAGAGGCGGAGGAAGGAAGGCGGCTGGGGGGGCTGCCTTGGCCCCTTCCGCACCCAGGCTGGGAAAGGCGGAGAGGAGCGGAGCGGCGATGGAGGGAAGCGGCGCAGCCCGCCTCGGGGGTCGGCGTGGCGATTGCTAGGGGACCGCCGGGCGCTGCGAAGACCGGGGTCGTCGGCGCGGACGCCTCCGGGGATGGGTCGGAGCGAGAAGCCGGGAGGCGAATTCTTCTGACTCCCGCCCCCTCCCCGCCCTTGCCCAGGATTGCCCCGGGGCAGCCATCCCTTCCCAAGCCCGCTCTGGACGGTGAGTAATGTCCCTTGGAAGCGGGGATTTCCCACGGGCCCGATCCGCGCGTGGACGCGGCTCCTGCCGGGGATTAAGTTGGCGGGACTTCTGTGAAAGGTTTGGGGAGGGTCCCGTTTGATTCCTGGGGTGAAGAAGAGAGGAGGCGCGGAGGGCGTTTCAAACCCATCGTTACTCCCCCCCCACCCACGAATGTCTTGTGGGGGGAGATTGGGGGCTGTCCAGGGGCCTGCTTCCCCTCCTCTCTGCATTCAGGACTTGGGGGGGTAGCTAAAACGAGCTGCCACTCATCCACATCAGATGGGTGGCATTTGATTGGAAGGCTAGCTAAGGGGGAAGGAGCACCCCACATTCTGCCCCCTTCCTTGGTTGTTTCTGTTCCTGGAGTGGGGGCAAGAAGGAGAAGGTTTGGATGGATTGTGCACCTCAGGAAGGAAGTTCCTCAAAGGGCTGGAGAGCTGGGATGGAGCACTTTCTCTATGGGGCCTTTGATCTGAGGGGATTCCTTGTAGGAAAGGCCCCTCCTGAGTTGGGATTCCCAAAAATTGACTCCTATCCACAAGATTGCCTACTTGTCATCAGATATCCTGATGGTTTGGACCAGGGGTCTCCAACCTTGGCAACTTTAAGCCTGGAGGACTTCAACTCCCAGAATTCCCCAGCCAGCAAAGCTGAAGCCCTCCAGGCTTAAAGTTGCCAAGGTTGGAGACCCCTGCCCCAGATTCCTGCAGGGCTAACTAGTTTCTGGAAACCCACCTGAAGTTTTACACCTGGTCAAGAGCACAGCGTTTGGGGCTGCTAGAATTGGGCTTTGGGGGCTGAAAATACAGGTAGCCCTCTACTTACGACCACAATTGAGCCTAACATTTCTGTTACTAAGTGAGACAGTGGTTAATTGAGGTTTGCCCCATTTTATGACCTTTTCCTGCCACAGTTGTTAAGTGAATCTGGCTTCCCCATTGACTTTGCTTGTCAAAAATCGCAAAAGGGGATCACATGACCTCGGGATAGTCGTAAATAAAAAGCCAGTTGCCCAGCATCTGAATTCTGATCCTGGGGGGGGAGCCAAGAAGGTGACTACATAGATGCTACAAAATGGTCGTAAGGGTGAAAAATGCTCCTAAGGCCCTTTTTTTCAGTGCCATAACTTCTAACGGTCACTAAATGAGCGGTTTTAAGTCAAAAGCTCTCTGCAGACCCTGGAGATGAGGTTCAGTCCTGCCGGTTCCATTCTTCCACCAACAAACTGGGTTTTGGGGGGTTTTTTGCAAAAAAAAGTCTGCCTGCCAGCCATTCTACTTCTGCACAACTTCTTGGCTGGGGGGGGGAGGAGAGAAATCCAGGATTTTCTGTAAATGAGCTTTGTGTAACTCACTTGGGGCTGACTTTTGGGGGAAGGGGAGGGAGCTCCCTTGCCTTAGGGAGGGGGGAGGGAGGGAGGCAGATCTTGCCCCTCAGTGCTCCCAGCCTGGGACGGTCCCTTCTGTTGAATCCAGAGTGAGAAAGTTGGTGGCAATTTTGCAAGAATTGGAAAGAAAGGATCCTGGTTTAAGGCATGACTCTTCCTCCCAGCCATTGTTCCAAGAAACAGCAGAGCGAAGGGGATTCGGGTTACAAGAATTAAAGGAAAAGGAGGCACTTTATTGGAGTGCCAATCCTTAGGGAGCTAACTGGGGTTGTGCCCTGGTTTCACTCCTTGGGCTGGGTTGCCGATTCTTTGTTTCTGGGATTGAAGTAAAACTTCTTCGACCTCCGAGCATCCAAAGGGGAGGGGAAGGGCTGTGCCGGCCCTTTGCTTTGGAATCTCAGGAATCGTTTTTAGGAAAAGTGCTGGAAATTCTTTGCTTTGCGGCTGTTGCTAAGTTGCACCGCATTGGTTTGTTGCTTTAAGAGGGGGGGGGGTTGAGTGGCCCTGAAGACTGTGAGGAGGGGGAGAGGCTGCTCAGACTTAGGTCTACAGGTCCTGTGGCTTCCTTTCACTTTGGCCGGTGGGGGTGCTAGATGGGAACTGATTATTTTGGGGGAAGGAAGGAGACGGGGAACTTTTTGGGGTGCCTGCTGATGGGAGGGGAGGGGGACTGGGAAACAAAGAGACCCAAATGACTCGCAGGAAGAGGCGTGGAGAGTTGCCCAAAGTGGGCGCAAAGGGGTGTGGCGAAACCTGGAATTTGGAAGAGGGGGTGGCAGCGGCTGCCAGGTGGGCTCCCTGAGAAGCCGAAAGGGGGCAGGACCACCAGGTGGCCCATCCTCTTTGGCCAAGCTCTCCTTCCTTTCCTCCTCCTCCTCCTCCTCCTGCTCTGGACCGCCTCTCTCGTACTCTGGGCCCCTCCTTTGCCAGGCTTGTTGCTGGGGGGCCTGGCGAGGGGCTTTCTTGCAACTCTGTGGGCCTAGGACTGAAGCCTTCCTTGCCAGATTCCTTTCCCTGAAGACCCTGCAGTCTGCAGAGGTTCAGAGGTGCAGATAGTCCTCAATTTAAGGACCACAATCGAGCCCCAAATTTCTGTTGTTAAGTGAGACATTTGTTAGGCGAGTTTTGCTCCATTTTTACGATCTTTCTTGCCACGGTTGTTAAGTGAATCGGGCTTCCCCCTTGAGTTTGGCTTGTCAGGAGGTCGCAAAAGGGGATCACGTGACCCCGGGATGTTGCAACCGTCATAAATGTGGGCCAGTTGCCAAGTGTTTGAATTTTGATCACGTGACCCCCGGGGTTGCTGCCACGGTCGTAAGTGTGAAAAATGGTTATAAGTCACGTCTTTTCAGTGTTGTTGTAACTTTGACAAAGTTGGAACTTCACCGTAATAAATCCAGTCAACCCAAGGAGCATTGAATAACAGAATAAGAGTTCGGAAGGGACCTTGGAGGTCTTCTAGTCCAGCTCCCTGCTCAAGTGGGAGACCCCAGACCAATCCAGACAGGTGGCTGTCTAGACTCTTCTTAAAAGCCTTTGAATGGCCACTAAGCGAATGGTTGTAAGTCGAGAACTGCCTGAACAAGCTGTAAAGGAGCCGAAGCCCAGCAACTTCCTGCTCTGATCTGGCAAGACAGACAAACAAACAAGAGAATCCAGATTTTCTTCGGATACCAACCGCGGATACAGGAAGAGGAAGGCAGGCAGCAAAACTCACCTTCACGCAGTGTTGGGTGTGTGTGTGTTTTTAATGCCAGACGGACACACGTGTGATGCGTTGCTGTAATCGGGCCAGAGGCTGGGGACTAGCTCAGATTCGTGGTTTATGAGTGGGGGAAAAAATCAACCCAGCATCAGTTTAACCACCAGCATTCGGGTCTGGCCTTGAGACCCTTGGCTGACTTTGAGATTAGCACTTCTGGCTCAGCTGTTGCTGGCAATTCTGGTGAATCTCCCTTATTTGGACCCCTCCCTCTCCCCCCCCCCCAAATGGGCCTGCTCTGCTTGGGTCCTGATGACTCTCAGCGGGGTTAGGAGAAATGTTTGGTCCTTATTGTTGGAGACATTTCTTTCGATGGGAAAAACAGAATAACAATAAGAAAATAACAGAGTTGGAAATGGACCTTGGAGGTCTTCTAGTCCAACCCCCTGCTCAAGCTAGGAGACCTGGCTGGGGAATTCTGGGAGGTGAAGTCCACAAGTCTTAAAATTCCCAAGGTTGGACACTCGTGACTGTCCAGGGTCATCTTCAAAGCCTCCAGTGATGGAGCACCCACAATTTCTGGAGGAAAGTAGTTCCACTGGTTAATTGTCCTCACTGTCAGGAAATTTCTTAGTTCCAAAGAATTGCTTCTCTCCATGATGAGTTTCCATCCACTGCTTCTTGTCCTGCCTTCAGGTGCTTTGGAGCAGGGGTCTCCAACCTTGGTCCCTTTAAGACTTGTGGACTTCAACTCCCAAAGTCCCAAAGCTTTGCTGGCTGAGGGACTCTGGGAGTTGAAGTCCACAAGTCTTAAAGGGACCAAGGTTGGAGACCCCTGCTTTGGAGAATAGGTGGACACCCCTCCTTTGGGGGCAGCGGCAGCCCTTCAAATGCTGGAATACTGCTCTGTTCCAAATCGGGCTATGGAATTGGAGGCTCTACCCAGTTAGAGACTGGATAGGATTTGGGGTGCTCATAACTTTTCCTTTACATTTCAAAGGAAGATGCGTTCATCCCAGGTCGTGCTGCCTATGGAACAGCCCGCCGCTGGGACGAGGAGGAGCAGAGCTGGGACAGGGATCTTCCAAAACCTCCTTTCAAAAAAGATTCGGTTCTCTTGCGTTGTGCAATCGATCCTCACAGGAAAGGAGAAGATTTGTGGCTCAGGATTGAAATGAGGGGTCCTTGGCGCTCTCTGAGCTTAGTGGTTTTCTTGCAGACGTTTCATGACCCAACTAGGTAACATCATCAGTGCCAGCAGTAGAAGTTCTGCAGACCGGCTTGAAAGGGTGGTAGGGAAAATGTCGGAGGTGCCCCTTTTATTGTTCTACTTGGGAAGAGAGAAAAAAATAGGAACACAGCAGCAGCAGCGGTCCTGAGTCTTGGCAGCTCCTGGATTCCAAAAGCAGAAATTCCTGTGAGATTCCTGTCTTTCCGCACCAACTTGATCCCAGCTGACAGTGGGAGATTTTTATTTATTTATTTTTGTTTCTCGACTAATCCAGGCCCGTCTTTCTCCTTCTTCCACGGCCTGTTTTTCTTTTCTTTCTTTGTCTCTGGCCCTCTCCCTCCCTCCCTCCCTCCCTCCCTCTTCCCCCTCAAAAAGCATCAGCTGGAAAGTCCCGGGGTTCAGATTTCACCGTGAATGCTCCCGCCTGGGAATTCTGGAAGAGGAACAGCAACACCTCTTTGGGGGGGAGGGAGAGGCAGGCACCGAATTGGTTTAAATAAAGGCCTCTTTCAGGATTCCTGGAGAGCCTTGAGTTCAACATCTGCTGCTCCATGCAGGAATCCAGATGGAAAATGCTGCTTGAAGGGAGCCCATCACCTCTCGGGGTCATGGATCCCGCTGGCCGGCTGCTTTTCCTACTAGGATCAGGAACAGAACCTGCCTTTGTTTCCATTAATTCCATTCTTCCCGTTCTCCGGAATTAGAGCGAGCAGCTCTTCCCTCTCTTGTCCCAAAGGTGATCTAATTAGAATAGCATAGAATAGAATAGTAGAGTAGAGTAGAGTAGAATAGATTTTTTTATTGGCCAAGTGTGATTGGACACACAAGGAATTTGTCTTGGTGCATACGCTCTTAGCATAATCCTCAGATCCTAAGTTGAGGATTATCTCTACATTTTTTTCCAAAAGGTAATTGGACTTTCTTGGTTTCTTTCTTCTTTCGCTTCTCGTCCAAGAAACGTCTTCAGTTGTGAAGAGGAAGAAATATGAATTGAAGAAGCTTCTTGGACGAGAAGCGAAATGTCTTCAAAGGAAAAAAGAAACCAAGGAAGTCCAGTTGCCCTTTGGGGAAAAATGTAGAGGTAATCCTCATCTTAGGATCCCAATTGGGCCCAAAAAATTATGCTGCTAAGTGAGAAATTTGTTAAGTGAGCCTTGCCCCATTTTACGGCTTTTCTTCACACATTTGTTAAGTGAGTCATTGCAGTTGTTATGTGGTCATTAAGTGGATCCGGCTTCCCCATTGACTTGGCTTGTCAGAAGGTCGCAAAGTGGGATCAGTGACCCTGGGACACTGTGACCGTCATAAATACGAACCAGTTGCCAAATATCCAAATGTAAATCACGGAGCCGTAGGAGATGCTGCGACGGTCATAAGTGTGAAGAATGCCAGGAGTTCCTTTTTCAGTTCTGTTCTAACTTTGAACGGTCACTGAGTGAACTGTTGTAAGTAGAGGACTGCTTGTACCTGTGGGACACGCATGACTTGGAGCAGGGGTCTCCAACCTTGGCAACTTTAAGCCTGGTGGACTTCAACTCCCAGAATTCCCCATCTGGGGAAGTTGAAGTCCGCCAGGCTTAAAGTTGCCACGTTTGGAGACCCCTGACCTGGGGGACTGAGACTCCATAGACATTCCTTCACCCTTGTTTCGTGGGCAGCCTTTGGAGACCTTTGAAGGGGCTCTTGGGCCTGCTCTCCTCCCAACTCCACTTGCTTCTTTCCCAGGTCCTGATTCTCCCCACTGTCCCCTCCTGACCCCCTCCCAGTTCCTGTGATCCCTCCTTAAAGTGTGGCACACCAAACCAGACTCCAGATGGGGGCTGGCCCACGCAGAGGGAAAAGGGTGAAAGAATTCCCAGGACTTAAATCCTCCTTCTGTTGATGCAGCTGAAATAAAAAGAGCTGCTTTTGCCGTTTTCCAGCCCCGTCGTGCCAGGCCACTGACTCACGGTCTGTTTGCAGGCCCCCCCCCCGCATGATTCCCTTAGCTGGGAGGACTGGGAAGAGGGAGGACGGCATCTTTCCAACTCCATAATTCCCGGATAAATGCCACAGTCAAAGGTGCCACACCTGGAATTAAAGGAGAAGCCTGTCCGCCTGCAGAGGAATTTTTTTTTTTAATTTAGATTTTTATCCCGCCTTTATTACTTACGCAAGTAATAAAGTAATTCAAGGTAGCAAATACACCTAATATTCCTCCCTCCTGCTATTTTCCCAATAACAACAGCCTTGTGAGGTGGGTTGTGCTCAGAGAGAGTGACTGGCCCAAAGCGGTTTTTCAAGGCTGATCTGGAACTAGAACTCACCATTTCCTGGCGATTGGCCCAAAGTCACCCAGCTGGCTTTCATGCCTAAGGCTGAATTAGAACTCACCGTCTCCTGCTTTCTAATCCAGACCCAGGTGTGTCCAACCTGCAGCCTGTGGGTTGTGTGCATTCCTGAGCATCTTGCAATGCAGCCCAACAAGGTATAGTAAAAAATCTGAAAATAATAAAGTAGCGTTGTTATTTATATACATTAACTGCAATGTATATTTTATATAAGGCCCAAACATTGCATGAGGCCCAGGCAAGCCAAAAGTTTGGACGGCATCAAATGGGATGTTAGCACAGACATGACCTCATCTTAGCTGAAGGAGGCTGATATCTCCGCTTCCTACTCCTGTTTGGAGAAGTTAAGCCACAGAAGGCATCTGTCACGCAGAAGATAATTTGAGCCCCTGGAGGGTTCTCCTGCTTGGAGGCTTCAGGAGCCCAACAGATGTGGGACAGGCACGTCATCTGGAAGAAACGTTGATGAAGCTTTACCAAAGCAAGCTGCTTTCCCTCCTCAGCTGGAGGATTCTGGGAGTTGAAGTCCACTCTTCTTAAAGCCAACAAGGTTGAAGATCACTATTCTTGACCAAGGTTCTTCAAATTTGGCAGCTTTAAGACTTACGGACTTTCACTCCCAGAATTCCCCAACACGAATGCATTCTTTTTGACACGAATCCTCCTTTTGTGGACTGCTTATTCTCTTGCAATCCTTTCCTCTACAATCTCTCTTCTCTAGGAGGCAGGAGAAAAGAAACAGGAACGGCTGGCTGGCTG
The DNA here is from genome assembly GCF_028640845.1 of Ahaetulla prasina. NCBI lineage: Eukaryota > Metazoa > Chordata > Lepidosauria > Squamata > Colubridae > Ahaetulla > Ahaetulla prasina. The sequence goes on along the minus strand of NC_080548.1, from coordinate 33,038,809 downwards.
GCTGGCTGGAGAATTCTGGGAACTGAAGTCCACGAGACTTAAAGTTGGCCAGGTTTGGAGGCCTCTGCTCTAGAACAAGGACAAGACCCACCCTCGATGCTCTGGAGAGCAAGCCTTGCAAAGGATTCCCTGGCTTAGGCCACCAAGGCAGGGAAAGCCAAGAAGAGATTATCCAGGAGAGAAATGATCCTTTTTCTTTCCCAGCAGAGCTTCTGCCTTCCGGAGCTACCAAAGTTAGGAAAGGACATTGCCCAGCCCAGTCGCCAAGAAAGCAAAGGACAGTGGGGGGGAGGGGCTACTGGTGGGGGGCTCCTTGGTCGACCAGAAAGCCCCCCCCCCTCCTCTGCAAACGCTCTGCCTTTAAACAGGAGGGAAAGGACACTACTGCATTTTAATTTCCGCCCCACACTGAACCTTCGCTCCGTCTTCCCAAGAGAGCCCTTATGTCTCCCTCCCTTTTTTTTTTTTTTGAGAGTTGGCCAAGGCTTCCCCCACCAGCTGCTGGTCGAAGGAATGTCGGAATGTCGCTTTTGTCCAGCTCAACGCCAAATTGGATTTGGAAAAGCAAACCAGCAACTTTTTCTCAAGCATTTCACACGTTGTTTTTCCTCCACCTCCTCTTCTCCTCTTTAAGGAGCTTTTTCCTGCCATCGGTTCTTCTCAGACCGAGCAACTTCAGGTAGCCTCTTGCAAGCAAGGGCCAGGTTGAAGGAGGCTTCGCTGCCCCCTCCTCAAATGGTCATTTTTGGCTGGAGGAGCCTTGAGCCAGACGCATGGCCTGCAAAACTCTGGTGGGGTTTTTTTTTTAATTTTCTTTGGACCTTCCTTTGTTTTTCCTTCTTTGGGGTCCCAGCCACAGACCCCCTACGCTCCTTTTCAGCATCCTGCTTTTCTTTCCTTTATGTCTTTTTTTCTTCATCTTTCCCCACTTAGCGTTTTGGTAACCCCACCCTCCCTGACACTGATGATGATCCCTAGGTGGGTCATGAAATGTCTGCAAGAAAACCACTAAGCTCAGAGAGCACCAAGGACCCCAAAAGCCAATCCTGGGCCACAAAGGCTGTCTTCTACTGGAAACCCAGCATGGAGGTAGTCGATTCAGGGGGAAGGAAAGGTCCAGGAAGGTCCAGGGGGTGAGATGTGAGCTCTCCTGCCCCACTTCTGGAAGGTGGGTGCAGAGGGAGGAGAAGAGCTCAGGAAGAGGCTTTGGAGGGCAAGGAAACCAATGTCTTTTCTTGTTTATTTTTAATGTTGGGAAATGGGGAAAAAAAACCTTGTGCATGAGGGTACAATTTAATTTATGTAAATCGGCAGCCTGCTCCTTTTCCCACACTCCGGCCAGCGGAGAGCGGGACGAGACAATATTAAAAAGCAAACAGAACTCAGACATCCGTTGAAGCCAATGCGCCGGCATCGAAGGGTATTTTTGGCCCTGGCTGAGGAATCAGAAAGTTGGTATCTGGGGCACCCCAGTTTGGAGAGTCACCAAGTGGGGCTGAATTCTAGTCAGCATCCCCCCCCCTCCCTCCAAACCTTTTGCCAAAAGAAAAGAAAAGGATGGGAACCGTGGAGAACTGCGAAGTACGGACGGAATTGAGCCCCAAATTTCTGTCGCTAAGAGAGACAGTCCTTAAGTGAGTTTGGCTCCGTTTTACGACCTTTTTTGCCACAGTTGTCCAGTGAATCAACGTCATTGTTCAGTTAGCGACATGGTTGTTAAGTGAATCTGGCTACCCGTTGACTTTGCTTGGGAGAAGGTCGCCACTATGTTCAGTGCCGTTGTAACTTTGAACGGACACTAAACAAATGGTTGTAAGTTGAGGTCTACCTATAACTGAGGTTATCCATCTTTGCAGCTGATGCCCCAAAGCCAGAGAGCCAATTCCGTACCGTAAACCAGGGCCTGCCACTGTTTTTATTCTGTTTTTTCCTAAACAGCTGCCTTTCCAATCAGGAATGGACCTTCTTGCAATTATTCATGGGTTTTCCTTCTCACAATCCTCCTGGGGCCACAGCATGGGTGAAATGCTCCTGGTGGTGGCGGGTGGTTCGGTAGCAAAAATCCCTGCCCCCCCCTTGCCCCCCCCCCATGCCCAGCTGAGCCGCGCGATCATCAGAGGTTTTTTTTTTATATACTTTTAAAAACATTTTTTCTTCAGGCCAAAAAAAAAAGCTTTTAAAAGTAAAAAAAAAAACCTCTGATGATCGTGCGGCTCAGCTGGGATCATCAGAACCCTTTCAAAGAGTGTTTTCTATAAGCTCTTCCGCGGAAGAGGCTGTAAAAAAAATGCTTTTAAAAGTAAAAAAAAAAAGTTGGCCACGCCCACCCAGTCACATTACCACCACCACCCCAAGCCACGCCCACAGAACCGGTAGTAAAAAATGGTACATTTCACCACTGGGCCATAGGAGTGTTGCGGTCCCACCACATCGGGAGATGGGCTTATCCCCCTGACCCAATACGGACACAGAAGAGAGGCTGCGGCCGTGTATCTTCTCACCCAAGTGGCCCACTGCACAACTGGCCCCAAGCTGGTTTGCCTGCAGGGCTGGCACTCCGATTTAGCTGCACAGCTGGCCCCAAGCTAGCTTGTCTGCATGGCTGCCAGCAAGCTGGTTTGGCTGCACAGCTGCCACTAAGTAGGTTTGGTTGCAGACCTGGCACCAAGCTGCACAGCTGGCAGCAGTGGGTCCTCGCTGAAAAGATGCAGAGAGTTGGGACCCAGATGTTAAAGTGCCGATAGCCAAAGGGCTACCTAGCCACCCATTGCTGTCCTTTCCGTGGCCCTTTGGCCAATCTGGGGAGCAGGATGGTCTTCTTGACCGCCAGGGTTGTCAGAAGGCTGCCCCTGACTCCTCCCGCAGGGTGGTGGGCGTGTGGCGGCTCTCCTGCCTCTTTGTGCCTCAACTGGGTTGCTCAGCCAGGGGTGCCAGCCCAGGAGATCCGATGCCTGCCGGTCCTTTTCTCTTCCAGGAATCCTGCGCTGGCTCCGTTCAGACCCTGCCTTCAATTGATTCTTTTGTTGCCCGCTCCCAGAGAACTCTGGTTACAACAAGAATGCCTGGTTTTGTGTGTGTGTGTGTCTGGGTACACAATTGAAGTGACACGATATTCATTCATTCGTATGACACTTTCACATCATATTTCGGTAAAAAAGGAACATGGTGGTAAAATGCCAAATATAGAATATGAAGTCTGAACTCTTAACAGGAAGATTACAAACATAGGTCTAAATTGCAAATATAACTTGATTTGTTGCAGCTGGGAGATCTCCCTGACAGCCTCCGTTTTATCACTCTCGACACTGCTGTGCAACCCAGCAACCCAGCGTTTGTGACTCCCTCCCTCCCAGGAGAAGTGCCCGGGGACCCCAGCCTCACCATGCCCGAAGGCGCCTGCCGGGGCAGCACCAAGGAAAGAGGCATCCCAGGTTAGTCGTGGCTCCCCTGTTGCTTTCACCCAGATGCCTGGAAAAGGGGGAAGAACCCCGGTCCCAAATCTGGGCTCCGATTCTGGTTTGTCTTCCAGGGTTTGTGCACGGCTATTGTGGCCGTTGCGAGCCTGACTTTCTTTCTCCCCCTTTGACGGAGGGAGGGAGGGAGGTGGAGAGCGGAGAAGGGGCAGGGTGGGTGGGGGGGTTCCCTTTCTTTGCACGCTGAGCCTCCCAGGATGCCTTGCAAGAGAAACCACAGCTTTGAAAGGTGAGAAAAAAAACCCACAAAGGATGTGAAGAGGCAGGAAGCAGCTTTTTTTTTTTATTGTTCTAAGGGTGAAAAGAGCGAGGGAGGGGGAAACCAGCTACCCTCCCTAACACCAAGTGGGCTCCTCACCTGTGCGCCCCCCACAACAAGGCCGGGGTGTGTGTGTGTGTTCTGGGGAAGTGACTGCAGACCCTGTTGCTTCCTCCCCAGCAGCCCCCAGGCCCTCCTCTACCTCCTCGCTGGCTGGAATCGGGACCAAGATGGCGTCGGACCCCATTCTGGGCAGCTGCACGTCGGTGAACACCGTCTGCTCGGACAGCGACCGCCCCGTCAGCCTCAGCTCCTCGGCCTCCTCCGCCTCTTTGCAGGATGGCTCCAGCGCCTTCGGCAGCAGCATCGGACTAGGGGGCTGCCCTCCTCCTTACTCCCAGCAAAACGGCAGTGACATCAGCCTGGATCTGACCCCCGTGACGCTGCTGGACCGGCTGGCGGACACCCCGGGAGACGGGCAGCAGTGCTGTGGCTGGGCGCCGGGTCCCGGCCGGGCCAAAGAACGCCGGATCAAGCTGTCCCATCTGGACCGGGTGGTGCTGGAGATTGTGGAAACCGAACAGGCTTACGTCCGGGATCTCAGGAGCATCGTGGAGGTAGGAGGGCAGGAGGAGGGGGGGCGACTTTGGAGCTCACAAAGGGGCTTTGGAGCAACTCCTGACTCCGACTCATTACAGCAGCCGCATCCTGTCCGGGAAATTCTCGGCTGTGGCTTTCAGAGTCGGGTTTTCCCAGACGTGCCAACATGACATCTCTATGGAACCCTGACAGTGACTCTTTAAAGCAGCCACATCCTCTCCTGGATCGCTGGCAATGGCTCAGTTCCTTGAAACTGAGATTCTGGGAGTTGATACCCATCCATTTTAGAGCTGCTCTTGCAATAGCCCGTGCAACAGTCCTGTGAGGTTGGCCAGGCTGGGGGAGAAAGAACGTCTTACAAAAGCTGTGCTGTTCCAGCAGCTCCCCTCCCCCGAGGGGAGATACAGCAACCCAGCCTGTGTGTGTGTGTGTACATGTGTGTTCCTGCCTTCTCTCGCAGACGACCCAAGGGCTCTTGCAGAAGAGGGTCTGCGTGTTTGCATAGGTTGTCTGCTGTATCTTAATGGGGTGATGTGCCCCCCTTTCCTTCCTGCACAGGATTACCTGGGCTGCATTATCGACTGTGGACAGGTGTCTCTGAAACCGGAACAAGTCGGCGCTTTATTTTGCAACATCGAGGACATTTACGAATTCAACAGGTGAGGTGGGACGTCTCTTGGCTCAGGCGGGGGAGGGTCAGTCGGTCTTGGAGGGCAAAATATATGTTGGTTTGTTTATTTATTTATCCAATTTATTGGCCACCCACCTTACCGCAGGATAATGCTGGGCAGCTTACAGTACAGGTAGTCCTCGATTTATGACCACAGTTGAGCCCCAAACTTCTGTTGTTAAGCGAGATAGTTGTTAAATAAATTTGGCCCCATTTTACGACCTTCCTTGCCATGGCTGTTAAGTGAACCGCTTGCACTTGTTAAGTTAGTAACATGGTCATTAAGTGAACCTGGCTTCCCCATTGACTTTGCTTGTCAGAAGGTCGCAAAAGGGGATCCTGTGACCCCTCCCGGGGCCACTGCAACCGTCATATGTACATGCCAGTGTCCAGATTTTGATCCCGTGATCAAGGGGTTGCTGCAATGGTTGTAAGTGTGAAAAATGGTCGTAAGTCACTTCTTTCAGTGCCGTTGTAACTTTGAATGGTCACTAAACAAACTCTTGTAAGTTGAGGACTGCCTGTGTTAAAAAATGAAACTATATAAAATGTTGATGATGATTTTCCTGGGCTGAAGGGGGAAGGCCTGGCCCCAATCTTGTTTTCCTTTGCCTGCCAGACAATCCCCCTCCTCACCCCTCCCTCCTCTAAGATTTTAATACCCCACCAGGATCTCATCCGAGTTCCTGGCAGCCTTCTTGTTTTCCTTTCTTTCTTTCTTGTTTTTTTTTGCTGGTGGCCCTGAACTCAGCAGAGTTTCCTTCTGCTTTTGATTTTCGGTGAAGGGCCTGGAATTCAGCAAGGAAGGGCCGGGCATAAATATTTAAGGCGATGTCTCATAAAAGGGGATCTCGAATAAGTCGACCTCATAACTTCTGGGGGATTTATGGCCATGTGAATCGGCTTTGGACCAGCACCAAGACTTTTCTGGGACAGGGAAAAGACGGAGGTCTGGCTCATGGGGGAGAGTCATCGCCAAGCTTTTCTTAGAAGACTTTGTGGTCCTGAGTCACCTGGAGCAGAAGACGGCAATCGACAGGACGCTGTGGCCGAGTGGAAGAAATAAATTTTGTGGCCCAGGAGAAAAATAATTCCTCCAACAAGAGAAATAATTTTCCGGCCAGAAGGATTTAAAAGGAAGCTTTGCGGTTACAAGAAGCGTGGCGACTTGGTATGCCAGGCGCCTCCGATGCCAGCCTCGACCGAAGCCGGCAACCCAAGTCCTACCTTGGAGGCTGTTTTTCCCCAAAGATAGAACAACTCATGGTTGGGTGGCCTTGGAAGACATTATCCCCAGCTTCTTCCCTCCCAGCGTGGGGTTCTCTGGGCCAGGGATTTTCATACAGAAAGTCCTTGTTTTCCTGGGGTCTCCAAGGAAGGTTGGCCAAAGACGCATTTTGCCCCTCTTCTGCAGCAGTGGGAGATGGCTTGCAAGATGGACACAAGTCCAAAACATACGAAGAACAATTGTGGAAATTGGGAATGTCTAGATTCATGAAAAGAAAGATTAAGAGTGATATGATAGAAATCTTCCAATATTTGAGGGGCTGCCACGATGAAGAGCGGGTCAACTCTATACTCCAAAGCAGGGGTCTCCAGCTTTGCTGGCTGAGGAATTCTGGGAATTGAAGTCCAAAAATCTTAAAGTTGCCAAGGTTGGAGACCTCTGCTCCGAAGCACCTGAAGGCCAGGACAAGAAGCAATGGATGGAAACACATCAAGGAGAAAAGCAACCTGGAATTAAAGATGGACGGACATTTGGATAGATAGATGGATGGATGGACATTTGGATGGATGGATGGATGGATGGATGGAAGAATGGACATTTGGATGAATGGATGGACATTTGGATGGATGGATGGATGGACATTTGGATGGATGGATGGATGGACATTTGGATGGATGGATGGATGGATGGATGGATGGACATTTGGATGGATGGATGGATGGATGGATGGATGGACATTTAGATGGATGGATGGATGGATGGACATTTGGATGGATGGATGGATGGATGGATGAACGGACATTTGGATGGATGGATGGAGTTTGCCAGGGCTACCTTGAACCTTGGTCAGCTGTGTATGGTGCAAAATATTGGAGGAACATCCAGTTGATGGTAGACATGAACTGATCCTGGGTTAATTCTCCCAATACTTTTTAGTTCCCCATTGTATTTTTGCAAGAAGAATAAACTGGAGAGGAATACCGAATCCACCTCCCTCCCTCCCTGAGGACGGTGTGTTTAATTCCCCTCGGTCCATCATCCTGCCTTGGCGGAAAATCTCTATTTTCCTTGCTTCAGCATCTTGCTTTCCGAGATGAAAGCTAGGAAGGATGCAGAAGGAAGCTGGGGGTGTTGGAGCAGCATCGGCCTGGCAGGAAAGTTGCTTGGCTCCAGACTCCTTGGGGAGGGGGCAGCCTCTGTCCTTGCCACAGTAATTTCAGGCTGGCCTAGGAAGGAAGGAAGGAAGGAAAGAGGGATAGAGAGCAGGACAGGGTAGAAGAAGGGAGAACATTTCTGGGACGTGGCGCTTTAGCTCCACCCTGCCTGAAGTGCTGAGAACTCAGCTCACTCTGGGGAATGAAGAGTGCCTCTGAGCATGCACCGAGGTTCAAGGCTCACAATGGTGTCATCTTAAGGACAGAGCAGCAACGGCAGACCCTCCTTAAGTGAGGTCTGCAATGGGTATCCCTCCACCTCCAACTCTGGATCTCCTTTTCCCTTCTTTTCCCTTGCAAATGATCCAAGGCCAAAATCCGGGAAAGGAAAGGCTCCAATTCCTCCGACTTCCAGATCTTTCCCTCCAAATTCCCTGCAAGTCATTCTCCCATGAATGGCTTGAAGGAGCCCCCGGCCAATTGAAAGAGGGCCCCCATTTCAACTGGAAACTCAAGTCCAGGAGAATTTGGATACAGAGAAGCTCTTTCTCTTTCTGTGCCTTCCCTTCTTCCCCGTCCCCTTCAGGTAAGGGAGATCTCCGGGATATTGCAGACGGAGAAGGTTCCCCAATGAGACTTTCTGGCTCCTTGCCAGCTGCTTGGTTTATTTTTAGTTGCCCCCCCCCCAGCCCCTCTCTTCTTTCCCGGGCCTCCTGCTGATTTTTCGCCTTTTAAAACCTGGCCGGTGGCCAAGAGCTCCATCAATGCTCCTGACTTCCCATCTGGGAGAGTTTTGGAGGGGAGGCACCGGCGGGATCTGCAGGGGAAGTGGGACGGGGAAGGAGCTGGTTGGGGGGTCCCCTCCCTCCACCAAAGCCCCCTTCCCACTAATCCTTCAGCTCCCCCCCCCCATGCCCCCATTCACAGGAAGCCACTGGCTGCCCTGCCTCCAAGCGCAATTATCCTCAGTTTGTGTTTGCAGGGGATTCAGTAACAGGGAAAAAATGCTTGGCTGGTCACCTCTGATAAATCGGCTGGGCTGGTTGTAGGCAAAGCATAAAGTGCCTTCAAAATGGGGGGGGGAGCTGCAACCTGTAGCAAATCTCCTCTTTTATGCCTCCTTTGCAATTCTTTTCTCTCTTGGGACAGTGAGCTGCTGGAAGATCTGGAGAGGAACACCAGTGGCCACGCAATCGCAGACTGCTTTGTGCAAAGGGTAAGTGCCTGACTCTCCTCCTCCTCCTCCTCCTCCCCCTCTCCTTTCTCTAGCAGGCAGAGAAATCGCCCCCTCCTTGTGCACTGTGATGCATTTGATGCTGTTCCGTTTCATTTTGCAGAGCGAAGAATTTGATATCTACACTTTGTACTGCATGAACTACCCCAAGTGAGTACACAATCCTACGCAAATCAATAAAGCATGAACCTCCTGCTTCCCTGTGCAGTTTTCAGCACAATCTGGGTTGATTTCCCCCGCTCCCATCCTCTAGTCCAGGGGTGTCCAAACCTCAAGCCATGTGAAGACCTGTGGACTTTATCTCCCAGAATTCCCCATCCAGTCACGCTAACTGGGGAATTCTGGGAGTTGAAGTCCTCAGGTCTTAAAGTGGTCAAGTTTGGAGACCCCTGCTCTAGTCCTCTCCAGCAGTGTTTGTGAACCTTACTCATTTTATAATGTCTGGACTATAACTCCCAGAACGCCCAGCCAGCTAGGCAAAGTTATAAATCTCCATGTCTCACTTTCCTTCTCTCCTCCCCCTATGACAAGCTCTGTCTCGGTACTCCGGCAATGCATGGAGGACGAATCCCTGGCGAAATTCTTCCGGGAAAGGCAGGCCACTCTCTCGCACTCACTGCCACTGGAGACGTACCTTCTCAAGCCGGTCCAGCGGATTCTGAAGTACCATCTGCTGCTGCAGGTTAGTGGTGCCACTTCGGGGTCCTTGGTGATCTCTGAGCTGGGTTGCTTTCTTGCAGATATTTCCAACTAGGTAACCTCACCAGTGCTAGAAGGGAGTAGAGGTGTGTGGAGAGGAGGAGGAGGAGGAGGAGGAGGGGGAATACTGTGGGGTCTGAGCTTGGTGGTTTTCTTGCAGACCTTACATTACCAAACTAGGTAACATCATCCGTGCTAGAAGAGAGTGAGGCTTTTACAGTGGAGGACAATGGGAGGAGGAGGAGGAGGAGACTCGGGTTCCTGGGGCTCTCTGAGCTTGCTTGGTTTTCTTGCAGACATTTCATGACCCAACTAGGTAATATCATCAGTTTTTCTGAGGAAAGGGTTTGCTCTCTGTTTCTATACAGTAATTTGCCTTGCAGTCGATGCTGTCTATACCCAGGTAAGCAGGGATTAACACCAGACAAACAATCAAGCAGAAAACAATATCCTAAGCAAGGAATGATGGAGAAAACTCACACCAACCCTTGCAGGGCAAGCTACTGTATAGAAACAGAGAGCAAACCCTTATCAGATTCTTGTTCATTTTAATGCTCTTATATTTATTTATTTATTTATCTATCTATCTATCTATCTATCTATCTATGTATTTATTTATTTATTTATTTGTTACATTTATATGCCTTTTATCTCACCAAAAAGTGACTATGTCTCCTCCAATTTATGACTGTATGACTGTAACCTTGTTGCGGGTATCCTTAAGATTTATATTGACTGTTTCTTAATATGATTTGATTGCTTATTTGTACCTTATGACTATCATTAAGTGTTGTACCTTATGATTCTTGATGAACATATTTTTTCTTTTATGTACACCAAGAGTGTATGCACCAAGACAAATTCCTTGTGTGGCCAATAAAGAATTCTATTCTGTTCTGTTCTGTTCTTTTCTGTTCTATTCTCTTCTCCAGAGACTGATCTGGAATTTCCAAGTTGTTTCTCAGATTCCCACTGAATGAACGTCTCTTGTCTGTGACACAAACCCTCCGAAACCTGTTTTTTCTTCTCAGGAACTAGCCAAACATTATGACAAGAGCAGTCCTGGCTATGACTCGGTGGAAGAGGCCAGCATCACTATGACGGCAGTAGCTTGGTACATCAATGACATGAAGCGGAAACAGGAACACGCCAGTCGGCTGCAGGTGCGGAGGGGCCCTTCCCGGGAACGGGAAAGAATTTGGCCTCTTTGGGGGTTTGGGAAGGGCCAGCTCACCTGGGCTGCTTTAGCCCATCTGCCGGGGGAGGGGAGGTGGTGAGGATACTGGCATCTCATGCCTAAGGCAGAACTCGCGGAGGGGAGTTCCTGCCTTTGTGGGGTCCTGGGTGCTCTCTGAACTGGGTGGTTTTCTTGCAGACATTTCATGACCCAAATAGGGAACATCATCAGTGCTAGAAGGGAGTGGAGTGTGTGAGGAGGAGGAGGAGGAAGGACTGCGGGATCTTTGGTGCTCTCTGAACTGGGTGGTTTTCTGGCAGACATTTCATAACCCAGCTAGGTGACATCGTCAATGCTAGAAGGAGGAGGGTTTGCTTTGCTCTCTGCAAGCAAGCTACTTGTAGATAAACAGGCAGCACAAACCCATCCATGAAGTCTCCAATGATCCAGTTTGATCCAAGGGATCCCCCCTCCCCTTTCCGTAAGCTGAACTCTCTCCCCCTCCCCCGTTCTAGGAGATCCAGGGTTTGCTGGCTGGCTGGACTGGTCCGGAGCTGGGGGCCTTTGGGGAGCTGATCCTGGAGGGTCAGTTCCGGGTGCCGCGAGCCCGCAAGGAGAGGGTCTTCTTCCTTCTTAGCAAAGTCCTGCTGATCGCCAAGCGGCGCGGGGAGACCCTCGTCTACAAGAGCCACATCTTTGTAAGGGGGAGTCTGGGCAGGAGGAGGATTGGGACCACTTAGATCTGGGTTTCACAACCTGGGCATGCTGCCTGGGGAATTCTGGGAGTTGTAGTCCACCCAGCTTAAAGTCCCTGAGCCTGAGTTAGATTTGGGGGGCATCGTTTTCAGTGACCTTCCCCTCTGGCTTCACAGTGTTGCAACCTGGCGCTCCAGGAGAACACCAAGGACCCTCTGAGCTTCAAAATCTCGGACCTCTCCATTCCCAAACAGCAACACACCATCCAGGTGAGACGCCCAGCACCTGCAGCAGCTGATTCAGGAGCTCTGGGAACCTCTAGGAGGTTGACGGTTGCCCATGGAAAGCGCTTTGGGGAAGGGCCTGAGTTCAGATCTCAGTGAAATGGGCGTAGAATGCCTTTCTTCCTGGGAAACCAGAAGGGGGGGGGAATTCAGATTTTTCCTCAAGGGCAGCTACCGGTCCTGTAATTGTGTGAGGGAAAGAGCTTGAGAGATGGGGGTGAAGAGATGCTGTTTAGGAATGGACGGGTAAGAGGGGACGTAGCTCTCAGCTGCATAACGGGAGGAGAAAAAAGAGCTCAGAAGAGACCATCCCTAAGTCTCAGGTTGTGAAGGAGGCGGTTGGGGATTTGTACTTGCAGACTTGCAAGGTTCTCTTCAGGTAGTTTTACAAGCAGCTCACCTGGTTGTGTTTCCTGCCTGGATTACCTGGGAAGGCTGGCTGATGTGGAAGCCGCTGGGTTGCCCTTGATCCCATCATCTTAATCCTAATCTTGCCCTGAGCCTCTGCCTTGAATGGTTTGGTTTCACTCTTTTACATTCCCGTCTGGAAAGATTTCACAAACCTTTCCTCCTTAAACGGACTCCCTGCCTGTCTGTTGCTGATCAACCGACCCACATTCATCCTTGGTAGATTCTTATAGATCTTTGGAAGAAGAACCGTAGCTGCTGGTCCTTAGCTGCTCGTCGGCCAAACAAAGATTCCCAAAATCTTTGAAGTGTGTTCAATTGCAAATTGTCAATTGATAGGTAGTCCTCGACTTATGACCACAACGAGCCCAAAACATCCATTGCAAAGCAAGAAGGTTGTTAAGTGAGTTTTCCCCCATTTTACGACCTTTCTCACCAGCGTTGTTAAGTGAATCCCTGCAGCTGTTACGTTAGTCACAGGGTTATGAAGTGAATCACATGACCCCCAGGGACCCTGCAACCGTCATAAGTACATGCCAGTTGCCAAGCATCCGAACTTTGATCACGTGACCGTAGGAGATGCTGCGACGGTCGTATGTGTGAAAAAATGGCCATAAGTCCCTTTTCTCAGTGCTTTTCTCAGTGCTCAGTGCTAGATGTTTCTGAATTCCCAGGCTATAGAAATGGCCTCCACACCTTCCTTTCTCCGCTGTTCCAGGTGAGGAACCAGGAAGAGAAGCGGCTTTGGATTCATTACCTGAAACGTTTGATTGTGGAAAATCACCCGGCCTCGATTCCCCAGAAGGTAAAGGTGGGGGGGCTTCAGGGGAGGCAGCCAGCTGGGGCTTTTCTGAACTTGGGCTCTTAATGGAAGGGGGAAGCCTATAGGGATAGTCCTCGAAATACGACCACTATTTGGATCTGGAAATCTGGTTGTAAGCCGTTGTGCGAATAGAATAGAATAGAATAGAATAGAATAGAATAGAATAGAATAGAATAGAATAGAATAGAATAGAATAGAATAGAATAGAATAGAATAGAATAGAATTTTATTGGCCAAGTGTGATTGGACACACAAGGAATTTGTCTTTAGTTCATAAGCTCTCATTGTACTTAAAAAACCCACATTCATCAAGAATCATAAGGCACAACACTTAGTGATAGTCATAGGCTACTAAATAAGCAATCAAACCATACTAGGAAACTAAAAAAAACAATATGAATTGTAAAGATAGAAGCAACCAAAGGTTATAGTCATAAGTGGGAGGAGATGGATGATGGGAAGGATGAGAAGATTAATACTAGTGCAGACTTAGTGAATAGTTTGAGAGTGTTGATGGAAATATTTGTTTAGCAGAGTGATGGCCTTCGGGAAGAAGCTGTCCTTGTGTTCTGAACACAACAGAAGCTGTTCTGGTGTGCAGTGCTCTATAGCCTCAGTTTGAGGGTAGAAGTTGAAACAGTTGATGTCCAGGATGTGAGGGGCTTGCAGATATTTTCATTATAAGTCAACATTTTTTTCAACAGTTGTCGTGGCAGTCATTAAGGGTATGGCACAGTCATTAAGTGGAACCCAAAATGTCATTAAGTGGAACCCAAAATGTGTTACACGTGGGGAGGGGGAGGTGCATGAGATTTTACAGTGGCCGGAAGTGCCTCCCAAGCCGTAAAGCACTCATTTTGAAGCTGTTGTGATTCAGAATTGTCGTAAAACAGATGGTCGTAAGAACAACCAGTGTTTTTCAAACTTGGCCACTTTCAGACGGGTGGACTTCAACTCCCAGAATTCTTGCTCCTGATAGTCTCTTTCTTTCTCTTTCCAGGCCAAGCAAGTCCTCCTGGAAAACAGCTTCCAGGGTAAGAGTCTGGGGGTCTGCCAGCCCCCAACCCCATTTCCAGGATGTCGCTACAGCCGTCCGTTCTTGTGGGGGGGGGAGGAGACAGGTCTCTGCCCATTTGCTATCCGAATGACGGGGTTCTCCCCCTCTTGCCAGGCTCCCCAGACGGGATCTTCAGCCCCGAGACCCCCAAGAAGCCCCTGCCTTCTCCTCCGCTGGATGAGTCCAGGGCCGGCATTCGTGGCCGGCGGCAATCGGGTGAGATGGGCCCAGCGGTTGGACAGGCAACTCCGCAGGGGCTTCTTTCTGGGATGGTCAAGAATTCCTTGACCCACCAGGCGGATAGAGGGTTCCTGAGAGGCATCCTGGGAGACAGGTACAGGTAGATCTCGATTTACAGCAGTTTGTTTAGTGACCACTGAAAAATGTGACTTATGACCGTTTTTCAGAGTTGTGACAATTTGCAGCATCCCCAGGGTCACGTGGTCAGACTTTAGACGCCTGGCAGCTGACTCCTATTTATGACGGTCGCAGAGTCCCGGGGTCACGTGATCCTCTTTTGCGACCTTCTGACAAGCAAAATCGATGGGGAAGCCAGATTCATTTAACAACTGGGTTACCTGCTTATCAACTGCAGTGATTCACTGAACAACCATGGCAAGAAAGGTCATAAAATCAGGCAAAATTTACTTAACAAATGTCTCGCTTAACAACAGAAATTTTGGGCTTAATTATGGTTGTGGGAATGCTGCAAGGGTTGTAAGTGTGAAAAACGGTTATAAATCACCTTTTTCAGTGTAACTTGAAACGGTCACTAAATGAACTGTTGTAAATTGAGGACTACCTATAGGAGACTTGGCCTTGCAGTGGAGGGTGTAGGAACTTCGATGTTTTCCAGCTTCTCATTTTTAAGACAAAGAGCCAAAAAGGAGGCCTCAAATCAGCCTTCTGAGTTCAGGAAAACTCTGGACCATAATTCCCAGAATTCTCTTGAACCTTGTTGGCTAAGAATGCTGGGAGCTGTAGTCCTGATACATACTACCAGTAGACCTAGAACAGAGGTCCTGAGCTCTTTGAGGCATAGTGAATCAGTAGTTCATGACCATTGCCCAAAGGGTTATAAAAATGGAGTCAGTCGTGTTGGTGACCGTGATGGGAAAGTTCTATTACAGTTGAATTGTAGATGATGATGATGATGATTATTATTATTATTATTTAATTTTTATATCAGGGAATGCCTGCAAACCAGGCAAGGCATTTGCTTTCCAAAACCCTAAACCCAGAATTCCTAAGGAGTCGTATTCAGTAGGTGGGCTTAGTGGAGCTGGGTGTCCTAGGACCATCCCCGCTGAGGCTGGGCAGAGATTCGAACTCAGAACTTCCTCTTTCAGAGCCTCCGGAGTCTATGTACAGCCCCGAGAGAATCCGGCGGAGCTGCCCCATTTTACAGCTGGAGAAAAGCGGCTCTTATCGCCGGGGCCGCAGGCAGTCAGGTGAGCTACCTGGAGAAAGGGGCGTGGCTGAACAAGGTGGGCGGGACTCCAGCATATCCTCAGGCAGACAAGCCATTCCCAAAGCACGGCGCATATTTTGCAACGGGACACCAGGGGGCGCCAGCAGACCACGAGACCTGCTCACCCTCCCTATTCAGATCGCCTTTTTTGGTGACCGGAATGGTCACTTTGAACCAAGCCGGGGCAGAAACCTTCCGAGGGAGCCTCCCAGAGGAAGCTGATCCAGACAGTGTCTGCCTGATCCGGATAGCGTCACTGGAGAAGCCATCAGCGTGGTGTTCTGTCTTCTTGGGCCGTGTTTCTCAACCTTGGCTGCTTGAAGATCTCTGGACTTCCCCAGACAAAATCATAGCAGTTCTATAGCTTTAATAGCCTCTACCTTGGAGAGAGTTGGTTGGCTGGGGAATTTGGTAGTCCGCATATTTCCATGCTGG
This sequence comes from Ahaetulla prasina, assembly GCF_028640845.1. Taxonomy (NCBI): domain Eukaryota; kingdom Metazoa; phylum Chordata; class Lepidosauria; order Squamata; family Colubridae; genus Ahaetulla; species Ahaetulla prasina. The sequence goes on along the minus strand of NC_080548.1, from coordinate 33,023,141 downwards.
CTGGGGAATTCTGGGAGTTGGAGTCCAGAGATTTTCAAGTTGGCTGGGGAATTTGATAGTCCGCATATCTCCATCCTGGCTGGGGAACTCTGGGAGTTGGAGTCCACCCATCTTCAAGCAGCCAAACTTGAGAAATACTGCCTTAGATACTCTACAGGTGATCCTCAACTTACAACCGTTTCTCTAGCAACCAAAGTTTAGTGTCACTCAAAAAAACCCACTTATGACCCTTATCTCCATTGCAGCATCTCAGAGTCATGTGATCCCCCAATTGCAACCTTCTCTGCCCCGCTTCCCACAAGCCAGGTTGGCTTAATGACCACAATTCACTTAAGAACTTGGGCGAAAAAATTGGTAAACCCCAGGGCAACTCACTTAACAACCTCCTAATTTAGCAACGGAGATTGTGGTCCCAATGATGGTTGTAGGTTGAGGACTGCCAGTAGTTATAATATCCGTTTTTTCCCTACCGAGACAATGCTGCCTTAACAATTCTGAAAGATTTTATTCTTTTATAAAATTAATCTTAACCTCTCCTCCTCTCTTCATGCAGATTTAGAGGTGAGTTAATTTAACCTAACCCCAATGCTAACCATCATGCTAACTCTAACCCTGTTGCCTCCTTATAGAGCCAGCCAAGGAATCTCAGATTATATTTCATCCAGCAAGTAAGACCATTTTTCTCCTGAATTCTGGGTGTTTATTTGGGGTGAACATTGTTGGCAGGTGCTCAAAATCCACATGCTTGGCAACTGATTCATACTTACGACCGTGGCTGTGTCCCAAGGTCACATGATCCCCTTTGGCGACCTCCTGCGAGCGAAGTCAAAGGGGAAGTCAGATTCACTTTAACAACTGCAGTGATTCGCTTAACAGCTGGGGCAAGATAGGTTGTAAAATAGGACAAAACTAACAAATGTCTCGCTTAACGATATAAATGGTGGGCTCATTTGTGGTCGTAAGCCAAGGACCACCTGCAAAAGGTTTTGTACAATACAGAGAGTCGTCGATTTAGGAACGCGATCGCAACTGGAATTTCTGTCGCTAGACAGTTGTTAAGTGAGTCACATCCTTTTCTTGCTGCGGTCCTTAAGTAAATCACATAGCCATTAAGCAAGTCCGACCGTTGACTTCACTTACCAGAATCGAAGGAAGGATTCCCAAATGAGAATTGCTTGGCCCCGGGACGCTGCAGCCATCATCAATACGTACAATTTGGAATTTGGAACATGGGACCACAGGGTTGCTACGACGGTTGTAAGTGCGAGGACCACCCATACCTAATTTTTCTTCCTCCAAACTTGGAAAGAAATGGTCGTAGGTTGAGGATTACGTAGCTCTCCGAAGTCTTGGTTAGAAGGGGCAAAGAGAAACATCCTGGAAGCTTCCGGTGGCTTCCCAGGATGGCTTCTCCCTTCCAGAGAAATGTTGAGGATCGCCCCAAGGCTTCGTTTATGACTCATTTTTAAAAAATGGCTTTGGCTCTGAGAACGGCTCTATTACGGCACAGCCTGCCATTCCGGAGGGTTCTTCAGAGAATTATAAACCCTGGATATCTAAGTGAAATACTCTGAGAAATTGGGCCGCAACCCATAAACATCTGCCAACGTGGCATCGCTCCAAAGGATTGATGCAGCCGTTTCCTTCGTCCAATATTGCATTTCCCACAAAAAACAAAATGCCTTTGATGAAAGGTTTTTTTTTCTTTTTTTCTTGTCTTTTCTCTCCTGATCTCGTCTTTTACCTGCTGGGACCTTTTCAGACGGGGCCAGGTTAAAGGTGAGTTCACCAGGTGTGACCTGTGGCTGTTCCTGGGGGGACGGATAGACCCATTTCTTATAGGAAGATTTCTTTTCTTTTATATTTTCTTATATTTTCTTGTTTTGTTTTATATTTATTCATTCATTCATTTATATTTTTCCTTTGCTCCGTTTTGTCCTAAGAAAGGAGCCTTCCCGAAATTGGTTTACATCAGGGAATAACAGAAAGCAAAATAGATAGCATTTTTTTTAAATGGATGATTATAATAGGATAAAACATTGCAGTTCCAAAGAGGAACTATTGAGATTTCTAGCAAGCAGTGGAGACCACTGTTAGTATATTGATTTAGTTCTTGACTAGGTTCAGTGGCTTTGACTTGGGAAGAAGACCAAAAAAAATAATAACGATCAAGTATAGACTATTGTAAAATTCATGGAGTGAGACAGGAGAATTGCACCGTAAAATTCTATCCTCTTTTCTCAATAGATGTTATTGTATTGCATCTCTCTGTTTGTGGCTAGGTAGGGATTCTAGGCTGATGCCTCTTTTCACTCCGCCCCCCGTCTCTGCTACTCCTTCTCCTGCACCCTTCTTTACAGCATGCGGATAGCGAGGGAGACCTCTTCCCCACCAGCGAACCCCTCCTCTCCTCCGGCAGCTCCTGCACGCTGGCCTCGGCCAAACCAGAGGAGGAAGCCGAACCCTCAGATCTGGAAGTGGAGGAGGCCGAATTCTCCCTGGCGCAAGACCCGCTCACCACCAACCTTTCCATCACCGAGGAGATCCTGGAGCTGCTTAGCCAGCGGGGCCTGAACAAGGACACTGGAAAGGAGGGGCCGTTTTGGAGAGAAAGTAGCTCCGAAGCCCCCAGCTTGGCTCTGCAGGTAATCTCATGGAGGTGCCGATGATGATGATGAGGAGGATTTAATAATAGTCGTGGTGGTGCAGTGGTTAGAGTTCAGTATTGCAGGCTAATTCTGCCGACTGCTGGCAATTCGGCAGTTTGATCCTGACCGGCTCAAGGTTGACTCAGCCTTCCATCCTTCCGAGGTGGGTCAAATGAGGACCCAGATTGTTGGGGGCAAGAGGCTGACTCTGTAAACAGCTTAGAGTGGGGCTGTAAAGCACTGTGAAGCAGTATATAAGTCTAAGTGCTATTGCTAAGTGGGAAGGAAGGAAGGAAGGAAGGAAGGAAGGAGAAGGAAGGAAGGAAGGAAGGAAGGAAGGAAGGAAGGAAGGAAGGAAGGAAGGAAGGAAGGAAGGAAGGAAGGGCCGTGGTGGCCTAGTGATTAGAATGCAGTATTGCAAGCTAATTCTGCTCACTGCCAGCAGTTCAATCCTGACTGGCCTAAGGTTGACTCAGCCTTCCGTCCTTCCGAGGTTGGTAAAATGAGGACCCAGATTGTTGGGGGCAACAGGCTGACTCTGCAAACTGCTTAGAGAGGACTGTAAAGCACTGTGAAGCAGTATATAAGTCTAAGTGCTATTGCTAAGTGCTACTAAGTGCTATTAATAATTTATTGTTATTTATTAAATTATTATTTATTAAATTTATACCTGAAGCCTGTTCCTGATAAGCCACGGAAGAGCCTCATAGGGACCCTGTAAGTATTTCTCAGCCCTGCCAACCTGAAGGTGGGTGGACTTCAATTCCCAGAATTCCCCAGCCAGCTCTGCTTGCCCTCCTTCCATCACTCACTCTGCTGGCTGAGGAATTCTGGGAATTGAAGTCCACCCACCTTCAAGTTGCCAGGGCTGAAACTTCCAGCTTCCAACACTGCAGAGCCACAAGGAGACCATTTGCAGGGACTTACAGGAGAATATTTGGTGCATGCTCAGAAACCCTGTTACGTTCCCTTCAAGAAGGCAACGATGACCCTGAGCAACTGCCTCCCCTCCTTCCAAGAGTCCTGGTTGATGAGAGGGCTTCCTGAAGGAGAAGCAGCTGGCCCAAACAGATGTTCTCCAGGTGGTATCTCTGAGAGGTGTTTCTCCAGTGTCCAGGGAAGATGTGGAGGTCAAAGCTCCTGGGGAGGATAACTCAGGGAAGCAGAAGCTTGTCTGAAGCCACCCAGAGAGAGAACGGAGGTCCAGGGCGTCCTTGGGCTGTGTTAAGTCTGTGTTTGTCTTCTGCCCCACATTCAGGATCCGCGCTCGACCAAGGATGGCATAGAAGAACTGGAGGACAAAATGGAAGAGGAGGAGGAGAACGGGGTCTTCCAGGAGGAGGCCCCCCCTCTCCCTCCCCAAGGGAGCCCTCTCCAAGAAAAGCTGCTCCCCACACTCCCCCACCCCTTCGGCAGCGACTCTTCCGAAGAAGAGGACCTCCACCGACCACAGGAATCCTCCGGCCCCTCTCCTCTGCACGTCCTGGAAGATCTCCCCTTGGAGGAGACCAGCAGCTCAGCCTCCATAGGGCAGGAAGCTGCCCAGGAGGAAAGCCAGACTCCCAGATCTTCGACCAGGCCTCACTCCTGCCCCATAACCTCCACAGGTGCCTTCGGCAGCGAGGAGCAAAACACGGAGGCGGACCCCAACCTGACCAGGGCCGACTGGGTTCTGCTGGAGAAGACCCAGAGCTGCTGTCAAAGCATGGAAAACGGCAAGAAGGGGCCGGAGGTTGCCAAGGAAGAGGGGGCCCCACCCGTTCCCGCCGGGGTGGTGCGAGAGTCCGTCCTGCGGTTCAACAGCATCTCCAAGCAGCAGGAGGCTCTGGGAGAAGAAGAGGGAGGAACCCAGCTTAGAAGGCTCCGCCCTCAATCCGGCCAGCTAAACCGGACCCGGAGTCAATCCTGCAGCAGCCAACATCTGTCTGTCCCCAAAACCACCACCGGGCGGAGTCGGGCGCTCACAACAATCAAGCGGAACCATTCAGATGCGAGTTGCTTCCCTGCGCAGCCTGAGAGTCCCGAGGGGCAGCAGGCAGAGAAGGGGGACCCCTCTGATGCTCCCCCAGAAGCTCCGGGGAGAGAAAAAAAGCAGCGGGAGCCGAGCAACGGATCGGAGGAGGGTCCCGCCGAGCCCGGGTTCCGATCCTGTGCGGAGATCCGGCGGGTTTGGCAGGAAAAGGAACGGAGCGCTAAGGACACCCCCAAGAAGGGGGCACAGGGGGTCAGGCAGAGAGTCTTCTGCTCCCCCGATCGGCCCATGTACGCCGAGCCCCTCTGCATCGTGGAGGATTCGGACTTGGAGGACCCTCTCCGGGGTCCCAGCAAGGAACCGGATGTCCCCCTGGGGCAGCCGAGGGACGGGTGGGCGAAGGAGGGGCTCCCTGCCTCTGCGGACTTCCTGCCAGCCCTGGGCCTCTATCAGAGCGACGGGGAGCCCTGCCTTCTGGAGAACTCCGAGCGGATAATCAGCAAGGTCCAAGCCTTGGCCAGGATGTACAGCGACAAGATCAGCCGGCTGAAATCCCAGAAGTGGACCTTGGAGAGGCCCGGTGTGCGGCCCCGGGGCCCCCACCAGAAGGCTCTGGGCAGGGGCCAGGAAGCCTTGCAGGAGAGCCGGCCAGGAGGAAGCCTCCCCCAGTGTGAGTCAACCCTCCCACCCAACCCTTGGTGGGCGTCCTGCCTCGCTGTTGTGACCCAGGTTCCTGGGAAGGGAAACAGAACACTCGCCCACCTTTCCCTCCCCAGGTGCCCAGCAGGACTGGGCAAACTGGCACAAAAGCCATGCTCATCTCATACACACCTGGGCATTGGATAGCTTTCTTTCTTTCTCTGTCTCTCTTTTACTTTTGTTTAATCTTTCTTTCTCTATTCTCTTCCTCTCTTTCTTTCTTTGTCTTTCCTTTCTTTCATTCTTTCCCTCTCTGTTAGATTTTTCATTCTTTTTCTTCCTTCCTTCCTTCCTTCCTTCCTTCCTCTCTCTCATTCCTTCCTCCTCTTTTTTTCCTTCTTTCATCCCTCCCTCCCTCCCTCCCTCTTTTCTTTATTTTCCATATTTATAAGCCACCCATCCCCGACAAAGAGTCTCTCTCAAAAAAATACCTATAGGGATACATTGATTTGGTTAACGACTGCAGCATTTGCTTAATGGCCACTGCAAAAACAAATTGTATATCGGTCACATGGGTGCTTCAGCCTAACAGAAATTCTGGGCTCCATTTTGGTCGTAAGTCGATTAAATAGATTCAGCACCCTTCCGTTGTCGGTCTCCTCTTGAGGCAGCCGCAGTTTCATTTTGCCTCCTGCCTCTCTCTCTCTCCCCCCACAGGTGAGCCCCAAATCTACGGCCACGTGCTGATCCATGAATCCCTCCCACGTGTGGTCGGCATCCAGGAGAACACGCCTCTGGTGGCCGCCACGCGTGAAATGGCCGTGGTGCTGCATAGCGACAGACCCTGCCGGCTTCTTTCCCCTCAGATCCTTTTCTCACTGCAGCACGACTTGCACGAACCGCTGCCCCCTCCTTCGGGGGTCCCCGTGGGAGGAGAAAAGGTCCTCGCGGCCCCCGCAGTGGCAGGAGGAGGAGGAGGAGCAGGGAGCCCCGGGGGTCTCTCGTGGACAGAAGGGCCTTCTTCCACCCTGGGCCCCAGCCCACAGAAGGGCCCTCCCGCACCTTCCAAAGCATCACCCTGGACGGAGCACGGAGGGAAGAGCAACCGCGGAAACCCACGTCCCTGTGAGCCAGGCTGGAATATGGAGGGGGGCAGTCGGCCTTCGGAGGCCAGGCTGCCCCCTAAGATTTCTGTTGGGGCAGAGCAAGCCAGCCCTGCCCCCCAACCGCAGCAACGTCTCAGTGACCACAATTCTGACAATGTTTCCGTCTCTCGGGAGCCCCCCAAGGAGCCCAAGGTCAGGACACTCAACTGCCCCATTTTCTGCCTGCCAGAGGGGCCCTTGGCGCCAGCCTTGGGAAAGGGCCACTCCCCACCAAGCCATTCACCCCTTTTTTCGGAGCGTAAGGGACCAGATCGAGAGGCAACAGGGCTCAGCCAGGAAGCCTCTGGGGGGCTCCACCAGCACCCCCGCAATCCTCCTGCTGCTTCTGAACCCACCACGGCCACCCAGCCCCTGCCGCTTGACTCCTCCGCTGAGGAACCCCTTCCCGCTGCCCCTGCTGAACTCCCGGCTGGGGTGGAGTCCCCCGTGTGCATCGCAGGGCAATGCCCCAGGGTGCCGCTCCCCAAATTCCTCCCCTCGTCCCCCGTCCGCCGATGCCTCTCGTCCAGCGCGGCTGCCATCTCCAGGTACATCGCCGCCTCCTGCATCTCTCAAAGTCTGGCCAAGAGGAATGGCGCCCCCCCCCCTGAGGACCCCCCGGGACCCTGGCTGCCAGCCGACCCCCTGGCTTCGCTCCCCAAGGCGGCACCCAGGCGTCATCGGAACCCAGGAAAGCCAGAGACGGCGGCCGTCTCCTCCTCCTCTCAGTGCATTGGCCCTGGACCCTTTCCCTCCCCATGCAGACCCCCTTGTCGGGACCCCGGCTCTTGAACGATGCCCCTTCTCCTCTGCCTCGGCCCCCAACTCTCGTGTGCAGTCCCCCGTGAGGCCCAGGATGTGTTCGCCCCCTCCAGGAGGAGCCCACCCCTGCACTTTCAGGCCTCTGGGGGTCCATCCGCAGAAGCATCCCCCTGCCCCCATGGCCCACCCAGAGCCCTGGACGCCAGGCCTCTCCTGTCCCACGGCCTGCTTGAAAGCCCAAAGGACCTTCCTGCCATCCGAAGAGCCAGCCCCCAATGGGGGGCACCAGGAATCCTTGGGCTCCGAGGCCTCATCCGGAAGTGGGCCCCACTCCCACGAACTGGGCAGCATCAGGTGGCCGAACGTCCCGAACCTGTGTTTGAAATACGTCAACCAAGAGGGGTGGACAGGCGGCTCCCCAAGACTGCAGCTTGAGATGGGGGAGCACTGCCCCAAACGGGGAGCCCCCTTGAGCCTGGACACGGCTCGGTTCCCCGAGAAGGGTCCTCAGAAGCCCAGTTACTCCACCACCGTCAACATCCAGATTGGGTGCAGCGGTCGGATCTCCTCATTTAGTAACGCTCAGGTCAGCTTGACGCATCCTCTCTCGGCCACGCTGGAGCAGCGGAGGGTCAACGGCGGTGGGGCCGAGACGTCCCCTAAACCAGGCACCTGAAGCCAGGAGGCTGGACATGCCAGCAGAGCCCAACGTCCTGACAGTGCTGGCTGGAACCGGCCCAGACCACGCGGCCCAAGAAGAGGGCGAAGGTGCAGGTGGTGGGTGACCGCCAGCTGAGAGATTGTCTTCAGGGCACTGAGAAGACAGTGGAGACGCACCAGACTTGCCTCCTTTCTTCTCGCCAGATCGAGCCTCTGTTGGTCTCAGCGCCTTGAGAGGGAAACCCAGAAGGCCAGGAAGGGACCAAACGGGGTTCACTGGTGGTCGCAGGAAGGCTGGGTGAGGGTTAAGCAAATCAAACCCTCTTGAGAAAGGGGACGGTTGCCAGTTGCGATTGTGTTGCTTCCCTTTTTACTGGTTCTGAGTCCTTTGGAAAAGAGACAACTGTCACACGAAGGCCTCTTGGTGCATTTGTGGGTGAATGATGGGGAAGTGAGGAGGGCCCTCTGGGGACACGGCTTTTGAGGTCCTCCACCCAACCTGGAGCACTTGGCAGAAGTGGGGGAGGGGGAGATAACCATAGCCCCTGGCATCTCATCTTCCACATTTCCAGATTCAGAAAGAGGCTGGTTTAGAAGTACAGGTAATCCTCAACTTATGACCACAATGGAGCCCCAAATTTCCTTTGCTAAATGAGACAGTTGTTAAGTGAGCTTTGTCCCATTTTGCGACCTTGCTTGCCACAATTGTTAAGTGAATCGGGTTTCCCCATTGCCTTTGTGGTCGTGCAAGAATGATAGGAGTTACTTCTGAGCAACTCTTTCATTTGTTGCTTGCCTATTGACAGACTCTTGCCGGACTAAAGCTGCAATCACTATTATACGGTATATGAGGTCCTTGACTTAACAACAGTTTATTTAGTGACTGTTGGAAGCTGTAACGGCACTGAAAAAAGGAACTGATGACCGTTTTTCACACTTTTGACTGTTGCAGCCTCCGCGTGGTCACGTGATTAAAATTCAAACACTTGATAACTGACTCATATTTATGACCGTTTCAATGTCATGGGGGTCACATGATCCTCTTTTGCGACTTTCTAATGAGCAAAATCAATGGGGAAGCCTGATTCACTTAACGACCATGTGTCTAACTTAATAACGGCAGCAATTCACCTAGCAACGGTGGCAAGATAGGCTGTACAGCAGGGTAAAACTGGACTTTTGTGTCTCATTTAGCAACCCAAATTTTGGGCTCAGTCGTGGTCGTAAGCTGAGGACTACCTGTAGCCCTCAGCCGTGTAGCCAGATTTGGTTTGGAGAAGGGGATTTTGCTCGGGAGCTCCCAGGCCTCAACTGATCACTTCCTGGACTGCATCAATAAAGGCAGGATCAAAACAAATAAGAATTAACGTGATTAAAGTAACGCCTCGGGTCTGGCCCAAAAAAGCTCTTCCCCAAAAGCCTCCAATTTGCAGCGGTTTCACTCTGCAGCCGGGCCGGCTTTCCCACTGAGCCATTGGATCCGTTTCCAGGAATGTTGTTTAAATCCGTCGTTGGGTCGCCGGTTCAGCTTGGAGTCTGTCCCAGAGACTCTCGTGTCTGAGTCCGGAATCGTTTTCCGTCAAGCTGAGACGCTCGTCCGGTGAGCGGTCAAGCTGCGGACGGCCGCTGCTTCTGCCAAAAAAGCATTCCAGCACCTTCCATCCAAAAGGGGGTGGAATTTTTTAAAAATCTCTTGGAACCGGCCATTTTTGAAGGGGAATCTGGGAGCTAGAATTGCTCTAGAACCCCTTTCTACAGTGATCTAGAGCAGGGGTCTCCAACCTATGCTCCAGCTATGCTGGCTGGGGAATTCTGAAGTCATCCAGGCTTAAAGTTGCCAAGGTTGGAGACCCCTGATCTAGACCGACTTCAGCAGCTGTAAATAACTAGATTATTTATGGGAGAAAATTTTTTTATTTTGGAGGGAATGGGTAGTTAAACGTCACCTCACACGTCCCTCATGAGGAGTCCCTGGCTCTCTGAGTTTGGTGGTTTTCTTGCAGACTTCTCATGACCAAACTAGGTAATATCATCAGCAAGAAGGGAATGGGTTTGCACTGATGATGTTACCTCGTTTGGTCATGAAACATCTGCAAGAAAACCACCAAGCTCAGAGAGCACCAAGGATCTCTTCCTCCTCCTCCTCTTTGCAAACCCCTCTCCCTCCTGGCACTGACCATGTTCCCTAGTTGGGTCATGAAACGTCTGCAAGAAAACCACCCAGCTCAGAGAGCGCCAAGGAAACCACCAGTCCTCTTCCTCCTCCTCTACCCAAACCCTACTCCCTTCTAGAACTGATGATGTGACCTAGTTGGGTCATGAAACGTTGGACCGTCTGCAAGAGAACAATCACCACAGGGAGCACCAAGGAGCCCTCATTTCTACCCTGAGCTACAGATACTCTTCTCATTCAGTACATCTTTTTTTCCCCGAAGCATGATTTATATCAGGGAGATGCCAGGTTTTTTCAGATTCCAAAATCCGAAGTCACATGCTACACTAGGAATAAAAGGGCCAGTGTGGGCACATATTTATGGAAAAACAAAATTCCATACCAAGGTCATTTTCTTGGGGCTGGTGCTTTACCTCTTTGGAGCCCCAGAAGGATTCTAAGTTACAGCTGTGCAAAAATAGAAGGAAAAAGGTGTCCTTGCCTTCATCAAACATTTGGAAGTTTTCTCCAAGGAAACAAAATGTATGAAAATGCGTGGAAAGTGAGACCCAAGAGGGGTTTAGTCATAGTAACAATCACCAGAATTTTCCCTTCTGGGAAAAAAGGAAAAAGTCAATTAGCAAGAGGCTGATAGATGCGATCTGCAGACATGCGCCTGTGGGAATCCCCTCAAAAGTATTAGGGGGGCTCACACAGGGAAATTACGTTTTGGGGGAAAGATATAACTTCATTTATCTGCAGCAAACAGTATTGGTCTATAGAGCAATAGGGTTTCTCAACTTTGGCCATTTTAACTCCCAGAATTCCCTAGCCACGGTTCATGGACTTCAGTGCCCAGAATTCCCTAATCAGCATTTGTGGACTGACTCCCAGAATTCCCTAATCAGCATTTGTGGACTTCGACTCCCAGAATTCCCTAATCAGCATTTGTGGACTGACTCCCAGAATTCCCTAATCAGCATTTGTGGACTTCGACTCCCAGAATTCCCTAACCAGCATTTGTGGACTGACTCCCAGAATTCCCTAATCAGCATTTGTGGACTTCGACTCCCAGAATTCCCTAGCCGGCATGAATTCTGGGATTTGAAGTCCACCCATCTTAAAATGGCCAAGCTTGAGGAAGACTGCTGTAATGGGTGGCTTAGCAACACATTGGTAAGTTCAGAAATGGGCTCTAAAGTTTTGCTGGCTGGGGAATTCTGGGAGTTGGTCTGCCAGGCTTAAGGTTGCCAAGGTTGGAGACCCCTGTTCTATAAAGTGTTTGGTCATTAAGGACAAGAAGTTTTATAATTTGTTTCCCATTACTTTCCTTGGAGGAAAAGCAATAATCAATGGCCCCAGCAGCTCCTTCCGAATATCTATTTTAGCTCTCTGTGACTCCCCTGGACGTGAAAATTGTGTCTGCTTTCCCACAGTTCTGTAGCAGGGAACGCAGGGAGCACACACACACCCCGCCAGCCTTAAAGAGGTGCATCCGTGGTTCAAAAGCCACATCTCCCCTTCCCCAGTCTGCTCCCCCCACCAGCCCTGCCCATGCGATCTGGCTCCAGCTGCCTGGCCTCTGAGCCCTCCCCAACTGCCAAAGGTGGCCCTTTTCCATCCAAGGGAGTCCTAAAATAGGGGTAGCCAGAATTTTCATCATCTTTATATACAGCGTAAAACCTGTGTTTATTAGCTCTGATAATGTTCCCTTGTTGGGTCATGAAAGGTCTGCAAGAAAACAACCAAGCTCAGAGAGCACCAAGGACCCCACAGCCCCCCCCCTCCTCTCCCCCTTCTCCTCCCGTCCAAAAGCCCCGCTCCTTCCTAGGCCTGATGATGTTCCCACGTTGGGTCATGAAATGCCTGTAAACAGACAACTGGGTTCCTGGAGCACCGAAGACCCAACAGTTCTCCTCCTCTTCCTCTCTGCAAACCCTTCTAGCACTGATGACGTTACCTGGCTTGGTGATAAAAGGTCTGCAAGAAAAACAGCTAAGCTCAAAGAACCCCCAAAGACTCTGCAGCCCATCCCGGGAGCCGCACAGATTGCCTTCTACTGGAACTACGTCATCTATTCCACGAGATCTTGGCATTGCTGCCAATACTTGGGGGAAATTTGGGAGTTGGGATGCAACTGACGGGTTATGCCCATTTCCCCCCTGTAGTCATATCCCCAAGTCCTAAAATCACCCAGCCAAGAGGCAGATGAGACAGATGGGATGAAGATGGGAGAGGGGGTCAAACTGCCTGGCTCCACACCAGCTACCTACGAGCTGAGCTTTTTTGCAATAGGCTCTCCAGCTTCTGCTTTTTTGCTGAGTCGTCTTCCCTGTGAAGATGGGTCATGGGTGAGCAACCATGTGCCTGAGGTCCCCCCGCCCCCGCCCCCAATCGGAGGGTTCCCAGGCAGCTCAACCCTTCAGCCTGTTTCATGCCACGGAGGGGTGGAAGAGGGCAGGAGCAGCCCCAGAGGTTTTTCCCATCTGGGTTGAAGGACTTCCGTTGGCTTCTTCCCCAAAGGCCAAAGAACAGGAGGCCAGGGGCAGCCCACAAGCGGCCTGGGAACGCCGGGCTTGGGGGCATCTGGGAGCCTTGGAACTGGGTGCGAAGGAGGCTACGTGCTTCAAGACACTAGGCAGCATGAGGCTGGCCACGGCTTTCAAAAATCACTCGGTTGCCTTAGATTAGAGCCACGAGGGACAAGACTCAGAGTAAAGCTGAATCTTTCTTTCTTTCTTTCTTTCTTTCTTTCTTTCTTTCTTTTTTCTTCCTTCCTTCCTTTCTTCCTTCCCTTTTTTCTTTCTTTCTCTCTTTCTCTCTCTCCTTCCCTCCCTTCCTCCCTCTGCTTTTTTTCTTTCCTCTGCCTGCCTGCCATTCGTCCCTCCTTTTCTTTTTCTTTCTTTTTTCCTTCTATCCTCTCTCCCTTCCTTTCTTCTTCCTTCGCTTCCTCTGCCTTCCTTCCTTTCTTCTTTCATTCTTTCTTTCCTTCCTTTTCCTTTTTTTCTTTCTTTTCTTCCTCCAGAGAGAGAGAGAGAGAAGCCCAAGATCACCCAGATCTCTACATCTCCCAGCTCCTAGTCCAGCCCCTTTAACTACAGGACCAAACTGGACACCAATCCTTCCAGTCAGCTGGAAAAACTAGAATTCTCCTGGCGCAACTTCCGCCAGCTTCTGCACAAGCCCCCTTTCGCTGCCCCCCCCCCGTCCAGCACTTTGGGGTGAGCAGGCGTCGATCTCTGCAGCAGCCAAGGCAGATCTCTTGCCCATTGACCCACCTGAGCCCGGTGAGGTCTCAGATTTGAGGCACTGGAGGTGAGTTTGTGGGAGGGGGGGAGAAAGCTAAACCGGGCAGACTTTAGGATCCCGAGGATGCCTGCCTGTGCTCCAGTCCGTCTGGGATGCACCTGGCTGGGAATTGCAGAAGAGCCAAGAGTGTGAAGGGGAGACGGACTCACACAAGTCGCCTGGGAAAGCTTTGCTCTTTTTTCTCTGCAAAAGGCACCTTCTCGCACTCGGCTCTCCTGCCTGGACCACCAAAGGAACCCACTTCCATCAGTAAGTAGGCATTTGTCGAATCTTCCTTCTTTCGGGCAGAGGGGCTTCCTCAGGTTGAGGGGCTGGCTATAAGTCTCTTTTGGGGCCCCTTGCAAACCAAAGGAGATGAGAGGGAGAATACAGAGTTGGAGGTCTTCAGGCTTAAGCAGGAGTCCTATTATATACTAGGGGTGTCCAACCTTGGAACTTTTAAGACTGGTGGACTTCAACACTCAGAATTGCTGGCTGAGGAAATCTGGGAGTTGAGGTCCACAAGTCTTTAAATCCCCAAGACTGGATACTCTTACTCCATAGCATTTCAGACAAGTGACTGTCCAGTCTCTCCTCGGAAGCCTCCAGTGACGGAGCACCGACAACTTCTGGAAGGAAGCAGCCAATTGCCTTCACTGTTAGGAAGCTTCTCCTGAATCCCAGCTTGATTCGGTTCCGTCCATTGCTTCTTGTCCTGCCTTCTGGTGCTTTAGAGGAGACCCCCCTCTTCTCTGTGGCAGCCCCTCCGCTATGGGAAGATTTCTATCATGTCACCCCTAGAGCTTCTCTTCCTGAGACTACTAGGCATATCCAGGTCCTGCAACCGTTCATTGTATGGTTTACGGCAAAGAGCTTGCCACATCAAACCTGCATTGACCGCTGGAGAAAAGCAGGCCAGCCTTGCCTGGAGATGTCAAATGCAAGTACCCTTCCTGATCGGCATGTTTCCAGTGATCAATAAAGGACTTGATTACTTGGTTGTTTTCTTGCAGGCGTCTCATTATCCAAGCTAGGTAACATCACCAGTGCTAGAAGGGACCCTATATAAACACAGAGCACTCCCTTGTAGCACTGATGATGTTACTTATGAAATGTTGCAAGAAAACCTCACATTCTTCCTCCTCCTCCTCCTCCCCTCCCCATAAACCTCACTCCCTTCTAGCACTGATGATGTTACCTTCTTGGGTAATGAAACATCTGCAAGAAAACAACCCAGCTCAGAGAGCATCAAGGACGCTGCAGTCGCCATCCTCCTCCTCCCCCCTCTCCCCATCTTCCTCTTCCCTTTCCACCTGTTCCGTGATCCCCCAGACCCTCCGTACCTGCCATGTTATTTTGGGGTGCTTTGCCAGTTTTGGATATTCGCTGGCTAAGCTGCCGGCGGCGGCTGGATTTTCCAGCAAGGTGACACCCAACCTGCTTGAAATAAAACAGACCCACAATAAACAAACATGAAAAGGAGAAACAAGATGCTACGGAGGTTGAACAAGGGGGTGGTGGAGGAAACAACAGGGTTTCCCTTCAGGGTGGAATGAAGGCCAGCATGACTGGGACACGCTGACCTCAGTTGTTTTGGGAAAGAACTAAGTCGGGTTAATTTAGTGACACCTGCTGTAGTTGAATTTGCATTCTGAAGTGAGCCACTCTATGCCAATGTTTCTCAAACTTGGTCACTTTAAGACTTGTGGACTTCATCTCCCAGGATTCCTAAGAGCTGGCTGCAGGATTCTGGGAATTGAAGTCCACCCACCTTAAGGAGACCAGAGTTGACAAACACCAATGCACGCAGTCAAACAATAGCTGTATCTCTCCCCCCACCCCTCCCAAGCCAAGATCTGGAGAACTATTGGTCTCATCCTGGTTTATTCCCTCTCTGGATGGCTTTCGATCTGCTTTTGTTCTTCAGAGGGTGGGGAAATCCTGTGTTGCAGATGGGCTGCACCTTATCCTGCACGGGGGACGACAGGAAGGATTCGGATTCGGGCCTGGATGAGAACGGGACGGACGGCAGCCGTGGGGAGGTGGATGAAACGTTTCCCCTCTCCGAGGCCCAGAAAGAATGGATCCGGGAGTCCTGGAACATCCTCCATAAGAACATCGCCAGAGTGGGGATAATTGTCTTTATTGGGTAAGCCTCTTTGCAAGGAACATCCCAGTCAAGGAACAACATCAGCCACAAATTTGCGGCTGGATGGGGAAGGCTGGTCTTTGGTCACGTGGCTGTGGGGCCAGAAGCGTCTGTGGCAATTGTCCGTCATCCAGGTCAGGGTTGTCCCAAAGGTGTTTTTTCAAAAGGCCTTTGTTTTTCCTGGAAGACTTTTCCATTCTCACCCAAGGAGCTTCTTCTGTTCTGACTGAATGAGTCAGCAGATTCACTCAGAATGGAAGAAGCTCCTTGGATGAGAAGCGAAATGTCCTCAAGGAAAAACAAAGGCCTTTGGAAAAAGCACCTTTGGGACGACGGTCAAAAGCCTGGAAATTGGTCCTAAGTCACTGTTTTTCCAGTGCTGTTGTAACGTCAACAAGTCACTAAAAAAATGGTTGTAACTTGAGGACTACCTGTAAAACTTTTCTCTGTTGCAGCATCTGCATCTTCCCCAAAGATCTGGGGGGCTTCCCCCGCCTCACTGAAGGTGCCCCTAGAAGTCCTGGCTGTTCTCCCAGGCCTAAGGCAGGGTGAGGGCCGAGCGCTTGACCCTCCATCCCTCCCTTCCTTCATCCCTCCCTCCCTTCATTCCTCCCTCCATCCCTCCATCGCTCCCTTCCTCCGTCCCTCCCTCCCTTCACCCCTCCCTCCCTCCTTCATGCGTGAGGTTCATTCTTCTCCGCCATCCGGCTTCTCTTCCTTTCTAAATTCTAAGCCACCCACCGAGGTCGGCGGTCCAGGGTCGGCATCTCTAAATCTAATTTAATGAAATAAAATAGTGTTTCTCAAGGGGGGGGGGCGGCGGAGTGGACTCCACTTTGCAAGATGATTCATCCCAAAGCTGCATCTCTTGGGATCAGCCGCCTGCTCCCACGCCTGGCGGGCTCCCCAGCCAAGGAAATTCAACGCACCAGGCAGGGTAAACGGAGGCTTGGCCCCTGGCTTCCCTCACAGGGAGGCATTCTGGGCCAACCATGATGCCTGTTTAAAGAACCCCTCCCCGCCCCTTTGACGCTGAGATTTCCATCTCGGTTCTCCCTTGTGAGAAGTTCTACATCCAGATCTATTTTATTCTTTGTACTGTTTCCATCTGCCCTTAAAACATTAACAGAATCCACAATGGGAATCTTGAGAATTGTCTCCACTAGATAATTGGCAATCAAGCTGAAAATCAATCAATCAAGTTGAAAGAGCAAACGGGATGAAAATCCTTTACTCCAACAAAATGAAATTCAATGGTGAAAAAAGTTAGCTTCTACATTTAGGCAAGGAAAGCCAAATGCACAGGTATGGTATAGGTGGTACCTTGCTCAATAGTAGTAACTGTGAAAGGGATCTTGGAGTCCTAGTGGACAACCATTTAAATATGAGCCAGCTGTGTGCAGCAGCTGTCAAAAAAGCCAACACAGTTCTGGGCTGCATAAACAGAGGGATAGAATCAAGATCACGTGAAGTGTTAATACCACTTTATAAGGCCTTGGTAAGGCCACACTTGGAATATTGCATCCAGTTTTGATTGCCACAATGTAAAAAAAGATGTTGAGACTCTAGAAAGACTGCAGAGAAGAGCAACAAAGAGTATTAGGGGACTGGAGGATAAAACATATGAAGAACGATTGCAGGAACTGGGCCTGGCTAGTCTAGTGAAGAGAAGGACCAGGGGAGACAGGATAGCAATCTTCCAATATCTCAGGGGTTGCCACAAAGAAGAGGGAGTCGGGCTGTTCTCCAGAGCACCTGAGGGTAGAACAAGAAGCAATGGGTGGAAACTAATCAAGGAGAGAAGCAACTTAGAACTAAGGAGAAATTTCCTGGCAGTGAGAACAATTAATCAGTGGAACGACTTGCCTCCAGAAGTTGTAAATGTTCCAACACTGGAACAGCTGATGGGGGGGGGATTTTTGCAGTAATATTCCCCTGCCACGCCCACCAAGCCACACCCACCAAGCCACGCCCACAGAACCGGTAGTAAAAATTTTTGACACCGACCACTGATCTGGATCTTATTCTTGCATAACCCCCCTCTCAAGTTGGAACCCCAAATTATTCATCTGACGCTCTCAAAGCCTTCAGGGTTGCTGTGGTGACGGCTTGAATTCTGCCCTGAGTTCCTGAATCTCTTTCTGACTGTGCTAAACCCTCATTTGCCTCCTCTGCAATGACGGGCGCTAACCAGGAAAAGCACCTGTATACAGGTAGTCCTCGACTTACGACCAAAATCGGGACCAGAATTTCCATTGCTAAGCAAGGCGGTTCTTAAGTGAATCACACCCAATTTGATGACTTTTTTGGGAACTATCGTTAAGCAAATCACTGAAGTTGTTAAATGAATCACATGGTCATTAAGTGAATTCAGCTTCCACTATTGACTTTGCTTATCGGAAACAGCTGGGAAGGTTGCAGTTGGTGATGACGTGATATAGGAACAGTCATAAATACACGGCAGTTTCCAAGCACCTGAATTTGATCATGTGACTGTGCGCAGGCTGCGATGGTTGTAAGTGTGAGGACTGGTTATAAGCCATTTTTTTCAGTGCCGTTGAAACTTGGAACGGTCCTAAATGAGTGGTTATCAAGGACCCCCTAAACTTAGCAATGCCCAGGGACATCAAACCGCAACAATTTGGTGGCAGCGTGCCCTTTGAACATGCTCAGAGGCCTTTTTCCAGGTGGCGTGGGGGTCCATCTAGCCTGGTGCTCAGAGAAGTGGCGCTGCACATCTACACGCGCACAGAGAGACCTGTTTTTTCTCTCCCTGCCTCGCCTCTCCCCCAGGAATCTCTCGACAAAACACACAACCTTTGATCCGCACCGATTTTTGCAGGGTCTGTTTTGTGTCCGGCAAACTCAAGGTGGCTTCGAGGAGGGAGGGAGGGAGAAAAATGGAGGCAGAAGCAGCAGCGGGCAGAAGGACGCAAGCAGGGGAGTCAAGAAGCCAAACTCCACCGAGGGGCCAGTCTGGAGGGCAGACCCTGCCTGGAGCAGGTTTGGCATCAAGGGCCCAGATCCAGCCTCGCCTCTTTGAAAGAGGCAGGGGTGGAAAATGGGAGGGCTACAGCTTAAGGGTCCGGCTTTGGCACCTTCAAGCCCCACGACTGGGTTTGGGGCCCCAATGCAAGAGGGTCTTTGGAGCTCAGGGTTGAATTGTGTGGTCCATCGTCAGTGCTAGAAGGGAAGGGGGTTTGGGAGGAAAAGGAGGAGGACTGTGGGGTCCTTGGCGCTCTCTGTGCTTGGTTGTTTTCTTGCAGAACTTTCGTGACCCAACGAGGGAACATTATCAGTGCTAAAAGGGAGAGAAGTTCCTATCTGGGTTATGAAATCTCTGCAAGAAAATCACCAAGCTCAGAGACCACCAAGTACCCCATAATCCTCTTCTTCCTCCTCTTCCTCCTCTTCTCTTCCTCCACTCCGCAACCCTTCTAGCACTGATGATGTTACCTAGTTGGGTTATGAAACGTCTGCAAGAAAACCACCCAACTCAGAGACCACCAAGGACCGCGCTGTCCTCCTCCTGTTCTGGCCAGTCTTGCCGAAACGCCCACTGCTGCAGCCGGTCAGTTTTTATTCCCCTGAGATGTAGGCAAGTAATTCAATGAGGCAATAAATTCCACTGGTGATTATCAGACTCACACCAAGCCGAAAAGCATTTTCCGCCCCAGGAAACCATTTCGCATCTGGAACTCGTGCCTCTGCAGAGTCTCCCAGCAGGCCTGATCCACGCTGACTCGCAAACGAGGGAAACGTCTCTGGAGAACTTGTTGGCCAGCCAGCGTGGATCAACCCTGGATGAGAATCTGCCCAGAGACTCTGCAGCAGCCCTGACTGATTTCCAGATGTTAAGGGGCTCTGCAATCTGTTGGAAAGAGACCCCCTGTTTGCCAAGGGCAACGGCTGGCATTGGAAGAGAGAGAAAGAAGGAAGGGGAAGAATTTGAGCCCCCCACCCAACTACAGCCCCCCTTCCTTGCTGGCTCTCTTTTTTTATTTATTTATTTTTTCATTTTATTTTTTTCCAAAATTAAAATACAAACTCTAAAAGGAAAAAAAAGAAGGAAAGAAGAACAAAAGTAAACCAAACAAGACAAGAAAAAAATGTCCATTAAAAGAAAACATACACATAGATTTTCTCCCCCCTCCCTCCCCTGACAAATATATTTCAATAATAATAGTTCCCTTGCAAAACTCTCTTGTGCCCCTTTTCGGCTTCACCCCACGGGGTCCACCTGGCTTAATGCCTCTCCTGCCCCCTGGAAGCCAAAGGGAGGCCGCAGCAGGGAGGAGGGCAGCCCCAGCCTCCCCTTTCTTGCCACGGCTTTTGTGAAACCTTCCTGCCTACCTCCCACCCCAGGTGCCCTCCTTGTTTTGCAGGCTGAGGTGCCCACCTGATGGCTTTTGTTTAGAAGCCGAGGGAGCTGGCATCAGCTTTTCACCTGGCTGCACCATTCAAATGCTCCTGGCTAATTAAAATCTGAGCCAAATAGATGAATGTCCTAAATTACAACCCACCCAGGTACTTTTATTTTTCTTGAACTGAGAATCAACGAAGGAGGCAAGTCCCCTGGGCTGTTTTTCCTTTGGCGTTCCTGGAAATCCAGTTTGTTCATGTTGGCAGAAGAACGAGGGAAAACATTGAACATAGAACGTAGAATAATAGAGTTGGAAGGGACCCTGGAGATCTTCTAGTCCAACCCGGTGCTCAAACAGGAAACCCTCTGCCATTCCAGGCAAGGGGCTGTCTCTTCTTGAAAGCCTTCAAAGGAAGGAAGGAAGGAAGGACAGAGTAACAGAATAACATAGTTGGAAGGGACCTTGGAGGTCTGCTAGTCCAACCCCCTGCTCAAGCAGGAGACCTGAGACCATTTCAAATGAATGGTTGTCCATGTTGCAACAGATGCCTGGATAGAACTAGTACAATCATCTTTCAGCCACAGAATGTTTAATACAGTCTACAGGATCATAAAAAGGGAGTTTAAAAAAAATATTCTTAAATTTGTTGATAAGGGACAAAAGAGTCTTTCAAAGGTTTGGTTGCCAAAATCCTTCCTCTTCTTTCAGCCATTTGCCTGCAAAATGCCCATAAGGGTACCAACAGAGAGGGTACAGATAGACCTTGACTTATAACCACTCATTTAGTAACCATGCAAAGTTACAACAGCAGTGATAAAGCTGACTTATGACCCTTTTCTCATACGTATAACTGTTGCAGCATCCCCACGGTGATGTGATCAAAATTCAGACGTCTGGCAATTGGCTCACATTTATGACGGTTGCAATGTCCCAGGGTCACGTGGTCCCCTTTTGCGACAAGCCAAGACCATGGGGAAGCCAGATTCACTTAACAACCATGTTACAAAGTTAACAGCTGGAGTGATTCACTGAACAATGGTGGTAAAGAAAGGTGGTAAAAATGGGGGGAAACTCACGTAACAGCAAAGGTTCAATTGTGGTCGTAAGTCGAGGACTGCCTGTACTACTCGGAGAAAATGTTTGGCAAATGATTTCAGTGCTGGATCCAGCTGTTGCTTCCAAATTAGCCTTGGAGGGTTTTCAACGTTGCCCACGGATTCTCAATTTAGTCCCACTGAGACAGAGGGCTGAGTCATAAAGCGAGGACTACCATATACAATTCCTCATTTTTAACTCTCACTTCATCATGGCTCTTTCAGCCGCAGCCCCTTCAGATTCCAGCCTGCATAGTCATAAGAATAATTGGTCACATTTTTATGCCACCCAAGTGCCAGTGGCTCTAAATTTCCCAGCGATGAAAACCCCTCCCGTTTTCTGTGCCTGTCTCTCTCCCTTATCCAGTTTCAGTGCAGTTTCCTCCCACAAAGAGAGCCACAAATCCACGAACCGGTGGCCCTCCAAAATTAATGACATCTTTTTAAGTGGCTACAGCATCCACTCCATCCCAAGGCTGATCACGTCTCCCACGCTGGAGCAGACACGGCGGGATTCAACTTAAGCCTCTTTTAATGAAACCACAACATTCAAAGAATTTGATAGAAAGGACGGTCTGTTTGTTATTTAGTCAAGGCCAAGTGCTTACAGACACAGAGCTCGGGAACAGTCAAAACTTCAACACATCCTTTTCGACTTCTGAATCGTGTGTCACAACACCGTTGCCTTGCCTTTGTTTGTTTTCGCTGGGGTAAGAACAACAGAGACAACTCTCCAGATGCCTTGCATTTCTGCAGAAAAGTTTCCAATTTAACCTTTTCCACATGAATTATATTAAAGGGCCCACCATCCAAAAAGCACAACAAAGAATGTTCTTCCTGCACCAACTCAGAAAGCTCAGATGGCCCAAAGAGCTGCCGATAAGCGCTCTACAAAGGAATTATAGACTCTGTCATTTGTACCTCTGTAACTGTCTGCTCTGGCACAGCAACCAAACAGGATGGGTGCAGACTCCAACGGATAGTCAGGGTTGAGAAAAACCAGTTGCAACCAGCCTGCCTTCCATAGAAGACCTGCCTATTGCACAGGTCAGAAAGAGGGCTGAGAAAATATCTGCAGACCCCTCACACACTGGTCATAAACTGTTTCAACTTCTTCCCTTAAGATGATGCTACAGGGCACTGCACACCAAAACAACTAGAAACAAGGACAGTTTTCGCCCCCACCCTCCAATGCCATCACTCCGGTAAACCACTAATTCCCACAATACTGTCTTATGCCCTGGGATATCGAACCATTAGTAGGGTTCTTTGTTAAGGCATCTTGTTATTTCTATCTTATGATTTAGGTTGATTGCTTTTATTTAATATTTTATGACTATCGCTGAGTGTTATACCTTATGATTTATGGTTATTGTATTTTATGATTATGATCGTTATTTATCACTTGTTGCTTATACGTAGAATAGAATAGAATAGAATAGAATAGAATAGAATAGAATAGAAATTTTTATTGGCCAAGTGTGATTGGACACACAAGGAATTTGTCTTGGTGCATACACTCTCAGTGTACATAAAAGAAAAGATACATTCGTCAAGAAATATAAGGTACAACATTTAATGATAGTCATAGGGTTCAAATAAGCAATCAGGAAACAATATCAATATAAATCGTAAGGATACAAGCAACAAAGTTACAGTCATACAGTCATAAGTGGAAAGAGATGGGTGATGGGAACGATGAGAAGATTAATAGTAGTGCAGATTTAGTAAATAGCTTAACAGTGTTGAGGAAATTATTTTTTTTAGCAGAGTGATGGCGTTCGGGAAGAAACTGTTCTTGTGTCTAGTTGTTCTGGTGTGCAATGCTCTATAGCGTCATTTTGAGGGTAGGAGTTGAAACAGTTTATGTCCAGGATGTGAGGGATCTGTAAATATTTTCACAGCCCTCTTTTTGACTCGTGCAGTATTCAGATCCTCAATGGAAGGCAGGTTGGTAGCCATGATGTTTTCTGCAGTTCTAACTATCCTCTGAAGTCTGTGTCTTTCTTGTTGGGTTGCAGAACCAAACCAGACAGTTATAGAGGTGCAGATGACAGACTCAATAATTCCTCTGTAGAATTGGATCAGTAACTCCTTGGGCAGGTTGAGCTTCCTGAGTTGGCGCAGAAAGAACATTCTTTGTTGTGCTTTTTTGATGACGTTTTTGATGTTTGGTGTCCATTTTAGATCTTGCGATATGGTAGAACCTAGAAGGTCTCTACTGTTTATTTGTATTTATTTATTTATTTTGTCACAACATCATATAAAAAGAATTATATAGTATATAAACATATATATGAATAAATATTAGGAGGTATAAGCATCAATATATATAGAGGAAGAAGAAAAGAAAAGAAAAACAATAGGGCAGGAACGGTAGGCACGTTTGTGCGCTTATGCACGCCCCTTATGGTCCTCTTAGGAATGGGGTGAGGTCATTGATACTGCATTGTCTAGTATTGTAAGAGGTGGTAGTATGGGAGGGTTTAGGAGAAAGTCTACCACCATTTCTATGGTTTTGAGTGTGTTCAGTTCCAGATTGTTCCGGTCGCACCACGAGGCTAGTTGTTCAACCTCCTGTCTCTATGTGGATTCATCATTGTCTCGAAAGAGACCGATCACAGTTGTGTCATCTGTTATGTACAGGTATCTGATGTGATTCTGCTTAGCTTCACCTGCTGCTTCCTGTTAGTTAGGAAGCTGATGATCCACTTACAAGTGTGTTAAGGTATAATGACAGTTTATGTACCAGAGACAAATTCCTTGTAAGTCCAATCACACTTGGCCAATAAAAAATTCTATTCTATTCTATTCCGTTCCGTTCTGTTCTGTTCCATTCCATTCCATTCCATTCCGTTTTCTCTTCTCTTCTCTTCTCTTCTCTTCTCTTCTCTTCTCTTCTCTTCTCTTCTCTTCTCTCCTCTCCTCTCCTCTCCTCTCCTCTCCTCTCCTCTCCTCCCTTCCCTTCCCTTCCCCTCCCTCCCCTCTTTCTTCTCTTCCCAATGTAACCGTTACCAGGATGGGTGGTGGAAAGAGACGGGAGGTGGGAGCTGAGATTTAAAATCTTGGGGGTGCAACATGCTGCAGAGGCCAGCCAGGCATCAAAAAATAACAAATGAAAGGATCAGTAGATTTTAGGGCTATGCGATCTGGCACTTCCTTGGGGATCTCACGGGCACTTCAGTCTCCGGGGAGCCAATTCCCAGCTTGGCTCGCTTTGCGCAGCTGTTTTAACATGTGCTTTTCAGATGGCTTTTACAGATTGTGTTGGCATGGCTTTTGTTTGAAGAGAGTTTTAAACATCCTGGGATCACGATGACAAAGGCCAGGATAAACATTCCTTAAACAATTCTTGTGTTTATCCCCCTCCCCCCCATTTTTTTTAAGCGAAAGAAGATGCCATAAAACCAGGGGAGGGACGTGGGAGGTGACAGAGCTTCAAAGATAGGGGAGGAAAGAAAAGGGGTTGAAAAACGCCTCTGAGCGTGTGGATGGGTTGTCTGGTCTGGGAGAAGACAGACAGGAGGAAGAGGAGCTGCAGAATAAGCAACGGTCAGATAAGAGACCCCTCAGCCCTCAGGAGAAAAGGGGGCCTGGTAAACAGCTGTATATGTGGTACCTTGCTCAATAGTAGTACCTGTGAGAGGGATCTTGGAGTCCTAGTGGATAACCATTTAGATATGAGCCAGCAGTGTGCAGCAGCTGCTAAAAAAGCCAACACAGTTCTGGGCTGCATAAACAGAGGGATAGAATCACGTGAAGTGTTAGTGCCACTTTATAATGCCTTGGTAAGGCCACACTTGGAATATTGCGTCCAGTTTTGGTCGCCACGATATAAAAAAGATGTTGAGACTCTAGAAAGAGTGCAGAGAAGAGCAACAAAGATGATTAGGGGACTGGAGGCTAAAACATGAAGAACGGTTGCAGGAACTTGGTATGCCTACTTTAATGAAAAGAAGGACTGGGGAGACATGATAGCTGTGTTCCAATATCTCAGGGGTTGCCACAAAGAAGAGGGAGTCGGGCTGTTCTCCAAAGCACCTGAGGGTAGAACAAGAAGCAATGGGTGGAAACTAATCAAGGAGAGAAGCAACTTAGAACTAAGAAGAAATTTCCTGACAGTTAGAACAATTAATAAGTGGAACGACTTGCCTGCAGAAGTTGTGAATGCTCCAACACTGGAAATTTTTAAGAAAATGTTGGATAACCATCTGACTGAGATGGTGTAGGGTTTCCTGCCTGGGCAGGGGGTTGGACTAGAAGGCCTCCAAGGTCCCTTCCAACTCTGTTGTTATATTATATTAGCTCAGAAGGGACCCTCCCCACTTTCTGGGACTGTAAAGGGGGGGGGGGCGAGAAATGAACTTTCAGGCTTGCAAGTTGCTAATAAAGGAGAATATTTAGCAATGATGATTTAACCTAGTTTGGGCAATGAAATGCGCGCAGGGAAACAATCAAGGCCAGCGAGCATCAAGGGCCCCTCACTGCAAGGCTCTCTTAATGTAACCTTGCAATAAAGATAATATTTGTAGTATATAAATACTACTCTATATACTTATTTATATTTATATACTGTTTATAGTATACAAATACTAGTTTATATACAAATAATAATTTGTATTCTTATTTATATACTATTTATTTATTTATATACTATTTTATTGTATAAAAAGGCTAGTGGCTTATGGCCGTTTGCAGCATCCCTATGGCCACGGAATCAAAATTCAGATGCTTGGCAACTGACTCCTATTTATGACGGTACGCCGGGATCACGTGATCCCCCTTTTGGGACCTCCCGACAGGCAAAGTCAATGGGAAAGCCAGATTCACTTAACAACCGTGTGACCAACTTAACCATTGCAGTGACTCACTTAACAACTGTGGCAAGAAAGGTCGTAAAATGGGGCAAAAACATACTTAACAACTGTCTCACTTAGCAACAGAAACGTTGGGCTCAATTGTGGTGGTAAGTCGAGGACTTCCTGTACATCTGTTTCCACCACCCCCTCCACCTTTACAGTCTCAGAAACTGGGGAGGGTCCTTTGAGATGTTTGCCAGGCTCCTTTTCCTACTGTGGGCTGAGTGGACTCTTATCCAGGGATGGGATTCAGCCGGTTCGCACCATTTCAGGAGAACCGGTTGTTAGCTTTCTGAGCAGTCTGACAAACTGGTTGTTGGAAGAAATCCTTAGGACAGAGAATCGGTTGTTAAATTACTTAAATCCCACCACTGCTCTTATCTGACCGTTGCCTAGGCTGCACCTCCTCTTCCTCCCCCTCCTCCTCCTCCTCCTTCTCCTCCTGTCTTTTGGGGACCTCACAGTCCATTACAGGTTGGAGGAAGAAGACCTCCCAAGGAACTTTCCTCTCTGGACCGTCTCCCGTTTCTTTTCCAGACTCTTTGAGACCCACCCGGAGTGTAAAGACGTCTTTTTCCTCTTCCGTGATGTGGATGATCTGCAGCAGCTGAAGATGAGTAAGGAACTGCAGGCTCATGGCCTCAGGTGGGTCTGGAGGTCCTCTTTGGGCCAGGCTTCTGGGTCTCCTCCACCCAAACGGCAGGGCCACCTGGACTGAGAGTCCATCGTCCCCTTTAGAGATGGTTCTCAGGTGATGCTTGGATCCTTCATTGTGGCCGTGGGCAACACAAGGGCATTTGCATCCTTCCATGATCCAGGAATAAGGAGAATTTTCCTGACAACGAGGACAATTCACCAGTGGAACAGCTTGCCTCTGGAAGTTCTGGGTGCTCCATCACTGGAGATTTTCAAGAAGAGACTGGACAGCCATTTGTCCAGAATGACATAAAGCAGGGACTTATGGACCTGTGGAATGCAACTCCCAGAACTCCCCAGCCAGCATCTTAATAAACATTTACAATGCGTGGACTTCAACTCCCAGAATTCCCCAGCAAGGATCCTAAGTAGGGTGGACTTCAACTCCCAGAATTCCCTAGCTAACATGTTAATAAACTTTTACAATGCTTGGATTTCAACTCCCAGAATTCCCTAGCCAACATACTACTGATCTTTTAAGGTGGGTGGACTTCAACTCTCAGAATTTCCCAGCCGGCATGCAGTTGGACGGCTTTGGTGCTCTTTGGCAGAGGGTTGGTGGGGGAGGGGAATCTCTTTTTTTATTTTTCTGGCTTTTATCTTCCCCGTGGGCTTGACATTTGGCCACTGCAACACAATCGTTCCCGTTTTTTGGAGAGGAAGGGTACATATGGCCTTCATTATCATCTTGGTTTTATCTCTTGATCTTAATGGGTTCTGGAGGAGATTAAAATAATCCTTGAAGGCCAACTAAGAAATCAGGATATCTAGGCCAGTGTTTCTCAATCTTGGCAGCTTGAAGAGGGGTGGACTTCAACTCCCAGAATTCCCCAGCCAGCAAAGCTTTCTTTGAGTTGAAAGAAAGAATTCTGGGAGTTGAAGTTCAAGCTGCCAAGATTGGGAAACACAAGTCTAGACTCTGAATGGATTACCTCACTACTTTGGGACCTCCAAGTCCCTCTCCTCCCCCACACCGCCCCACCTCACAGACCCTCTAGGGATCCATGGATGGGAAGAGAGAGTTGCTTTCCTTTTCTTTCCTAGACGTTTCCCATAACTTGGAGAATTCCTCTCTTCTCCCTTCTTACGCAAGGCTGAATCCAAACTTCCCAGAACTTTGCTATGGGTCTTCAATAGATTTCCTAGGAATGGGGGCCTGGCGTCCCACAGAGGACAAACACAGCCCAACAAAGAGGTCTGCTCTCTTCTCTCGCCCTCACCAGAGTGATGTCCTTCGTTGAGAAGAGCGTGGCCCGGCTGGATCAAGAAGACAAACTGGAGCTTCTGGCCTTTGAGCTGGGAAAGAACCACTTCCATTACAAAGCTCCCCCCAACTACTACGAGGTGAGAGGAAGGACACAGGGAATGGGGCAACTTGACCCAGCCAACTTTCTGCCGCCAACTCACCATGGCTAACTCACTGCAGGAAAGTTAACAATTCTATTTGCCACAATTATTTAAAATAAAGAAAAAAATATTTTAATTTTTGCTATTCCCATTTCATTCCGTTCCTCCTTTTGCATCCTTTCTTTAATGATTCTATTCCACCATTTATTTGATATTAGGGTAACTCTTGCCCCACAGCAAGCTGTCCTATGACAAGATTTGGGGACTGGAGGCTAAAAGATATGATGAACAGTTGCAGGAACTGGGCCTGGCTAGTCTAGGGAAGAGAAGGACCAGGGGAGACAGGAGAGCATCTTCCAATATTTGAGGGGCTGCCACAGAGAGGAGGAAGGGGGTCAAGCTATTCTCCAAGGCACCCGAAGGCCGGACAAGGAATAATGGATGGAAACTGACTAAGGAGAGATTCAACCTGGGAATAAGGAGGACTTTCCTGGCAGTGAACCCATAGAACAGAAGTTGCCTTCAGAAGTTGTGGGAGCTTCATCACTGGAAGCTTTCAAAAAGAGACTGGACTGCCACTTGTCTGAAATGGTGTAAGGTCTCCTGCTTGGGTGGGAAGTTGGACTAGATGACCTACAAGGTCCCTTCCAACTCTGTTGTAAATAAATAAATAAAGATGGCCACGGTGAGTTGGCTGTGATGAATTGTCATAGACCGCCCTACACATCCTACTGAAGAACTAAAGCAGTTCAGATCTTGAATCTCCTAAGAAGGATATTCCTAATTCCAGATTGCCTTTTGATCCTCTCCCTTTTTAGACTGGAAGGTGTCAGATGCGAAAGCTCAGATCCACATAAATCGATCTTCCCTTAAACTATTTTATTGCTAAAAGCCTACGCACAGGAATCTTCTCAATTAACGTTAGCACCTGTGTGGAGACAGATAAGGCTTCATGGAATTCAGGGGGCACTGGACTTAGACCATTTGTGGCTATGTAGGGATTCTAGCCTGAGCCCTCTTTTGACTCCGCCCTGATGGCCAAATCTGGCTTCTAGATAAGAACCTTGGTACGCTGCACCCCAATTATGACACCAGGAAAAAGGAATATCGTTTAATTTATAATTTGCTGGCAACCTTTCAGTTGAAAAGGATTCTCTTATTGATTTCGCAAGAGAGAGAACCAGATGGGGAAAAAATCACACCTTCCCTTTTATAGTTTACATAATAAGAAAATGTATTTTAGAACACTGTGGTCCTGCAATTGGCCATCTTTGCAAACCATCTGGACTTTGTCCAACTGTTACCAAGCTATTTTTGCAGACAGCAACCAACCACAGGCTGTTAGATGGGTCAGGGGTGAAAGACCAAGTCCACACGGTTCAATTCAGCTGATTTATTGCTAAGGGCTTACAAGTAGGAATCTTCTCAACTAAGGGTTAGCACCAGCTAGGAATTAGATACAAGTTCTCTGAATTCAAGGGAAGTTGGGCTTAGTTCACTTGTGGCTATGTAGGGATTCTACTAGGCTGATTCCTCTTTTAACTCCGCCCCCAGGTCCTTCCTCTCCTTGTCCTGCATAGGAGGGGCAGCCATATTCCCTTGTGAATAGTATTGTTGCTTTTCTAAATGCTTGGTTGATCTCCTGGTTCCCATAATGCAGAGGCATTGCAGGTGGGATGTTTCCACTGTCCTCCGTTAAAATATGCAGATGTGTTGCTTTTTGGTTTCTTTAGATTTTTGTTGTTGTTGTTGTTGTTGTTGCCTGATTGGTTTTGCTAAGAAAGAAAGAAGCTGTAGCACAAAAAGGAGGAAGAAGACAAATGAAAAATGACCACGTCTAAACCCTTGTAAAATTCATGGTGTGAGGCGAGGGAATTGCATCATAAAATTTTATCCTCTTCTCAGATGTTATTGTAGAACCACAACTGTATCTCTTAAAATGTTTGTGGCCTGTAACACACATATTTTAAAGCAACCCAACGGCTATAAAAATTGCTAGTAATTCACAGCAGGTAATCCACTTTCTTTCCCAAAATTACCATTGTTTCTTTGGCTTTTTATATTTTTCTTTTCTTTTTTTCTCAGTACATTGGAATTCAATTCATCCAGGCTGTTCGGCCAATTCTCAAAGACGATTGGACTCTGGAAGTTGAGAAGGCCTGGGAGGTAAGGAGAATTGGGAAGGTAAACAGGGATTAACACCAGACAAACAATCAAGCAGAAAGTATCCTAATTACCATCAGAACTGGAAGAGCAAGTGACTGTATATAAACAGGACACAAAACCCACATTCATTGATGATGTTAGTTAGTTGGGTTATGAAACATCTCCAAGTAAACCACCTAGTTCAGAGACCACAAGGATCCCACAGTCCTGTTCCTCCTCCTCCTGTCCACAAACCCCACTTCCTCATAGCACTGATGATATTACCTAGTTGGGTTATGAAACATTTACAAGGAAGCAACTAAGTTCAAAGAACTCCAAGAATCAATTATAGTTTCATAAGTCGAGGGCTGGCTGAATTACCCTTAGAGTTATAAAAAAATTGCCTTCTCTTTACTCTTTCCCCCCCCCCCCGCCCCCCGTTCCCAAGGTTCTCTTCAGATACCTGGCAGCTGTGATGCGCAGGGGCTTCCATAACGAAGGAAAGAGACTGGGGGCCAGCCCCCTTCTTCCTCCACAGACAGCCAATGTGGAATCGGCTCCACACCAAATCTGAAGAAGGTGTCATTCCTGGAAGTGGCTCCTTGAAGGATCTCCTTGGAATTCCTGCTATGAGCCCCTGATTCTGTCCGAGGAAGGTCCTTCTGTGAAGTTTCCATTTCTGCTTTGTGGTCCTTGCAGAGCCTACATTTCACCCTTCCAGTTGTTCAGCTACAGCAATCCCTCAACTCCGCACCTAAAGGCCTGAGCTTGCCCTTCAACACAAGAAGACAAAGCCTGACATTGTGTAGATGTTGGAAAGGTTTTGGACG
The DNA here is from genome assembly GCF_028640845.1 of Ahaetulla prasina. Taxonomy (NCBI): domain Eukaryota; kingdom Metazoa; phylum Chordata; class Lepidosauria; order Squamata; family Colubridae; genus Ahaetulla; species Ahaetulla prasina. Next base: position 32,992,391 of record NC_080548.1, on the reverse strand, counting down.
GGAAGCCATCTTGCCGAATGTGTCCCATCAAACATCTCTCGGCATCCGTAGAATTTGCCTCGTTATTGACATTCCTCACGATCTTTCAGAAATACAATCTCAGAGTGGAAAACTTTGGAGACAGGATGGGGACTATCCTCCTCAAGAGAGGCCAAGATCCTGTCTGGTCGGGCATGGGATATCGCGTACGCAAGATTTGGGTCTCTCGTCAAGGCAACCAATGTCACCTGAGATGTTCTGTGGACCTCAGCTGTGCTCCTGGGACAAGTCAGCCCATGAGCTGCTCCTCTGCCTCCTTTTGCTCCTGGACCCTGGAGTGCCACATGGACCTTCTCAGGCCATCTTGGGATGATCACTGCCAGGATATTAAAAGGATGCTAAGACCCTGGAAAGAGTGCAGAGAAGAGCAACAAAGATGATTAGGAGACTGGAGGCTAAAACATATGAAGAACGGTTGCAGGAACTGGGTATGTTTAGTCCAGGGGTCGGCAACCTTAAACACTCAAAGAGCCACAAAGGTCCTAACCAGAAGCCTCCAGTTCAAATCTTCCCCCACCATAAGAGCCTCCTCCTAGCAAGGCGTCCTTTTTCTTCTACCTGTCCTAGCCGAAAGCCCTATCAATTGCGGAGCTGACTGGCGACAGGGAGCAGCAGACGGATGAAAGAGCCACATTGCCTCCTGGCCTAGTCTAACAAAGAGAAGGCCTAGGGGTGACTTGGTAGCAGACTTCCAATATCTAACGGGCTTCCACAGAGAAGAGGTGATGGGTGTGTGTGTGTGGTCCACCTGTTTTCCAAAGCACAGGACAAGAAGCAACGGATGGAAACTCATCAAGGAGAGAAGCAACCTAGAACGAAGGAGGAATTTCCTGAGAGTGAGAACAATGAATCAGTGGAACAACTTGCCTCCAGAAGTTGTGAATGAACCAACACTGGAAGTTTTTAAGAAGAGATTGGGATAGCCATTTGTGTGGAATGGTAGAGGATCTCCTGCCCGAGCAAGGGGTTGGATTAGAAGACCTCAAGGTCCCTTCCAACTCTTGTTATTCTTTCCACCATTTCTTTCTTCTCGTTTTCAACACGCAGCCTCCGCCTGGCTCTCGGGGGCTGGTAACCGCTCTTTGATTCTCTTCTTTTTCTTTGCATCTTTTATTACCTGTGCAACACACACACACACACAGAGCTTTGTACCCCAATTAGCTTGTGAGGCAAATAATTAGGTTGCTTTTGAAGGCCCCTTTGTTTCCTCCTGCCTGGTTTGTTCTCAGCACTGCCTCCGATCCTGGTTTCTTTCAGGCCTCCTCTTTGAAGTTCTCTGTAAAGCAGCCACATCGACTTGGTTGTCAGTCTTTCTTTCTTTCTTTCTTTCTTTCTTTCTTTCTTTTTTATTTTTTCACAACAATATACACAAGCATCAACATAAAATAACTATATATCATATAAGCATATATATGGGCAAAAGTATGCAATAACTATATTAATTTGATATAATGGAAGGAAACAATAGGACAGGAACGGTAGGCACTTTTGTGCTCTTATGCAGGCCCCTTACAGACCTCTTAGGAATGGGGTGAGGTCAATAGACAGTTTTTGGTTAAAGCTTTTGGGATTATGGGAAGAGACCACAGAGTCAGCTAAAGTGTTCCAAGCACTAATAACTCTGTTACAGAAGTCATATTTTCTGCAATCAAGATTGGAGCGATTAACATTAAGTTTAAATCTATTGTTTGCTCTTGTATTATTGCGATTGAAGCTGAAGAAGTCTTTAACAGGAAGGACATTGCAATAGATGATTCTATGAGTTAAGCACAGGTCCTGTCGGAGTCCTCTCTCTCTCTTCACAACTGCTCTCTCCAAAGTCAGACGGGTGGGGAATCTCTCCTTTCAGAACAATCTCTCTTATTGCAACCCAAAAACGCATTACAGGTAGTCCTCGGCTTACAAATGGTTCACTTACTGACCGTTCAAAGTTACAACAGCACTGAAAAAAGTGATTTATCGCCGTTTTTCCGCACTCAAAACCCTTGCAGCCTCCCTGTGGGCACGTGGTCAAAATCCAGACACTTGGCAATTGATTCATATTTATGACGGTTGCCATGTCCCGGGTCAGGTGATCCCCTTTTGCGACCTTCTGATGAGCAAAGTCAATGGGGAAGCCAGATTCACTTAATGGCCGTGTGACTAACTTAACAACTGTGGTTAGTGAGCAATTCACTTAAACAGCAGTGGCCAGAAAGGTTACAAAATGAAGCGAAGCTCCCTGAACAAATGTCTCACTCAGCTACAGAAATGTTGGACTCAATTATGGTCGTAAATCAAGGACTATCTGTATTTAAGAACAAAAAACCCCTTGTTTTTTATTTGTCTGTTGTGTTCTCCCATGCCCTCGGGGGGAAAAAATATCAATCTAGGTGCTTGCTCTTAAACTCGGTGGCAATCTAAAAATAGGCAGCCAGAATTAAAATATAGCCTATGGTACCTTTGGCCCCATAATTACTCAGCCCCCCAAATCTTGCTGCCTCCCACATTGTGAAATTTGGTGTAATGGAAACCGGAAGAGCCCCAGTCCTTGTTCCTCGCTGCATTTCAGCTCGTGACCAATACAGATTCCATTGTATGCCCTTCTAACACAACTCCACACTTCTTAGACAACCACAACCTGGGCTGTTTGGTTTTGGCTCTCCCCGACCATCTTTCCAGCAAGGATTTTCTTTTAATTCATAATTTGACTTGATTTGGTCTATGAATGTATCTTTTGGCTGCAATCCTTGGTCGCCGTTGGATCCATTCCACGAAACTACAAATGAATATCTAAACCAGCGTTTCTCAACCTTGCAGCCTGAAGACGTGTGGACTTCAGGTTCCGTCCCAGGCGCCTGATGGACCCTGAGAGGTTCCAGACGGAGCTTGGGCCATTCCCTGAGGATCTGGCCCACGGCACGACTGAGGAACTGGTCGTGGCCTGGGAACAGGCCGCGGCCGGGGCCCTGGACCGTGTCGCGCCTTTGCGGCCTCTGACCCGGCGCAGATCTCGTCCGGCCCCTTGGTTCTCCGAGGGGCTGAGGGAGATGAAACGCCGGAGAAGACGCCTAGAGCACCTGGAGGTCCAGTCGCTCGAAGCTGATCGGACACTAGTTGGGACCTATTCTAGGACCTACCTAGTGGCAATGAGAAGCGAGGCGCTCTCGCCCCCACCCTCATTGCATCGGCAGATAACCGCCCGGCCGCCCTGTTTCGGGTGACCCGCTCTCTCCTACATCAGGAGGTGCGGGATGACCCTTTGCAGGGACGAGCCGAGGAGTTTAGTGGTTATCTATACGATAAAATCGCTCAGCTGAGGGACGGTCTGGACCGAATGGGATGATCACTGCCAGGATATTAAAAGGATGCTAAGACCCTGGAAAGAGTGCAGAGAAGAGCAACAAAGATGATTAGGAGACTGGAGGCTAAAACATATGAAGAACGGTTGCAGGAACTGGGTATGTTTAGTCCAGGGGTCGGCAACCTTAAACACTCAAAGAGCCACAAAGGTCCTAACCAGAAGCCTCCAGTTCAAATCTTCCCCCACCATAAGAGCCTCCTCCTAGCAAGGCGTCCTTTTTCTTCTACCTGTCCTAGCCGAAAGCCCTATCAATTGGAGCTGACTGGCGACAGGGAGCAGCAGACGGATGAAAGAGCCACATTGCCTCCTGGCCTAGTCTAACAAAGAGAAGGCCTAGGGTGACTTGGTAGCAGACTTCCAATATCTAACGGGCTTCCACAGAGAAGAGGTGATGGTGTGTGTGTGGTCCACCTGTTTTCCAAAGCACAGGACAAGAAGCAACGGATGGAAACTCATCAAGGAGAGAAGCAACCTAGAACGAAGGAGGAATTTCCTGAGAGTGAGAACAATGAATCAGTGGAACAACTTGCCTCCAGAAGTTGTGAATGAACCAACACTGGAAGTTTTAAGAAGAGATTGGGATAGCCATTTGTGTGGAATGGTAGAGGATCTCCTGCCGAGCAAGGGGTTGGATTAGAAGACCTCAAGGTCCCTTCCAACTCTTGTTATTCTTTCCACCATTTCTTTTCTTCTCGTTTTCAACACGCAGCCTCCGCCTGGCTCTCGGGGCTGGTAACCGCTCTTGATTCTCTTCTTTTCTTTGCATCTTTTATTACCTGTGCAACACACACACACACACAGAGCTTTGTACCCCAATTAGCTTGTGAGGCAAATAATTAGGTTGCTTTTGAAGGCCCCTTTGTTTCCTCCTGCCTGGTTTGTTCTCAGCACTGCCTCCGATCCTGGTTTCTTTCAGGCCTCCTCTTTGAAGTTCTCTGTAAAGCAGCCACATCGACTTGGTCGTCAGTCTTTCTTTTCTTTTCTTTTCTTTTCTTTTCTTTTCTTTTCTTTTCTTTTCTTTTCTTTTCTTTTCTTTTTATTTTTCACAACAATATACAAGCATCAACATAAAATAACTATATATCATATAAGCATATATATGGGCAAAAGTATGCAATAACTATATTAATTTGATATAATGGAAGGAAACAATAGGACAGGAACGGTAGGCACTTTTGTGCTCTTATGCACGCCCCATACAGACCTCTTAGGAATGGGGTGAGGTCAATAGACAGTTTTTGGTTAAAGCTTTTGGGATTATGGGAAGAGACCACAGAGTCAGCTAAAGTGTTCCAAGCACTAATAACTCTGTTACAGAAGTCATATTTTCTGCAATCAAGATTGGAGCGATTAACATTAAGTTTAAATCTATTGTTTGCTCTTGTATTATTGCGATTGAAGCTGAAGAAGTCTTTAACAGGAAGGACATTGCAATAGATGATTCTATGAGTTAAGCACAGGTCCTGTCGGAGTCCTCTCTCTCTCTTCACAACTGCTCTCTCCAAAGTCAGACGGGTGGGGAATCTCTCCTTTCAGAACAATCTCTCTTATTGCAACCCAAAAACGCATTACAGGTAGTCCTCGGCTTACAAATGGTTCACTTACTGACCGTTCAAAGTTACAACAGCACTGAAAAAAGTGATTTATCGCTGCTTCCGCACTCAAAACCCCTTGCAGCCTCCCTGTGGGCACGTGGTCAAAATCCAGACACTTGGCAATTGATTCATATTTATGACGGTTGCCATGTCCCGGTCAGGTGATCCCCTTTGTGACCTTCTGATGAGCAAAGTCAATGGGGAAGCCAGATTCACTTAATGGCCGTGTGACTAACTTAACAACTGTGGTTAGTGAGTGATTCACTTAAACAGCAGTGGCCAGAAAGGTTACAAAATGAAGCGAAGCTCCCTGAACAAATGTCTCACTCAGCTACAGAAATGTTGGACTCAATTATGGTCGTAAATCAAGGACTATCTGTATTTAAGAACAAAAAACCCCTTGTTTTTTATTTGTCTGTTGTGTTCTCCCATGCCCTCGGGGGAAAAAAATATCAATCTAGGTGCTTGCTCTTAAACTCGGTGGCAATCTAAAAATAGGCAGCCAGAATTAAAATATAGCCTATGGTACCTTTGGCCCCATAATTACTCAGCCCCCCAAATCTTGCTGCCTCCCACATTGTGAAATTTGGTGTAATGGAAACCGGAAGAGCCCCAGTCCTTGTTCCTCGCTGCATTTCAGCTCGTGACAATACAGATTCCATTGTATGCCCTTCTAACACAACTCCACACTTCTTAGACAACCACAACCTGGGCTGTTTTGTTTTGGCTCTCCCCGACCATCTTTCCAGCAAGGATTTTCTTTTAATTCATAATTTGACTTGATTTGGTCTATGAATGTATCTTTTGGCTGCAATCCTTGGTCGCCGTTGGATCCATTCCACGAAACTACAAATGAATATCTAAACCAGCGTTTCTCAACCTTGCAGCCTGAAGACATGTGGACTTCAACTCCCAGCAGAGCTGGTTGGGGAATTCTGGGAGCTGAAGTCCACACACCTTCAGGCTGCCAAGTTTGAGAAACACTGACCTAAATACAAATCCCCATTGCAACACTTAGCTTTGTTTTTCCTTTTGTTTTATAACCTTATCTTTGAGGGAGGAGAAAGAATGGAAGAAGAAAAAGGAGAGGCAGCTAATTAAAATAGTTTTTGTTCAGTTCTGGTTCAGGATCAGCCCATTGGGGGCTGAGAAAATGGTGCATTCCATTTCTGGAGCTGTTTATCAAGTCGGTTGCCTTTTTCCTCGGAAACAACCCACCCCACAGCCCTGCTCATTTTTTTCACACCCACCTGGTGCTCCTGGATATTCCTAAAATCCTGCAAGTGTTCCCTGGGATTGTGGCTGTAATCTCGGTCTATCCAAACCTGGCACGTACAAAGGCTGTCCAGTTTTCTCGTGCAACGTTTTATAAATCAGCTTTTTACAATCTTGGCCCTCTTAAAAGACCTGGACTTGATTCCCTTAGCCGGCAAGCCTGATGAATTTCTGGCTGGAGAATCCTGGGAATGGAACTCCACACCTCTTCAAGTGGCCAGCATTGAGAAATCCAACTTTAAATGATCTGGTTTTAGCTTCCTGTTTATGGAAACGTAGCCCTGTGATTCATACAGTCAACTGGAGACATCAGATGCCAACCTGATATGGGAAGTTTTATATCCAGATATATTTTATTCTTTGCACTGTTTCCATCTTCCCTTAAATATTAGCAGAATCCGCAATGGACTGAGAATCAGCATTTCCTCTAGAAAATTGACAGTCAAACTAAAACTAGGCTAATCAAGTCAAAATAGCAAATGGGGGAAAATCTTTTACTCAAAGTTCCTTCCATCCCCAAATACGGGATAAAATGCTCCCGGTTCGGACCGGATTACACGATCCGGTAGCGATCTTGGCTGGTAGTTTGGAGAACCGGTAGCAATCGCGGTGCGAGGCTCCACCTAACCGCCCGGCTGTCGTTACTTCCTGGTTTTAACCAGGAAGTAATGTGTTTTGTACCCTCTGCGCATGCACAGAAAGATTTTGCGCATGCGCAGAGGGTGTGTGCACGCATGTGACCCATGTGTGCACTTTTGAACTGGTAAGTGGTAAATTTCACCCCTGCTCAGATCTAATCCACATATCAAAGTAGAAGGTCTGTAAACACAAATAGAATTAATTAAAATGGTCTCCCAGCCAAACCGCATGTTCACAAGAATAAACGAATAGAATAGAATAGAATAGAATAGAATAGAATAGAACAGAATAGAGAATAGAATAACAGAGTTGGAAGGGACCTTGGAGGTCTTCTAGTCCAACCCCTGCTCAGGCAAGAGAACCCATACATCTCAGACAAATGGTTTTCATCATAGATGATATGATGTATGATATACACACCACGCCCCTCCAGTGTCACCCTGGAATCAACATGTATGCAATTCCACACGCTCCTCTATAAAACAACCTTGCTGTACCCCATTTCTCCATAGCTTTGCTTTTGGGAATAAATATTTCCCTACAGCTGTCTAGATTTCATTTTTATTTATTCTTGCGCAATCCTGGCTCGAGTTGGAACCCCAAATTATTCTTCTGACACTGACTGGTCAATATGAGCTCCCACCTTTGTCTCACTTCTGAATCAAGCTTGGTTTCAGTCCAATAAACTGATCAAATAGGCGCAAACCTAGTTACATCCTGGTCAGCTTTGTATTCATTCCTACCGCTAAGATGGCTAAATCTGTCTCTAAATCACCCCACAATTTGCTGGTCTCTGCCTCGGAGAGAAGTGGCAGAAATGGAATGCAAAATTCAGGCAGCTGTGACTAAAACTGAGAATTGAGTGGATTGGATGGATAGCTCCAATGTTGTGCCCAATTGCGCAACCTCTCCTGAGACCTTGGTAGAGAGCCCTCTCTCTTTGCAGGGCCACCAGAAGGAGCTGACCAGTCCTGTTTTGGCAAGACCACTCCTGGGGGCCGAGGTTAGGGGTCTCCCCACCTTTGTGGCTCAAAATCTGTTGACTTGAAAAAGACTTTTGCTGACTTGAAATGTTGTCCAACAAACCCGTTGGCAGGAAGAGATGTGAGTGTATTATATGGGCTGCATTAGCAGCTGTTAACCCTTTTTTGGGGCAGCCAGCAAATATTTGGAAACGTCCCCTGGTTTTAATTCTGCACAGCCATTTCAACATCACAGGGGTGGGGCGAAAGCCTGCCTCATCCTGGGTGTAGAACATGGTTAGCGTTTTCTTAAGCCTGGTCACAATTCCGAGAACGCTGAAGCACACTGTTGAAGTAGCCTTGGGAAAGCTCCTGAGGCCTTGGCAAGCCAGGAACAGAGAGAAGATCGGCACCTTTGGGGAGGATACAATTCCTGGTGGGGTCCTTGTTTCCGGCGGTCCCTAAAATCCACCCATCAGAATCAAAAAGTGTGACCTCCTTGCAGGATTCCTGTTGCCCTTACAAAGGCCAGAACCTTCGGAACAGAGGTACTTTGGGCTGGGCTTGTGGGTCAATGAACCAGTGGAACTGCTTGCCACCAGAAGTTGTGGGTGCTCCATCACTGGAAGTCTTTAAGAAGAGACCGGACAGCCATTTGTTTGAAATGGTATGGGGTCTCCTGTTTGAGCAGGGGGTTGGACTAGGAGACCTCTGAGGTTCCTTCCAACTCTATGAAAGCTTCTTGCAAGAACAGATAACGTGGGTGGGTGATGCCTTTACAGCTCTTCTGGCTTTCCATGGCTTCATTATTATTGCTGGTATTTTAATGATCATCATCACCATCATCCTCACCATTGGTCAGCTGCAGAAGGCCAACTTACTGGGATCTGCTCGCCGATACATCACGCAGTCCTAAATGCTTGGGAATTGTTCGACTAGTGATCTGTGATACGAAATCCAGCATAGTTATCTCGTTTGCTGTGTATACTGTCATTTTGTGTAAATAAAATAATAATAATAATAATAGAAGAATCCACTGGCAAAGCTAGAAAGGCTACAAATTGATAGTGAGTTCCTTGAGAGCTTGATAAAAATCGCTCTTTGCTCCTTGCACAGTGAAAACCTAGTTTGGAGACAGAATGACAAGAGTTGGAAGGGACCTTGGAGGTCTTCCAGCCCACCCCTTCCTCAAGCACATTTTCTTTCGTTTCTTTTAAGCAAGCTCTTTCTTGCTCAGATATGAAGATATTGGAGACTTATCTCAACCTATCTTAGATGCCCCCTGATCAGAGTCATGTGTGGGAGGAACTAGAACCACAGGCAGGATAAGTTTATAACGGGCCATTAGTCACCCCCAACGGAAGTAACATTCAGTGGCGGCTGGCCAAAAACCAACGAGGTATTAGAGGAATATAATTCAGAGGCTACCTGACTGCAGTAGACACGGAGTAGGAGACACGTTAAAGAAAAGTTAGAGCAATTTGAAAAAAAGTAAGCGTTCCTAAGCATCCAGAAGGGAAATTCAGAATTCTAGAAGCCAAATTCTAAATGTTACTCTTATAAACATACCTGTAAGGAGAAAATTCCTGACAATGAGAACAATCAGTGGAACAGCTTCTCCTCCAGAAATTACGGGTGCTCCAATATTGGAGGTTTTCAAGAAGAGATTGGACAACCATTTGTCTGAAATTTCCCGCTTGAACAGGAGGTTGGACTAGAAAACCTTCAAGACCTTCCCTTCCAACTTTATTATTCTTTTATTCTTCCAGCCAGCAAAAGGAGGCAAGAGGGAGAATACAGAATAACAGAGTTGGAAGGGATCTTGAAGGCCTTCTAGCCCAACCCCCTGCTCAAGCAGGAGCCCCTGTACCAGGGTGTCCAATCATGGTACTTTAAGACTTGTGGACTTCAAGTCTCTGAATTCCTCAGCCAACCTTGTGCTTCTAATATTTGAGGGGCTTCTACAAAGAAGAGGGGGGTCAACCTATTCTTCAAAACATCTGAAGGCAGGACAAGAAGCAATGGATGGAAACTAATCTAGGAGAGAAGCAACCTGGAACTAAGGAGAAACTTCCTGACAATGAGAACAATTATCCAGTGGAACAGCTTGCCACCAGAAATTATGGGTGCTCCAACACCGGAGGTTTTCAAGAAGAGATTGGACAACCACTTGTCTAGAATTGTGTAGGGTCTCCTGCTTGAACTGGGGCTTGGACTAGAAGACCTCCAAGGTCCCTTCCAATTCCATTATTCTATGCCGTAATTTTATATCATACTTTTTAAATTTCCTTCCTTCTCTTACAACTCCAGGGTGATGGCCTTGGAATAAATCACAAGGAGTAGCTGTATATTCTTGCACTGATGGCTGCTTGATCCCCTAAGCCCAAATCTTGGCAACTTTAAGACTTGTAGACTTCATCTCCCAGAGTTCCTATCTAAAGGGTCACCAGATCAACCCACATTATTAAGTGGGGGTCTCCAAATGTGGCAGATGGAAGACTTGTTGACTTCAACTCCACAAGTCTTCCAGCTTTGCAGACTGGGGGATTCTGGGAGACAAAGTCCACAAGTCTTCTACGGGATCTAAGCCACTCAAGTTCCTTTGCCCTTTGCTGAAGAAGAATCTGTGGGCAGGAAGACCAGCCAAGCAAACCAGCATCTGGTGGTTCCTTAAAAAGCATCACGGTCATCACACACGGGCCGGCCGCTGGCAAGTAATCAATCTTGAGAGATTCTTGACCTCTTGGCAATTCAAGGAATTGGCCTGAGAAAGAAAGAGGCCAACCCGAAGGGGTGCAATCCAATTTTTATTTCTATTTTTTTTTTTTTTCAGGAAAAGGCTGCCATTTCAGGCAAGGCTTGAGAAGGTGGGACATCTGACACCGCTCCTTCCAAGTCGTGTTGGTCAGCTGGAAACTTTGGGAGTGGGTCTCAAAGAGCTCTCCCTGGAAGGATTCTGCAAGTATCCCAACTCAGCTGCTCCAAGGATTCTCTGAAGGTTGAGAATCTTCTCTGAAGATTCTGAAAGGTGGGTGGAGGTTTTTTTTGGGGGGAAGGGAAAACAAGGAAGGGACAGACCCTGGATCTGATAGTCCAGATGGCCCTTTTGGGTGGGGGGATGTATGGAGAGAGAACTTAGGGTCTTTATTGCCGGAAATGTTTTCTTTAGAAAGCTCCCACTCGCCCCCTCTTCATCTTCCATCTAAGTTTTGGCCTGAGAAGAAAAAAGCATTTTGAAAAGAAATGCAGAAAAACGTGCAGAGGGACAGGAAGAATGCAAATTTATTGCAACCGTCTAAGGTCCCTAATGTTTCTTCCTGTCAAGGAAAATAAGTTGAAATGGGGAGAGATGGTGGTAACGTTGGAAAAAAATATTGTTTTTCCAGTTCAGTGTGCACCCGGCGCACTCCCGGTCAATCCCCCGTCCGGGACTGCAGGAAGCCCACCCAGTGTACAAAAACAGAGCTGGAGTTGTGTGGATGGAACCTCAGCAGACTTCAGATCACTGGAGAAACAGCATATTAGGCAGGGAGATCTGAAAATGAAGGGAAATATAATATTTCCTTCTTTATTTAGAAGATTTATATGGCCACCCACTCACTCTGGGCAGCTTATGTCTCTGGAGATTCTCAATCATCCAGGTCACGGTTGTCCCAAAGATGTTTTTTCAAGAGGCAGCTGGACTTCCTTGGTTTTTTTCCTTGAAGAGGTTTCGCTTCTCACCCAAGAAGCTTCTTACTGCAAGGAATATAAATCCTTGCATTCTCTGCCATTCAGTCAGAACTGAAGAAGCTTCATGGATGAGAAGTGAAATGTCTTTAAGGAAAAACAAAGAAAGCCCAGTTGCCTCTCGAAAAACCATCTCTGGGCAGCTTACAAACAATACAAATCCCAATATAAAAGAATAAAAAACAGTAACCCCTCCACCCTTCCTGGCAGCAACACCCAATCAACACACAAAAGAGAAAGAACAGGCAGGAGTTTTAAAAAGGCTTTGACCACCTTCTCCACTGTCCTAGGTGAAGGAACTGGATTTTTCAGAGCCACCAGAAAGACAACGGAGAGAGCTAGCTTGGGTTGCTCCGAAGACCTTTGCAATTTCCAATCTTTAACCCTTTTTATGAAGATAAGGGAAGCAAAAGAGAGGTGGAAAGCAGGACAACAGGTGATCCTACTGTGCAGCCTGAGCCAGTTTCGTGTAGTAGTTAAGGTGCTGGCCAAGCAACCAGGAGACGGTGAGTTCTAGTCCCGCCTTAGGCACAAAAGCTGGCTGGGCAACTTTGGGACAGGCCCTCTCTCTCTTTCTCTGCCCAACCTACCTCACAAGGTGATTGTTGTAAGGGAAAAAAAGAGGAGGAAGGAGTATTATGTAAGTTTGCCACCTCGAGTTACTTATTAAAGCAATTTAACAAACGAAGGAAAACAAGTGATAGAGTGGGAACTAACCAGCTGCCCCACCTGCTAAAGTGATGGTCGGGGAAGTGGGAGTGGACAGCAGGTTTTTAACTTAAAAGAACAAGCCTTTGTAAGTCGCTCAGAGTTATCCCGTAGTAACATGGGCGGCCAATAAAGTTTACAAATAAAATAGAAATAAATAAACAAACCTTGAAGAATGAGGCCTGAAGATGCCCACTAATCCCTGGCTGCTAAATTGATCATATCTCCACCCAACAGCTTCTCTTTCGGTTCCCACATCTGGAACAAGGGGACGAAGGTTTTTGCTTTTAATGCCTCCTGATCTGTGATTTTCAAAAAAAGGAAAATGCCCCTCCCAGCAACGGCCTCCCCACCAGGGACCATCCCCAGCGCCAAGTGCCTTGCACTTGTCCAGCCCAGCTGCGTTACAAGCGATAGGAAATGTTTTCCTGCTTTCTCATCTGACCTGAATGAGCTGTGATTAAAAGCTTCTGTTCTTTCTCTCTCCTGGCTCAGGAAAATCCCGGAAGCCCCTTTAAAATCTTTCCCTTGGATTAATCTGGCCGTCTCTTCTCACTGCTTGCTGGATCTTGATCTCAGCCGCACAGGGAACTCTTTGGAATTCTCGCAGAGCACGTAGCCGGGCGTCTGGGCCCACCAGAATCCATCGGATGGAAATGGTTCCCAGTGGGTGTGTTTCTGTGTGTTTGTGTAGAGTTTCACTTTTTACAACGGGCTGGGCTTCTTCTGCTGATAACAAATGAATTCAGCAGAATTTAATCGATGCAAATAGCACAACCATTTGAAAGAGTTTGGGCACAAGTATGCTTACTTTTCCTCTTTTCAATAGAAAATGAAAAGTACAGGTAGCTCTTGAATTACGACCGTTCGCCTAGCGTCTGTTCACAGTTTCAATAGTATTGAAGCATTTTTCACACTTATAATCACTGGTCAAATCTGAACCGGCTTGCCACTGGTTCACTGACCACACATGCGTGCTGCGCATGATGGGCCGTGTTGTTTTATTTTGTCTCGGCCACTTCTACCGATTATAGGCGATGTCATCCAGAGCCCTCTAACCATGTGGCTGTACCCATGCAGAGTTTTGGTCACCTGAGATGAAGCCCAGGATGGGTCGTGCCCCCAGATCTTCCTCCCCGCCTCGTCTCTACCAAGTCCTCTGGGCCATGGCCATCATGAGCCTCTCTGCCAGTAGGCCACTGTTGTGCCAGCAGGAATCAATCAGGCTGCTGGACGCCTTCATGAAGGAGATGGTGAGTGGACATCAAGTGCCCTCCCCCCTACCCAGAAGACATCCGAAGAGCGCCCTAAGCCTAATTGCAACACAAACTGGGTTTGGGAGTTATCTTGAAGTCCTGGCTTGTTTAATCGTGGGTTATTGAATGCACTGAGGGTGCCTGAGATGTTTCAAAAAGCTAAATTGAAACGGCTAAAGGCAGAGGATGCAAATGGTCACTACTATAAACCATATTCTATAAACCCTAAGCCTTAAACCATGGTTAGGTATCACCATGGATGAGTTTGCATGGCTCCTTAGCCCACAGGCAACTAGACTGAAGGGTGGGCTCCTGCTTGTAGCATCTTAGCAGTGTGCATGTTTCTGGTGGCCGCGGCTGTTCACAAGGTAATAGAAGAGAATATTTGTAACTCGGGGTTGAACTGTGGGGTCCTCAGTGCTCTCTGAGTTTGGTGGTTTTCTTGAAGTCATTTCGTGACCCAGCTAGGGAATGTCATCAGTGCTAGAGTTGAGGAGGAGGAGGAGGAGGAGGAGGACTGTGACGACTGTGGGGTCCTTTGTGCTCTCTGAGCTGAGTGTTTTTTTGGAGACGTTTCATGACCCAACTAGGTAACATCTTCGATGCTTCAACACCGATAACGTTATTTAGTTGGGTCATGAAACGTCTGCAAGAAAACCACCCAGCTCAGAGAGCACCAGGGACCCCGCAGGCCAAAAGCACTCAGATGTCCCAAAGAGAAAATTATGCTGTGCATCTTTGAAGGCCCTCCAATGTCTCCATCCAGACTGCTCGGCCCACCAGTGTGGAGGGGAGATAATTTACCACCACACATCCCCTTTATCTTGGTCCCATAACCAACAAAGGCAGGACGGGCTGTTCTGCCTTTCCTTCTTTGAGGCTGTTTGAGTGCAACGGGAGAGATCCTGGCTTGAGATAATCCGTAGCCAGAGACGCATCGGTTTCTTTAAAGGGATTTGAAGTTGAGTTTCTGTCTAACTAGGATTTTTGGTGTGAGGGACACATTAGGAACGTTCAGGGCTGAGATTTTCATTTTCCTGGATTTGGGGATGTCGGTTTATTTATTTTCATTCACTTTTTAAATACTTCTGTGCAACTATTTTAGGATGAAGGTCATAGTTTCTGTGTTTCTTGTTTTAAAATGGGGTGGGGGGGGAGCCATGCAACCAATTTTCAGCAGGAGGAATCCAAACAAGTTCTGGGGGTGTCAGAAAGAACTTAGGGTGTCCACTCCAGCACCGGATTCGAAAGCTGCCCATCACCGCAACATCCTCTTCCTTTCCTCTCCAGGGCAATTCCAGCAGCCTCGGGACTCTCTACACCCCAGAAGACATCACGGTATGTGCCTCTTGGGCATATCACAGGGGAAACGGGACTTTTATATGCATGCTGGGAATTGAAGTCCACAAGTCTTAAGTCGCCAAGGCTGGACACCCCTGCTTGGCGCTCTCTGAACTTGGTTGTTTGCTTGCAGATGTTTCATGACCCACCTAGATAACAATGCTGGAAGGGACAGGGGGCTTGTGGAGAGGAGGAGGAGGCCGAAGGGGAGGGGGAGGGAGGAGGAGGAAGAGGGAGGAGGAGGACAAGGAGGAGGAAGAGGAGGAGAGGAGGAGGAGGGAGGAGAAGGAGAGGAAAAGGAGGGCAACAACCTGGGAATCCTTCATGCTCTCTAAGATTGATTGTTTCCTTGCAGACGTCTTATTAGCCAAATAAGGAACATCATTAATGCTAGAAGGAATCGGGGTTTGCTGTGACTTTGCTGCCCGTCAGTGTTGGTGGAAGTGTTTTTGAGGGTCCCTTCATTAGACTGTTGTTTCCCCTGACTGAGATCTTGTTTTGCTTCCTGATTATTGGTCTGCTCAGCTGTTAATATTGGTATTCATCTCTGCTTCTCTGGCTTTTGATTGCTGGTGAGGAGGTGTGGTGGCTCCTTTTGTTTCCTTCTGGGCTTTTTGATTGTCTCTTTTGAGTGGTGTGTAGATGTTCTTTATCTAGGTGTGTCTGTTGATGGCCGGTTTGTCTGAGTAGAGCTTTGTACTGTTCTGGCTTCTTTGATCGGAAGGCAGAGGAGATTGGGACCGCTGACTTCAGCCCCACAGCTCTTCCTGCCCTTTCACTCTTGCCACCTGGCGTCTGTCTTGTAGGTTTGCTATGCCAACAACCTGGACTGCTTCTACCTGGAACTGCAGGCCATCCAGGACGAGCAGGAGGAGCCCTCTGAGACCCTCTCCCGGCTCGTCCGGCGCCTGGAGCAGCTGAGAAGGAAGCTGCAAAGGACCGGCCAAGGCAGCCATTGTGCCACCTACCCACCGTGCCACACTCACCCAGAGAAGCCTGCCATGGCTTTCCTAAGGAAGCTTCTGGAGATGTTTCAGTGGAGGTGCAGTACAAAAGACCTCTGCCCAAGTCCAGGGCCTGGAAACACCACCCTTATCCCCCAGGCCACCTCTTCTTCTCCCACGTCTGCGGTGAAGGACCACCAGGTCTAGCAGAAGTTAAAAAGGAGCCGGTGCCACCCTAGGAGGCTGCTTCCAACCAGCAGAGAGGAGGGCTTCTCCCAGGCTGGTGAGCTGATCAGGGATGACGGGCGAAGACAACTTGAACCTGTTGACCATTCAGGTAAATGGAGGAAAGAGAGCCAGGGATTCTGGCAACCAGGCCCTGGCACAAGGGCTGCTGGGCATTGTGAGAAATTTCATACCCAAATATATTTCATGCTTTGTACTATTCCCATCTTCCCTTAAACATTAAAAGAATCCACAATGGGAATCTGAGAATTGGCGTTGCTATTAGAGATAATTGACAGTCAAGCTGAAAATCAATCAATCAAGTTGAAATAGTAAACAGGGATGAAAATCCTTTATTCGAACATCTGCAAACCCCCAAATAAGTTACCCAGACCTAATCCACATATCAAAGGAAAAGTTCTGCAAATGCAATTAGAGTTAATTAAATTAAGTCTCCTAAACGGAATTGCATGTTCAGGAGTATATATGCTTACACAAACACACACATACACACCTCAAGTGTCACCCTAGAATCAGCACATAGACACTTCCACAAAAGCTCCCCCTATAAAAGTCTGCTGCTGTACCCCATTTCTCTGCAGCTGCCCCTAAAAGCAAACCTGTTTTGCTTTTAGGAATAAATATTTTTCCTTTCTTGACAGCTGCCTGGATTTCTTTTTTATTGATTCTTGTGCAGCCCCGGCTCAAGTTGGAACCTGACTTATTCTTCTGACAGCATCTTCTGTGCCTGGGGGAACGAGGAAGTCCAGGACCCCAAGGCTTGGAAATAAATAGCCGAGCAGCCCAGCCTGTGCAGGAAAATGGAAGGATGGCATCTTCTCCCAGCATTCTCAAGCAGGTAAGGACCCATCTGTAGGGTGGAGAACAGAATACAGAATAATAGAGTCAGAGGGAACCTTAGAGGTCTTCTAGTCCAGCTTTGCCCTGCTCAAGCAGGAGACCCTATACCATTTCCCACAAACCCAGTCACTTCTTAAAAACCTCCAGTGTTGGAGCATTCACAACTTCTGGAGGCAAGTGGTTCCATTGGTTAATTGTTCTCACTGTCAGGAAATTTCTCCTTAGTTCCAGGTTGTTTCTCTCTTTGATCATCTTCCATCTGTTCCCTTTTGTCCTTCAGTTAGGTAGGATAGGTCAGAATACAGAATAAGAGAGTAGGAAGGGACTTCAAAGGTCTTCTAGTCCAACCCCCTGCTCAAGCAGCAAGATTTTATGCCACGGGTGTCCAACCTTGGCAACTTTAAGACCGGGGACTTCAACTCCCAGAATTCCCCTGCCAGTTGTGGGAGTTCCTGCAGCATTTTGGTACCCCTGTAATAACTTGGGGGTGTTTCTGCAGAGAAACCAGAAAGAAGGAAGGGAGGGAGGGAGGGAGGAACAGAAGCCAGAAGGAAGGTTGGCTGATTATGCTGCTTAGTCATGAAACTGGTGAGTTTCTACAGTATCTTCATTCTGACATGAGAGGTTGATAAGCAGACCTCCATCCTGGCCAGGGTTTCTGGGCAGTGGGTTTCTTCAGAGCCCAGGTTTCTTAGCAAACCAATGGCTTTGGATGTACAGGTAGTCCTCGACTTACAACCACAACTGAGCTCCAAATTTCCATTGCTAAGCAAGACAGTTGTGAAGTGAATTGCACCCCATTTTACGATCTTTTTTGCCACCGTTGTTAAATGATTGAACTGCAGTTGTTAACTGAATCATGGAGTTGTTAAGTTTCCCCTAATGACTTTGCCTGTCAGAAGCCGGCTGGGAAGGTCACAAAAGGGTGATCACATGAGCCCGGGATGCTGCAACCGTCATAAATACGAGTCAGTTGCCAAGCGTCCGAATTTGGATCACAAGTACGGGGATATCACAACGGTTATAAGTGTAAAAACCAGTCATGTGACCCTTTTTTCCCCAGCACCATTGTATCTTCGGATGGTCACTAAATGAATGCTTATAAATTGAGGACTACTCTACTGCTTGTGGAGAATGTTTCTTCCACACGGAGCTTTTATCTCCTCCTTGGAGAAATTCCATCAGACAAAATTTTCCCTTTAGAAAATGAAGAGTCAGAAGTCCGCAGAGAGGACCCCTGTAAGTCCGTGAGACAGCAGCTGAAGCCTGTATCTTCCCCTAAAGAATCCAGGGAGGGCTTTATGGGCTTCAAAAGTTTATTTCCCCAAGAAAGCTCATCCTCCAGTTATGTGTTTGGTTTGTCAAAGGCGGGAGGAAGGGGAGGAAAACAGTGGTGAAATCCAATTTTTATTACTACCGGTTCTGTGGGCATGGCTTGGTGGGTGTGGCAGGGGAAGGATACTGCAAAATGCCCATTCCCTCCCCATTCCTTGGGGGGAAGGATGTTGCAAAACCTCCAATCCCACCCCACTCTGGGGCCAGCCAGAGGTGGTATTTGCCAGTTCTCCGAACTGCTCAAAATTTCCGCTACCGGTTCTCCAGAACCTGTCAGAACCTGCTGGATTTCACCCTGGAGGAAAGCCATTGTGTTCTTGCATTCCTGTGGATTTTCCTTCTCTATTTTACCAGGTGAAAGGAGACCCAAAAGAATGGAGGAAAAAATCAGTGATTTGTGACTTGGTCAGCTCTCTGCCAATTCCCAAGAGCTATCCTTCAATGGCTACTGGAAAAAAAAAGTTTCTGTCTTCCTTTTGTTGCAAATTTTGTTATGGGACTTCAGTCCAACAAATCAGATGGATTTACAGAAGCTGTATAAACAATAATGCAAACAAAACCAAAGGAAAACAAATAAATATTTTTATATCACGTACAACTATAACAACAATAAAACAATAGCGATCCCACCGATCAGCAGATCAGTAGGCTATCAAGAAAAAAAAGAGGGAATTTAGGTAACTTGGAGCCGAGTTGCTCAAGGTTTATACATTTGCCTCAAGATCTTGGAGATGTTTGGGTTATTCCACGTAGTCCACGATTCTGGCTGGGAAATTCTGGGAGTTGAAGTCCATGAGTCTTTAAAGTTGCTGCGGTTGGACATCCCTGCCTTAGATTCTGTGATTCGACCCTATCCAAAAGGAATCCAATTGCTACGATCCAACTGTGGTTATTGGTATACTGAGGTCTAAATGTAACCTCATTGTCCCCCACTGCTAATGGGGTAGTGATCTTCTAATCCATTAGGAGTTGCTGGCTGGGGATGATATGTATTGTGATCTCACTTCAGGAGGAACTTCCTTGAGGAAAGCTGATCTAAAGAAAGAGAAGGATGGGATAGTAGAGATTATTCTGCTGCTTTCTGTATTTTAACTGGGTTTTTGTACTGAAGGCAAGGGCTGAGTTACCTCAAGGATGGCAAAGGCAGAGAAATGGCCTGTGGAAGGAATGGCTTTCCAAGGAGATGCTGCCTGAAGCCCAAGGCTGTGCAGCCTGACTTGAAGACGCACAAGGCTCCCACAAAAAGCAGCTGCAAACTTCCTCACACTCCTTTTATTCCTCATCTTTGCTGGACTGGCATCCTGTCCTTTCTCTAGCAGCTAAAATGTGGTCTTGGTGCTCCCCACAATGACCGTGTGAGATGGATGAGGATGCCAAGAGGGCAGCTGGCTCCCTCCTGGCTGAGGGGACGACTTAACCTCAACCATCTTCCAAGCAGCTCCCAGAGGGTTTTGACTGGCCAGCTTCCATTAGGTGCTTGCTAGCTAGCTCTTTCTTTCTTTCTTTCTTTTTCTTTCTTTCTTTCTTTCTTTCTTTTTCTTCATTCTCTCTTTCTTTGTTTGATTCTTCTTTTACTTTACTTTCTCTCTCTCTTTCTTCCCTCCCTCCTTCCTTCCCTCTCCTTCCTTCTACTTTTTCTTTTTCATTTATTTATTGCATTTATTTATTTATCGTATTTATTACATTTCATTTCTTACATTTATTAAATTTAAATTGCTTATTCAACATTGGACCCTGACTCCCATCATCCCCAGCTGCCAGACGGGGCAACTGCCACCTGCCACCCTCGCCCAGCACGAGGGACGCTCATCCCGGTCCAGATGGCATCCAGTCTCTGCTTCCGAGCTCTGCCATTGGCTGGGACGTTTCCTCAAGCCAGCCAATCAGCACCCGTTACGTCAACGGCCCTCCGGCTGGAAAACAAGATATCCGCCTATTTCGAGATTGGGTTTTTAGGAGCGACCGAGGCGACAGACGCGGCCTAGAGCGGCCCGTTATGATGTCATCTGCCCCAGACACGCGGGAGTCTCCTGTCGAATCAGCACCCCGGCTCCCACATGACGCGCTCTTTCCGGGCTCTCGCGAGACTTCGCGGAATCTCCGCGTTAGGAGGCGGGGGCCTCTGTTTTGCTTCGAGGCGACTCGGTTCGCCCCTCTCGGGAAGGAGGAAGCCGGGCGAGGTAACCCGACCGCCGGCCGAGCGACCGAGGACCTGGTAAGCGGCGCCCAGGAGAACCGGGGCGACCTCTGACCCCTCGGGAGCCCCTCCCGCCGGGGGAATTCCCTGCCCGCGTGGCAGACCTTGGATTACAGCTCCCATCCTCCCCAGCCGCTCGCCTGGTGCTCCCCAAGGGCCCTGGACTGTAGACCCCGGTCTCCTCTCCGAACCACAAGCCCTATCCTCCCCGGCGAGACGAGACGGTCCCCAGCCCCCGCCCTGTCAGGGGCCGAGGCTGCGATGCCCATCATCCCCAGCCGCCAGGCTCCTTCCATGCAGGCGATGCTGGGGCCGCCCCTCCCCCAAAGGGGGTTTTGTCTGCGGGGTATTGATTTCAAGATCGATAAGACCTCCCAACTGACGACATAAACACTCAGTAATACTTCTGGAAAAGGTATAAAAATGAAAATTAACCTTTGACAATCCAGTGCTCTTTTTCTACCGCCATCGGTTGGAAATCAGGAGTCCAGAGGCCGGTGGGTGGGTGGGGACACTCGAGGGTGTTTCTTTGTCTATTTGTACCCCACCTTTATTGTTTATGTAAATAACTCACGGTGGGGAACATGTCTAATATCTCCTATTTTCCTCATCACAACAACCCTGTGAGGTGGGCTGGGCTGAGAGAGAAAGGGACTGGCCCAAAGACACCCAAGCTCATTTTCATGGCTAAGGCGGGACTTGAACTCACCATCTCTCACTTTCTAACCAGGTGCTTTAACCACTAGACCAGCGATGGCCAACCTTCGCAGCTTGGCGGCCTGGCCGAGGGGGAGGGGAAGAGGGGAACCAGGCCATGTGAGCAGCCCAACTTGTGCAAGTCCCCCCCCCCGCCACTTGCACAAGGGCTGCATGCGCACACACGCTGACCTGCCACTCAATTCCAAATAGGTCATAGTGGGCCAAGAGCTGGGGACCCCTGCATTAGACCAATTTGGCTCATTGTCGTATCCTTCACTGGGTGAGAGAAAACTATGCACCTAGGGTCCTTTTGTGGATCTGTCCCAGTCTGAGCCGATCCCCTTTCCCCATCAGACACATCAACATTTTCCTTCCGGGCTTCTCTTCCTCCGTGGTCAGAGGGTGCAGTCAAGATGTCCGACAGCGAAGACAGCAACTTCTCGGAAGATGAGAGCGAGCGCAGCAGTGAGCCTGAGGAGGTAGAGGAGAATGAGGTGAGCCTGAGCCGCCCAGGGCTGGGAATTGGGGTTCAGGATTCCCCTTTGGCAAACTTGGGGACCAACCCTTTCTTCCTAGGGAAGCTGCTTCCATTGAGCTTCAGTTTAACCAGACGGGTTCTCCCTCGTCCCTGCAGGCAGAAGAGCGGGTCAGTGTTGTAGGAAGCGAGAAAGAAGAAGTGGAGGAGGAAGAGGAGGAGGAAGAGGAAGAATATGACGAGGAGGAAGACGAAGATGATGATCGCCCTGCAAAAAAACCCAGACATGGAGGCTTTATTTTGGATGAAGCTGGTAAAAACGCCCTGCCTTAATAGTTGGGGTTTGATAGTGAAAAACATAGGCAGTCCTCAAACTTACTTAATGCTTATGACCATTGCAGCATGGTCACATGTACAAAATTTGGACGCTGGCCAATTGACTCATGTTTATGACGGTTGCAGTGTCCCGAGTCAGGTGATCCCCTTTTGCGACCTGACAAGCAAAGTCAATGGGGAATCCAGATTCTCTTTAACGACCGGGTTACTGCAATTGGCAATCATTCACTTAACAGTTGTGGCGAGAAAGGCCATAAAATGGGGCTAAATTCAGTTAACTCTTGCATAGCAACATAAATTTTGGGCTCAATTGTCATAAATCAAGGACTTACCTGTATGCAGGAAGTAACCAAGTGCTTTCTGTTTCTCACAGTGTGGGTTTCCCCCGTTCTCTCTTTTTCCAGATGTTGATGATGAGTATGAAGATGAAGATCAGTGGGAGGATGGAGCGGAGGACATCCTGGAGAAAGGTAGGGCCGACCAGGTTCCTGTGCTGATATCTGAGATCCAGAGAGCTCTAGATATCAGGATCGGTCAAGACCTGGCAAAACGTACAAGTCCGGCATACCTTTTCCTCTGAAGTTCCTGTGGTGATGGGGTTCCTTCTCTTCTCCACCTACCTTCCCCACCGGGCACTCCCTACACAGGCAGGATTAAAACTTCCAGGAGGCTGGTAGGGAATTTGGGAGCACAATCTCAGCGTTTTGCAGGGTGCCTTTGGCTTTCGGAAGCGGCCTTCCACCGGCTGGAAGAAATTTAACCAGCTGTCTTTTGAAGAGGTTTTCCTTTTTCTCCCATTATGATTGGGGACTTCTTAAAGTCTGTTGACCTATGACTACTTTTCAAAAGTTTCGTCTTTTTTTTTTTTTTTTGCTTTCTCCTGCCAGAGCTAGAAACAGTCTCTTCTCCTCTCTGGGATGTCTGTACCCTCTTCCCAACCTGTAAAAACCAAATGTTTCTATAAAGCCCCAATGCTGGGTTAAAACTACAAACAAGTCCTTGGTTGTGGAGATGCATAAGGTTCTATTTTGCGCGGTAGCTGACAGAATGCAAGAGACAGTAATTGAGCGCCTCTGAGATCCCCCCCTGCCCGGGTCCCAACCCTTCCCCCCCCCAAAGGCTGTCCCTATTCCTGTCCCCAGCGCTCCCCTCCCCTCTCCCCACTTCCTGGTGGCTTCTCCTTTGCGTTTCTGTGCATCTCATTCGCTTCTGCTTGGTTTGTGCCTCATCTTAATTTTGTTCCTTCCGCTTTTCTGTTCCCATTCCCCTCCACCCTGTGGTTGGTTTTGATGATATTATTTGGCTCATACTGTCCGCCTTTCCACCACCACCACCACCACCACCTCCCGAGCAGAAGAAATCGAAGGTAAGACAGTTTTTTGTTTTTCTCCTCTCCATTTCAGCTCCTTTCCTCTCCTCTCCACCAGCTGCCTTCCTTCTCTGCTGCGTTTCAGCCAGGTGGGACGGAATGAATGGGGGACCATAAGGGGGAGGGGGAGGGGAAGAGCGCCCGCAGGCTTAGCTGCTGCAGGTAGCGCAGGGTGTCCAGTGGTCCAGGTGTTCAAAAGCCGTCTGCAAGATCTGCAACTGACGTTCTTGGTTCATGTCCTTGAGTGCCAATAAATCTCTGTGCATAGGAAAAGAATCCAGTTTCAACCCAGTTGCTTCTCTTTGCATGCTTCTTTTCTATGCGCAGGGACTTCAGGTGTGCAAGCAATTATGCCAGCCTGCTGTTGCTTTTCTGCCTCTGTCTCCTGAATGTTCTGATAAGGCCAATGGAGCCTTATCAATGCATAGAAATACGGCAGCCTGGCTGCAGTTATCAGTAGCTTTCTGGGGGATTGCAAGAGCTGCAAAAGTATTTCTTTTTTCCTACCTTCTTCCTCCTCTCCTCCTTTTTCTGGGCTTTTTTGGTAAACGTTCTAGACTTCGCAGAGAGCAGTGGGCTGTCCCAGCCACCAGACTTCACGTCTAGAGCTGCTGGTCCTTCCTTCTTGGCTTTCTCCTGAAATTTGCCCGCTGCCTCTCTGCTTCTCCTTCCCCTCCTGCCCTTTGCCAACTCCTGTCTTTCTTCTTAGCCTCCAACATCGACAATGTGGTGCTGGACGAAGACCGCTCTGGAGCCCGGAGACTGCAGAACTTGTGGAGGTAATAGGAAAGGGGCATTCCGGGAGTTGGGGGGAGCTCTTCTGGGCTCCCTACCTGAGGTTGCCAAATTTGGGGAACCCTAGATTAAAGAGATGAACCTACTCCTTTATATAGCCCATCACTATCTTAGCTATTTGTTAACTTTAATACTATATTGTCTTACTTTTAATCTATAATTCTGGTTTAGCAGATTAGAAGCTGTCCAGAAAAATGTGAAAGAGAACTGGATGGCAAATAATTTAATAAAATACAATAACAGCCTAAAACACCCACATATATGTATAGTTCCCAGTTATAGGAGGACTTACAACCATGTGGTTCGTTCCTGTTAGAAATTCTGTTTATATATATAGCACCACAGAGCAAAGAGTACAGTCACCATGTGTTTTACTGCTCAACTGTTTTACTGTAACTGGAAACAAGTTCTACTTAGAACAAAAAAGCATAGCTTATATATCATAGATTCAAACTTGTAAACACTGCCATCTACTGGCTGAATACTACTGTGGTTGTTGTATAAAAATACATTCCAACAATTCCTCCTTTTTTTCTACTTCTCTGGTCTCTGTTTCTGCCACTTTTTTCAGGGACCAAAGAGAAGAAGAGCTGGGCGAGTATTACATGAAGAAATACGCCAAGTCTTCTGTAGGCGAGACGTGAGTAGGGGCATCTCCTCTGCTAAGAGTCCCCTTTGGTTCCTGATCAGTGGTCTCGTGTCCTGGGTTCTTCCGGCGTTTCAGCCAGGGTTTCTTTTTCCTTTGGTCTCTCTAGTGTGTATGGAGGCTCTGACGAGCTTTCTGATGACATTACACAACAGCAGCTACTTCCGGGAGTCAAGTAAGAGACGATGGATTTTACCTGCAGGGTGTTGCGAGGAGAGTTTGTTGGGGGCCCAGGGCAGCAGTGGTGGTGGCTGAAGGGGCCCAGCCAAGACCCCTTGAGTCCCCTTGTTGGATGGGACAAACCAACCTTATGGGCTTTGTTTTCCCTCCCATTCAGGGACCCCAATCTTTGGACGGTGAAATGTAAGGTAAGTCTTCGTGGGTCAAGATTAGCTGGGCCCCAGTGGGGGAACAGCACAGTGGAGGGGTTTGATTGAGTAATAACAGATCCCACACCTCCCCTCCCTATGTCTCTGTGGTTTTAATGTTTTTTTATATTTTAACTATATATATAAAACTAAACTGCCCAGAGTCACCCTATGATAAGATGGTCAGCCAATAAATTTTATAAACAAACGAACTCGGTTATCCTCATGAAGCGGCTGCTTTGACTTCAGGTCAGGTGGCAGGAGCACGGTGGGCTCACGGGGCTAGGAGGCTGGGCTGGAGGTTAGCAAGCCCGTATTCGAGACCCAGGTGTTGCTGCAGTGGGGTGAGTTCCCGTCAGTGGCTCCAGCTCCCTTGATGTAGACATGAACAGAGCCCCCATGGGCATCCCCCAGGCATAGGTGATGTCACTGGCTAATCCTTTCAACCCTGAAGCTTAACCAAACAGTGCCTGTGGCATGAACGGTGGGGATGAGGTCAGGTGGCCCTCGGGCTGTCCTGGAGCCCTATTGCCACTGCTGTTTCTCTTGTGTTCCCCTCCAGATTGGAGAAGAGCGTTCCACCACGATTGCCCTGATGAGGAAGTTCATCGCCTACCAGTTCACGGACACAGTGAGTGGGTTGGAAAGTGGGGAAAGGAGGAAGATTTCGTGGGTCTGGTTTGGCTTTGTCCTTGGGCCCCTGGATATGGGAGACTTGTGTCCATTCATAAGTTCCCCGAGTCTTGGGCCTTTCTTGGCCTGGCTGCTCAGCCATAAAATTAGGAATCTCTCCTGAATCCTCTGGCTACAAGTAGGGTCATGGCTAAGACTTTGGGAGAGTAGTAGAAGGCCTTATCCTGTTTTAAAAGAACTATGGAGAAAAATCAGAGAGGTGGTTTCTTGTACACAAGATCTTTTGACTCCCCTGGTGCCTTATTTTATTGATAACCAGCCATTAAAATTGTTATTGACAACTCAAAGCAGCAAACGAACACAATGCTCCTTCCCCACAGCAGCTGTGTGAAGTGGATAGGGCAGAGACAGAGGGAGGGACTGGCCCAAAATCGCCCATCTGGCTTTCCTGCCTAAGGCAGGACTAGAACTCACCATCTCCTGGTAATTGACTCACAGTCACCCAGCTGGCTTTCATGGCTAAAATGGGACTAGAACTCACCATCTCCTGGTGATTGATCTAAAGTCACTTGAACCTGTTGTCTCATGCATGATACCTTTTGCGTATTTCTGGCAATAACAAGGGGGAAGGCTTCTTACTGCACCTTCGCAACTCCTGCCCTGCGTAACCTCCCCTCCTGCCTGCTGGTGTGTCTTTGCAGCCCTTGCAGATCAAATCGGTGGTGGCTCCTGAGCATGTGAAGGGCTACATCTACGTGGAGGCTTACAAGCAGACCCACGTGAAGCAGGCCATCGAAGGGGTGGGCAACCTCCGGATGGGCTACTGGAACCAGCAGATGGTGCCCATCAAGGAGATGACTGACGTCCTGAAGGTGGTGAAAGAGATGACCAACCTCAAGCCCAAATCTTGGGTGCGACTCAAGAGGGGAATCTACAAAAGTGACATCGCTCAGGTGAGCCGAGTTTAGACGGCACATTTTTCAGAAGGAAACGGGATAACGTTAACCATGACATTCCCTAGCAAGGAAAGAGATTTGTTAGGGATCTGTTGTGGTCCGCTATCAGCCCGTGGACCTGGCAACGGATTCAGACAGTGAGGGGGCTGGGGAGGAGCCAGTCCTGGAGTTGGGAAGGCCCGGACAAGGGTTCTGCATCGGAGGCAGAGTTGGGGCCAGGGCCATCTGGGAGCGATGTGCGGACTCTGGAGCCTCCAGAGGTGGACAGCAGAGAAGGCAAGAGCAGCTAAAGCAAAAGGGACGACTCTGGAGTAAGGCCAGAAGATGATTGGCCCCTCCCATAAGGCTTAAAGGGCAGCAACAAGCAACGTTGATTTCCGTGCTTCTTGTCAGCATCTGTTGAACTTTGTGGGGGTTTTGCCAAGAAAAGTCTTTGGCAGGTTGCCAAAGACATCAAAGGTTGATGATAAGGCGGAAGGACTGGTTATGAAGAATTTTGTTTTGGACTAAGCTGAGAATGAATTAATTCTCAGCTGTTTTAATAAAATAAATTTGTTGAGGACTGAATAGAATAGAATAGAATAGAATTTTATTGGCCAAGTGTGATTGGACACAGAAGAAATTTGTCTTGGTGCATACGCTCTCGGTGTACATGAAAGAAAAGATAGGTTCATCAAGGAATTGTGTTAAGTAATCACTACTTGGGCCTTGGTCATAACAGGATCTACAGGTAGTCCTTGGCTTACAACAGTTCATTTAGTGACCACTCAAAGTTACAGTGGCACTGAAAAGAGTGACTTATGATCATTTCTCACACTTATGACCGTTGCAGCACCTCCACAGTCTCGTGATTTACATTCAGATGCTTGGAAATTAACTCACAGTTATGACGGTCGCAGTGTCCCTGGGTCACACGATCCCCTTTTGTGACTTTCCAAAAGCCAAGTCAATGGGGAAGCCCGATTTACTTAACAATGGTGTTACTCATTTGAGAAGTGCAGCGATTCACCCAATGACTGCAGCCAGAAAGGTCGTAAAACGGGGCGAACCTCACTTAGTAAGTTTCTCACTTAGCGCCATAAATTCTGGGCTCAATTGCAGTCGTAAGGCGAGGACCCCCTGTGTTTGTGATTTCACCTCAGAGGCCCTCCGCACTGACCGAAGCCGCTTCCTTCTTTTGTTGTTAGGTGGATTATGTGGAGCCGAGCCAGAATCAGATCTCGCTCAAGATGATTCCGCGCATCGATTTTGATCGCATCAAAGCTCGAATGAGCCAGGTAGGTGATGTGTGACCTTCGAGGGAAGATCTCTGGATTTAAATACATTGAACTTTTCCTTTTTCTTCTTTTAATCATGGTTAACGTTTGGGGTTGGAGCAGTTGCCTGGTCTTCCGTTTTATAAGACAGTTGCAGCGTTATTTGGAGTATCATTTCAGATATCCTCTCATCCTTCCCAACACCAGTCCTCCGCCTGCTTATTTACTGCCGTTGAATCCTTGCTTTCTTCCTTAAGGTGGTAAGGAAGAGATGAAGACTAAAGTCAGAGGGTCAACTCTGAAGCTGGCCTGACTGAGGCCATCTTGGAGGCTTCAGTGTTGCCACTATGGCAGGGGTGTCAAACTCCCATTTCATTGAGGGCCACATCATGGATATAATA
This sequence comes from Ahaetulla prasina, assembly GCF_028640845.1. Classification (NCBI taxonomy): domain Eukaryota; kingdom Metazoa; phylum Chordata; class Lepidosauria; order Squamata; family Colubridae; genus Ahaetulla; species Ahaetulla prasina. The sequence goes on along the minus strand of NC_080548.1, from coordinate 32,964,008 downwards.
ATAATATTTTAATTTCTATACTGCCCTTCTCCCGAAGGACTCAGGGCGGTTAACAGCCAGATAAAATAACAATCAAATACAATACAATAAAACCAGAATTAAAAAGCTTATTCAATTTGGCTGATAATTTAAATATAAAATACATATGTTATGTTTGACTTGGGTGGGGGGGTGACCAGCTTGATGTCACTCATCGAGGCTCCATTTTCAGCCACGGTGGTCTCCTGCATCCCTCTGTCAGCAAAAACAGACCTCGGGGAGGCTGTGTGCAGCCTCCGTTTTCGCTGAGAGGGTTGCAAGAGGCCATTGCAGGTGACAACGGTGCCCGGGAAGGCCACATGCAGCCCTCCCGAGCTCCGTTTTCGCTAGCAGAGGCATCACGGGCCGGTCCTTTGCTGTTTTCAGGGCAGGCCTGCGAGCCAGTTCTAAGCACCCCATGGGCTGGATCTGGCCTGCGGGCCTTGATTCTGACACCCCTGCACTACGGTGCTGAGGGAGGGGGGAATAGAGATAGTTATTTGGCCAAAACAAAATAGTTTCCCCTGAGCACCAAGGACATTCCCACAGGTGGCTGGAGAGAGGAGGAGTGAAGTTTCCAAGCAACCGGACGGCACCTTCATTGGACAACGTGACTGATTATTTGGGGGAAGGGGGAAAAACTTTTAATTAGATGAAAACCATGGGGATCTTTAGAGTCGGTTTTCACCAGTCTGTGACCAATATGGTACATCCAATAAACGTGTTCTTTGAGGAGGTCACCTGTCTTGGAGTTCTGTTTGCTGTGGGTGTATTACTTGGAACCCTGACACAGAGCCCTAGAGAAGCCATTGTGAAATAATAAAATGCAAAAAGCAAATAAGCCTCTTTTTCTAAAGATCTACGTATTTGGCTAACAGTTCATCCAAATCTCTCCCCATTTGCAGAAAGATTGGGTAGCAAAATGGAAGAAGTTCAAGCGTCCCCCACAACGGCTCTTTGATGCAGAAAAGATCCGGTGAGTCAGCCATGCCGGAGAGACGGAATTGGCCTTAGGAAAGGCGGGTGGAGCTCAGGAGCACAGAATGATTGGACGGTTCAGTGTAGGGAGAGGCACAGGGAATGGTGGTAGGAACTGGGTAGAAGTAGTCCTTGAATTACAACAGTTTGTTTAGTGACCACTGGAAGTTACAGCGGCCCTGAAAAAAGCAATTCACAATTACGACCTTTGCAGCATTCCCATGGTTGAATGGGATCAAAATTCAGACGGTTTGGCAACTGACTCGTGACAGTGTCCCCGGGATCACGGGATCCCCTTTTGCGACCTTCTGACAAGCAAAGTCAATGGGGTAGCCAGAGTCACTGAACAAGCGGGTGACTAACTTAGCAGCTGCAGTGAATCACTTAACAACTCTGGCAGGGGGTCGTAAAATGGGCCAAAACTCAACAAATGTCTCACTTAACAAGAATTGTCATAAGTCGAGGACTACCTGCTTATCTAGCCTAAATGAAAAGAAGGGCTAGGGGGAGACATGATAGCAGCGTCCAATATCTCAGGGGCTTGCCCCAAAGAAGAGCGGGTCCACCTCTTCTCCAAAGCCCCTGAGGGCAGGACGAGAAGGAACGGATGGAAACTAACCAAGGAGAGGAGCAGCCTGGAACTTAAGGAGAAACATATTGACAGTGAGGACAATTAACCAGTGGAACAGCTTGCTACCAGACATTGTAGGTTCTCTATCACTGGATGGTTTTAAGAAGAAACTGGATAACCACTTGACTGAAACGGTCGAGGGTCTCCTGTCTGACCAGGGGGTTGGACTAGAAGGCCTCTAAAGTCCCTTCCGACTCTGTTATTCTGCTATGTGGAAAAACTGCTTTGGGTTGATTTGTCCTGTTCTGCTTTGGCTTAACTCACCCTTCTCGGGGTGGGGTGGGGGTGGGGGTGGGGGGAGCCGCTGGATTTCCTTCAGTCCTGTCCCAGTGGGAGCTTTTTCACCAAACCTCTCTTCCTCCTCCCCTTCCAGATCTTTGGGTGGTGACGTGGCCTCCGATGGGGATTTCCTCATCTTCGAAGGGAATCGCTACAGCCGGAAAGGGTTCCTCTTCAAGAGCTTCGCCATGCTGGCTGTGGTGAGGATGGGGGCTGCTTGGCAGGGCGGGATTCTTCTCAGTCCGGGATGGGTGTTCACAGCTCGTGGACCAATATTTTACGCACCAATATGCTCATTGTCCCTTTTCATCTAGTCTTGTTAATTTTTAATGTTTTAATGCTGAGTGTTTTAACGTTTTTAATGCTAGGGAATGTCATCAATGCTGGAAGGGTGTGGAGTTTTTGCGATGGAAGCAAAAGATGAGGGGGAGGGGGACTCCGGGGACCTTGGTGCTCCCTTCTTGCAGACGTTGCAGTACCAACCTAGATCACATAATCAGTGCCACTACTGAGTATATATACTAGCCACTAGTATATCAATAGAGAGCTTCAACGACCCCACAGTCTTTTTCCTCTTCCTCCTCTCCACAAACCCCCCTCTCTTCTAGCACTAATGATGTTATCTAGTTGGGTAATGAAACCTCTGCAGAAACCCACCAAGCTCAGGGAGCATCAAGGTCCCCACAGTTGTTGTTCTCCTCCTCCTCCTCCTCCTCCTCCATCATGCACATGCACACCTCGCTTCTATTACTGATGATGTTCCCTAGTTTGGTAATGAAATGTCTGCAAGGAAACCACCAAGCTCAAGAGAGCACAAAGGACCCCACAGTTCTCCTCTTCCTCCTCCCTGCATGCACACACCTCCCTTCTAGCATTCATGATGTTCCCTAGTTGGGTCATGAAACGTCTGCAAAAACCCACCAAGCTCAGAGAGCGCCCAGGAGCCCACCATGCAAGCGGAGCCACAGAGATTCTTCTTTTGCTATCAGCAAAAGAAGCATTGCCAGCTTGGGGTCCAGTTCTGGTTCCTGTCTCGAGGGTCCTCTGGGTTAATTTCTGCTCGCCCTCCCCAATCGCTGGCTCTTTTTTTTTTGACTCCAGATCACCGATGGAGTGAAGCCCACTTTGTCCGAGCTGGAGAAATTTGAGGACCAGCCCGAAGGGATTGACTTGGAGGTGGTGACCGAGAGCACAGGTGCGTCCCCTGCCTTTCGTCCCTTCTCCCGAGGGGACACTGCCTTGAATTGGCAGGTCCTTGGGGGCTCCCGGGAAGAGGACATCGGGTGCCCCACATGTTCAGCTATGACCAGGCCACCTTTTCTGGCTCCTGGCTAAGGGCAAACCCCTCTTCTAGCACTAATGATGTTATCTAGTTGGGTAATGAAACCTCTGCAGAAAACCACCAAGCTCAGGGAGCATCAAGGTCCCCACAGTTGTTCTCCTCCTCCTCCTCCTCCTCCTCCTCCTCCTCCTCCTCCTCCTCCATCATGCACATGCACACCTCGCTTCTATTACTGATGATGTTCCCTAGTTTGGTAATGAAATGTCTGCAAGGAAACCACCAAGCTCAAGAGAGCACCAAGGACCCCACAGTTCTCCTCTTCCTCCTCCCTGCATGCACACACCTCCCTTCTAGCATTCATGATGTTCCCTAGTTGGGTAAAAACCCACCAAGCTCAGAGAGCGCCCAGGAGCCCACCATGCAAGCTGAGCCACAGAGATTCTTCTTTTGCTATCAGCAAAAGAAGCATTGCCAGCTTGGGGTCCAGTTCTGGTTCCTGTCTCGAGGGTCCTCTGGGTTAATTTCTGCTGGCCCTCCCCAATCGCTGGGTCTTTTTTTTGACTCAGATCACCGATGGAGTGAAGCCCACTTTGTCCGAGCTGGAGAAATTTGAGGACCAGCCCGAAGGGATTGACTTGGAGGTGGTGACCGAGAGCACAGGTGCGTCCCCTGCCTTTCGTCCCTTCTCCCGAGGGGACACTGCCTTGAATTGGCAGGTCCTTGGGGGCTCCCGGGAAGAGGACATCGGGTGCCCCACATGTTCAGCTATGACCAGGCCACCTTTTCTGGCTCCTGGCTAAGGGCAAACCCCTCTGCCTGTCGGAAGGCCCTTGAAGGAGCCCACTGGAAAGCGCATCTCCACGCCTTCCTGTTGTGGTTTCAGGGAAGGAACGGGAACACAACTTCCAGCCGGGAGACAACGTGGAGGTGTGCGAAGGGGAGTTGATCAACCTGCAGGGAAAGATCCTGAGCGTGGACGGGAACAAGATCACCATCATGCCCAGGCACGAAGACCTCAAGGTAGGGACCCTCTTGGCCATTTCTCTGGCTCTTAGCTTCAGCCTGCCCGTTTCCTACCTTTACAAAAAGCAAGTCACCATTTGTCTGCCTGTGGGGCCTCAGGTGAAGAAGACCCTGCTGCAGCTGTGGGGCTGAGAACCAGCTACCTCTCTCTCTCTCCCCGAGGGCTGCGTCCTGACCCCAAGCAAGAGGGGGTTCCTGTCTGGTCTGGAAGGCAAGCCTGGGTTAACCTGAGTCCGTGTCTTCCAGGGTTGTGTAAACTGGGCTGTCTTCCAAGGCTTTGGAGCAGGAAAAACCCACCGCACCTGCTCCTTCAGATGGTGTGCTTTCCTGTGGCTTATTTTCCTGTATAAATGACATTTAGTTTGATTCTTACAGCCCCCTGCTCGAGGAGGCCTCCTTTGCCTTGGGGTGTTATATGAACCCTTCCTATAAGTCAGGAATTGCTAACCTTAGCAACTTTTAAGATGTGTGGACTTCAATTCCCAGAATTCCCCAGCCAGCATTTGTGAATTCACCTCCCAGAATTCCCCAGCCAGATGAGTGGACTTCAATTCCCAGAAATTGAAGTTGAAGTCTACATATCTTAAAGTTACTAAGGCTGAAAAATTGTGCTGCAAGTGGAGGCCCTTGGAATTTCTCTGCCGAAAACTCAACATCTGACCTCTCCTCTGCAAGGGCCAGACCCTCGTTTCCCATCCAACAAACAAAAACACCCCCATACACACATTCCCTATTTGCAGGGAGTGCTCTCGTCCCCCACCTGTTGTGACCCAGGCCCAAATAGATAGAATTAGATGCAATCAGTTCAAAAACAAACAGACTTTCTTAGAACAGCTGAGAATTAACTCATTCTCAGCGTAGTCCAAACTAAATCAAAGCAAATTCTTCATAACACAATTCTTCAGTCTTATCACCAACCTTGGTCTAATTAGGCAAACTGCCAAAGGCTTTCCTTCGCAAAAGTTCAAAAGCAGAAGACGTCGACAAGAAATAAATGCAGCAAGACAAGGAGCAAGTCTATCAACGTTGTTTTTCGACAAAGAGCCCAAACGCCGTTGCTGGTCTTTTAAGCCTTATAGGAGGGGCCAGTCATCCTCTTTGCTTGAGCTGCTCTTGCCTTCTGGCAGCTCTTCTCACACGTGCACTAGAAACAGGTTCCTCCGATTCCTCTGCCTCATTGTCAGCCTCTGGAGGCTCCGGAGTCTGCACATCACTCCCAGATGGCCCTGGCCCCACCTCTGCCTCATCTGGGCCCTCATCCGGGCCTTCCCCAGCCTCCAGGACTGGCCCATGTTCTTCCTCAGCCTCATCGACTCTGCTGCCAGCTCTGCAGGCTGCTGGCGGACCACAACACCACCAGCTGCTCTTTTGTTCCCCCTCCTCCAGGATATGCTGGAGTTCCCGGCTCAGGAACTGCGCAAATACTTCAAAATGGGAGATCACGTGAAGGTCATCGCTGGCCGCTTTGAGGGTGACACGGGGCTGATCGTCCGCGTGGAGGAAAACTTTGTCATTCTTTTCTCTGACCTGACGATGCATGAGGTGAGTGGCCAAGCGGCCCCACGGAATTCGTGGTCTGCAAGGCATTTGCTCTTGAGTTATGGGCCTGACCTTGTTGCTTTCTCAGGCTGGCTGTTTCTTTGCAGATGTTTCACGACCCGACTAGGGAACTTTATCAATGCTAGAAGGGAATGGGGGTTTGTTCTCTGTTTCACTACCAAGAAAAAAACATCACCCCACCTACACAGATAGGGCACGCCGCTAGTATATAAACAGAGAGCAAACCCCACTCCCTTCTAACCCTGATGATGTTCCCTAGTTGTGTCATGAAATGTCTGCAGGAAAACCATCAGGCTCAGAGAGGCACCAAGGACCTCACAGTCGTCATCTTACTCCTCTTCCCCTTCTCCTCCTCCTCTCCACAAACTTCACTCCCTTCTAACATGATGATGTTATGTAGTTTGGTCATGAAACGTCTACAAGAAACATTGACCTCCTGTTTCTCCACAGCTCAAAGTTCTCCCCCGAGACCTTCAACTCTGCTCCGAGACGGCCTCTGGTGTGGATGTGGGGGGCCAGCATGAGCTGGGAGAACTAGTGTTGCTGGACCCCCAGACCGTCGGGGTCATTGTACGTCTTGAACGCGAGACCTTCCAGGTGGGTGGGTGACACCTCCAGAATGTGAAGGGTTCAGATTCAGAAACTGCAACCCCCCTGACCCTTTGACTGCTCTTGATTTAAGACTGTTATGGTAAAGAATCCCCAAAACATGGCTGGGTGGGGGGAGGCGGTGTCATCGGACCCTCTACCCAGTTTGGCATGAGCCTAATTTCCAAATATCCAGTGCCATAAAAACAAGAATTGTGACACTAAATCCTGACAAGACCTTAAAGCAGTATTTTTCAAGCTTGGCCATTTTAAGAAAAAACCCCAGCATAGCTGGCTGGGGAATTCTGGGAGTTGAAGTCCACCCTTCTTAAAATGGCTAAGCTTGAGAAACACTGTTTTGAAAATAAGCTTTTTAAAATGATAGTTGCTCTTGTTTAAGGGGCCGTGGTGGCTCAGGCTGTAAGATAGCCTGTTATTAAAACACAGCAGCCTGCAATTACTGCAGGTTCTAGTCCCACCAGGCCCAAGGTTGACTCAGCCTTCCATCCTAGGTAAAATGAGGACCCAGATTGTTGGGGGGGCAATAAGTTGACTTTGTAAATATACAAATAGAATGAGACTATTGCCTTACACACTGTAAGCTGCCCTGAGTCTTCGGAGAAGGGCGGGATATAAATGTAAATAAATAAATAAAAAAGACAAGTCATCCTGCACATGGGAAGGGGGCAAGCTCTCATGGTCACAGAGAAGGCTCCCAATTGAAAACTTGGCATCTCTGAAATAATAATAATAATAATAACAACGCCCTCCAGAAGTGTAGGGTCTCAGCTCCCTTCCACCCCCAAGCCAGAAAGTATCAGCTTGGGAAAACCTGCAGAGATACCAAGGGACACGATTAAGGTTAGGTACGGTAGTGGCTTTGCAGAGCAAGATGGGCAGCCTATAAATTTAATTAAGAAATCGTGCAGAATTCCTTTTTCTGCTCCATTGTTTGTGCAAGGCAGAGCCTTGGGTCCATCAGCTGAGCTCTCCTTCAGATCTATGATCCTGTGGCACCCGGGGGATGTGACAGGGCACCCCCTGGGGTCCTCTTCCGCCGCCTGGCTCTCAGCCTGGGTCTCTCCTCCTCCTCCTCCTCATTCAGGTCCTGAGCATGAACAACCAACTGGTGACTGTGCGGCACCAGGCGGTGAATCGGAAGAAGGACAATCGCTTTGCGGTCTCCCTGGACTCGGAGCAGAACAACATCCATGTGAAGGACATTGTGAAGGTCATCGAAGGGTCTCATTCGGTGAGCCATCCACGCACGAGGTTGGGCGCTGAGCTGTGTCTGCACAGCAAGGGGAGAAATGTGTCTCACTGGCTGCCTTCATCCCTTTAATGGGAAGAGGAACTGGGGGCGACATGGTAGCAGTATTCCAGTATTTGAGGGGCTGCCGCAAAGAGGAAGGGGTCCACCTATTCTCCAGAGCTCCAAAGGACGAGAAATAATGGATGGAAACTATTCAAGGAGAGAAGCAACCTGGAACTAAGGAGAAACTTCCTAACAGTGAGGACAACCGATCAGTGGAACAGCTGGCCACCAGAAGTTGTGGGGGCTCCAACACTGGAAGGTTTTAAAGAAGAGACTGGACAGCCACTTGTCTCTAATGATACAGCGTTTCCTACTTGAGCAGGGGGCTGGACTAGAGGACCTCAGGTCCCTTCCAGCTCTTTTATTCTGTTATCCCTGTGGTGTGAAGGGCACAAGTGCCCGAATTCTGATCACCTGACTCTGGGGACCCTGCAGTGGTTATAAGTGCGAGGACTTGTTCTGTGCCGTTGTTGTTGTTTTTTCGGGGTTGATGTAACTCTGGAGTGGTTGCCGGAGGAACTGGGTTGTAAGTCCAGGAGTAGTTGTGACTTGTCGCTCCTCTGTCTCCTTCCAGGGCCGCGAGGGGGAGATTCGGCACCTCTTTCGGGGCTTTGCTTTCCTGCACTGTAAGAAGCTGGTGGAGAACGGAGGGATGTTCGTCTGCAAGACGAAGCACTTGATTCTGGCGGGGGGCTCCAAGGTGAGGCAGCCCCTTCCCCCTCTGGCCCTGAGCGATGCGTGGGAGAGGCGAGGGTGCCCGTTCTTTTGCGGGTCCATAAAGGGAACTCCTGGGAGGAAAGCTTCATCCCAGACCAGCCCTCTTGGCTTTCCCATAACTGGCCTGGAACTGGCTAGATCCGGTCCTTCTCTAGGGGCTTGGATGAATGTGGGGTGGGGGAGAGGGAAGGAGGGAGGGCCTAGGCAAGCTGTTGGTTAAGTCCACGTATTGATTGATTGCCTTCATTATTTTAACAAATAACTCAAGGTGGCCAACATACCCAATACACCTTCCTCCTCCTATTTGTCCCATAACAACAACCCTGTGAGGTGGGTTGTGCTGAGAGAGGGACTGACACAAAGTCACCCTGCTGACTTTCATCCCTAAGGCAGGACTAGAATTCACCGCCTCCTGGTGATTGGCCCAAAGTCACCCAACTGACTATCATGCCTAAGGCAGGACTTGAACTCATCATTTCCAAGTGATTGGCCCAAAGTCAGCCAGCCACCTTTTATATTTAAGGCGGGACTCGAACTCACGGTCTCCTGCTTTCTATCCTGGTGCCTTCATCACTAGACCAAACTCAACTTCCTTTTGGCAGCCCCGGGATGTCACCAACGTCACGGCTGGTGGCTTTGTGCCCATGAGTCCCCGGATGAACAGCCCTATGCATCCCAGCTCTGGAGGTGGGTAGAAGGAGGGAGCCATCTGGGGTCTTGTGGGGGAGGGGAGGTCCCCCACCATCCTTCCCCCTCACTGGGAGGGCAGGAATTGCAGCAGCCAGTAGAAAGGGAAGAAGCCGCCAGTAATCGGTCCTTCCTAGCCTGAGGAGGTGGGCTAAAGAGGACTGAAATTGACTTCAGAATATGATTCAGAGACCGCCACAGCCCAGTCCTCCACACCCTTTGAACTCAGTCTCCAGTAGACGCCCGGCCTCTACACCAAGGTCCTACCCCAGGAGTTACAACATAGGTTCTGCCCTTCTGAGATTGGCAGGACCCATCAAACGGCAGTGTCCTCCCAGGAGGACAGGTGGAAAGGCATTAGGTGGGCTACCCCAGCAGGAAGACTGTGGCACTCTGGAGGGGCACCCACGCCTGTCTTCAGCAAAGGGCCGCCATGCACATAGCCCCTCCCCCCCAGAGAGCCCCCTGGGGAGGTCCTGCCCCTTTGCACACCTCCTTTTACCTTCTGCAGGACCACGGGGCGGCTTTGGCGGGGGCGGAATGAACCGAGGCCGTGGGCGCAGGGATAACGACCTCATTGGACAGACGGTGCGGATTTCCCGAGGGTCTTACAAAGGTGAGAGGTCATCACTGGTTTTTTTTTTTTTTTTTGAAAGACCAGGTCCCAATGTGAAGGTCCAATTAAGCGGATATATTGCTACTAGTGCCTACCCAGAGGAATCTTCTCAATTAAAGTTAGCACCTGGAAGGATAGGTAGGCAACTATGGCTCCTTTACAACCTGTGAACTTCAACTCCCAGAAAGCATAGCTGGCTCAGGAATTCTGGGAGCTGAAGTTCACAAGTCGTAAAGGATTCATAACTGCCCACCCCTCTCCTAGGAGTTAGAAAAGCATCAATGGAATTGGACCCGGCTCATTTGCGGCTGCTAGAGATTCCAGGCTGAACCCTCATTTAACACCTGCCCTGTGGAACCTCTGTGCTCGTCTTTTCCAGGCTACATTGGGATGGTCAAGGATGCCACGGAATCCACCGCCAGAGTAGAGCTGCACTCCACATGCCAGACCATCTCAGTGGATCGGGAACATCTGACGATCGTGTAAGAGCCTCCGGGAGCCAGATTTGAGATGGGGAGGGAGGGAGTGCTTGGTTTCAGAAATCTCCTCTGGGTAGGAACGGAGGCCCTCTGGGCTAGACTCAGAACCCAGCCAAGCCGAAGGGGATGATGTGCCAGCTTTATCGGACCCAACTCATTCGCGTCCCTCCTTTTTGCAGAGATTCCAAAAAGCCGTCTGGCATGCCCTCTGGCTATGGACGGACCCCCATGTATGGATCCCAGACACCTATGTATGGCTCGGGCTCCCGCACACCCATGTATGGGACCCAGCACGATGGTGAGTAGGAGAAAGAGGTTGGCACACTCATCTGTCTGGCCGGGAGAGGTCAGTGGGTGTTGTGGCCTGTTGGTCGCCAGCCCCTCCAGCAGAATCGGAGGAGGAGGAGGAGGAGGAGGAGGCGTGGGAGTCAGTGTCAGCATCAAGGCAACCTGAGGGGAGCTCCGAGGGGGAAGAGGAATGGAGCTGGCAGAGAGAGAAAGAGAGAGGCGGAGCCTGGGCCGTCGGTCAGCCTTCAGATGGGGAGTCAACAGCCCCCAGGTCTGGAGGTGGCTGATGAGGAAGAGGAGGAACATCTGGGTCCAGTGCCTCACGCGCAAATGCGCAGAAGGCAGAGGAGAGGAGAACAGTGGAAATATATGGGCCAGTCCTTGGGACAGAAGAGCCACCGCTGCTAGTGAAGCCCCACCTGAGCTCTGGGAATGAAAGGCAGGGGGCAGAGATGAATAGATGTGGCTGACAACTATTCATCTCCCAGCCGGCCGGACAAGTTAGTCTGCGGTGAGAGAGAAACTTTTTGCCAGGGCTGCTGGCGCTCCTAATAAAGGAGTCAACTTCAGAGGGTTTGTTGTGTTTGGGGAGCTGGGTCAAAATTGGGTTTCTTAATATCTGACCTGTTGGCTACCCCGAAGGCCTCTTCCACCCTTAGCCTGAACAAGGAGGCTGTTGAATTCCCTAACTGGAGGACATTGTGTGAGAGGGTGGGCTGCCTGAAACTTGGCTGGCATCTGAGCTGGTGGTGCCCTGCCCCTTTAAGACCTCTCCCTAGCCTGCCCAACAACAAGCACCTATAAAAGGCAGGCAGAAAAGCAGCTGGGTTTGGTGAATGTTGTTGTTGTGGAGGAGGAGGAGGAGGTGGTGTGTAGCAGTGCAAGGGGAAGTTGTTTAACACAATAACAGTAACAAATAACAAATGTCTGTTTTTCAGGAAACCGGACGCCGCACTATGGTTCCCAAACACCCTTACATGATGGCAGCCGGACACCCGCCCAGAGCGGCGCCTGGGATCCCAACACCCCTTCGAGGTAGGACTTCAGGTCCAGTGGAGGTAGGCAGGACTGGGGGAGTCCAAGCACAGGAGCTGAATTGGATACTTGACTTCTTCTACAGGCCAGAAGAAGAATTTGACTACGGTTTCGATGACGAGCCCACGCCTTCTCCCCAAGGCTATGGGGGAACCCCCAACCCCCAGACTCCAGGCTATCCAGACCCTTCTTCCCCGCAGGTTAATCCTCCGTACAACCCTCAGACACCCGGAACCCCGGCCATGTAAGTACACCAACGCTGAGATCGCTTGGCTAGAGGTTGGCCAACGGGTTAGAGGGTTGGCTAACTCAGGATAGGGCCCGTGCAGAGACTCAAGGAACGCTCCTCCTACAGCCTGATAGAGGAGGATATTTGTGGCTCACGGTTAAATGTGGGCTTCTTGGGACTCTCTGAGCTTGGTGCGTTCTTTGCAGGTGTTTCATGACCCAAGTAGGTAACCTTACCAGTATTAGAAGGGAGTGGGGTTTGTGGGGAGGAGGAGAAGGACAGCAGGAGGAGGAGCTCTATGGGGTTCTCAGAGCTTGGGGGTTTTCTTGCAGGTATTTCATGACCTAACTAGGTAATATCGTTAGTGCTAGAAGGGAGTGGAGTTTGTGAAGCGAAGGAGAAGGGGAAGAAGAAGAGGAGGAAGACTGTAGGGTCCTTGGTCCTTTCTGAGTCTGGTGGTTTTCTTGGAGGCATTTCATTTGGGTAACATCAGTGGTAGAAAGGAGTGGGGTTTGCTGCTAGCCCTGATGATGTTCCCTAGTTCTGTCATGAAATGACAAGGAAGAAAGGAAAGGGAGAAAGAGAGAGAGAGAGAAGGAAGGAAGAGAGAAAGAAAGAAAAGAAAGAGAAAAGAGAAGGAAAACCACCAAGCTCAGAAATAGATCTCCTTTGGAGAGGCCATCCTAAAGGTTCTCCTTTATAGTTGCTGATTCTCAGACTGTACTAGAGCGGGGGGGGGGGGGCGGCCATTGGATGTCCTACCTGCTCTGAACAAACCCTTTTGTCTTGGCAAAGGTATAACACAGACCAGTTCTCTCCGTACGCCGTCCCGTCTCCTCAGGGCTCCTACCAACCGAGTCCCAGTCCTCAAAGTTTCCACCAAGTGGCACCCAGCCCTGTGGGCTACCAGAACACCCACTCACCGGCCAGCTACCACCCGACTCCTTCGCCAATGGCTTACCAGGTACGCTTGATGGAGCCAACCAATGGAACCTCCCTCCCTCGCTGTCTTTAAAACAGCTCCAGAGCCTCACCTCAGGAGCCCAAGGGGCTCATCTAAATTTTTAACTCTTTTTAAACTGTTTAATTTTTAATATTTTACTTTATTCTGTAAAGGAGATGACTCTTTTTAAAATTAGAAAAAGAAACAGCATTTGAAAAGGCTTCAGTGCTGCTTCTCCAAGAACATAAAGTGACATGTGGGTTGAGTAAAAGTCTAACCAGAGCAGTGATGAAATGTAAAATTTGTTACTACTAGTTCTGTGGGTGTGGCTTGGTGGGGGGCAGTAATGTGACTGGCTGGGCGTGGCCAACTTTTTTTTTTTTTTTTTACTTTTAGAAGCATTTTTTCTACAACCTCTTCGGCCAAAGAGGTAGGAAAAATGCTTTTAAAAGGCTCTGACAATCCCAGCTGAGACGCGTGATCATCAGAGGTGTTTTTTTTTTACTTTTAAAAGCATTTTTTCAGCTGAAGAAAAAACGCTTTTAAAAGTAAAAAAAAAAAATCTCTGATGATTGCGCGGCTCAGCTGGGCTTGCGGGGAGGGGGCAGGGATTTTTGCTACCGGTTCTCTGAACCACCTGCTGCCATCGCTACCGGTGTTCTGTTTCCCTTCCCCCAATACTCCCAGCAAAGAGTCCGTCAGAGGCCTTCCTTTTTTTTCCCTTTTATTTACATAGATACATGTCCTGGCCACGTCTACCCACGGGCCTGCCAAGTTTCTGGAGATAACGAGGAAATTATAGATAAGGCCAGAATTACTCACGAATATATTCTTCCCTCCATGAAATAGTTAGCTCGCGCCAAATTCATTGCTTTGTCCGAGACAAAAAACCAGGAAGTCCCGCCTCCTATTTATAGTCTCTGCAGATGTCACTGCATGACAATTATGACTTGGCTTTGTCCCAACTCTTCCGCTGCTGCGCACGATCAAGCCTTCGTAATCTTGCGTCCCTCCAAAACTGTTCTTGGGGCGTTGCCAAATCAGAAGAAGGCCGGGAGAATCAGGTTGTGCCGGCCCCTCCCTTTGAGTGGGTGCCAGGAGGAGAGGGCTCAAGAGAAGCAGGGCTTGCCAGGTCTTCTCCCTCATTTTCTGAATCATCCGAGTCCAGGAGTCTGGGTCCAGGAACCTGGGTCACAACACTATCCTCACCGCAGGGCCCTTCCCCGGGCTGACGATCGGGATGCGGTCGGGCTGGGTTCTGCTCATGGAAGGCCTGCACCAGGTCAGGGGCATGAGCGTCGGAGGCATCTACCCAGGAGAAATCAGTCCCGTATCCCTTCCACGCGATCAAATATTGGAAGCGACCCTTTAGCCAGCGAGAGTCTCGACGCTGTGGACTTCGTATTCCTCCGACCCGTCCTCGGCGACAGTGACGGGTGCTGTTGGGCACCGGCGGGACTCGTGTGGCCTCAGGAACCAGAAGGGACCGGTGAAAACGGGTGGATCCGCATGGATCGTGGCAGGGTCAGTCGGTAGGCTACCGGGTTGATGACTGCCTCGACAGGGAACGGGCCGATGAATCGGTGGTCCAACTTCTTTACCGGCGGTCGGACGGGAGGTGTTTGGTGGAGAGCCACACCGGTCTCCAACTGCCAGCGGGGCGTTGCCCGTCGGGAGCGGTCAGCGGACCGTTTGTAGTCCTCCTTTGCCCGATTCAGCTGCTGGCGTACCAACTGTTGGACCGCATGCAATTCCGTCAGGAAGGTCTGCGTGGGAACAGGAGAGTCCGGTGGTGCCAGAGGAAGAGCCGCGGATGGTACCCACATTGGCAAAGAACGGGGTCATCTGAGTAGAGGTGTGCTGAGAGTTGTTAAAAGCAAACTCCGCCAGAGACAGGTAGTCGGCCCAGTTGTCCTGTTGCTGGTTGATGAAGCAACGGAGATACTGTTCCAGTATACCGATGACCTTCTCTGTACCCCCGTCGGTCTCCGGGTGGTGCGATGGCGGCAGACATACCTGCATCTCCAACGCGGCCATCAGGCTCTTCCAGAAGCGGGCTGTGAACTGAACTCGCGGGTCCGAAACCACCCTGTCCGGTAGACCATGGAGGCGGAAGATGTGCTGCAGAAAGAGACGGGCCGTTTTTGCGGCTGTGGGCAGTCCGCGGCATGGGATGAAGTGTGCCATCTTGGTGAGCATGTCCACCACCACCAGCACCGTGGTGAACCCAGAGGACGGCGGCAGGTCTGTCAGGAAATCCATAGAGATCGCCCCCCAGGGTCTGTCGGGTGTCGGCAAGGGTTGGAGGAGCCCGGGAGGGGCCCCCGTGGCGGTCTTGGCTTGCCGGCACGGTACGCAGGATGTCACGTAGGCATGTATATCATGCCGCACTCGGGGCCACCAAAAGGTCCGTGTCACCAGGTGGAGGGTCTTGAAGAACCCAAAATGTCCTGCTGCAGGGTTGTCGTGGCACTGGGTCATGACGAGGGCTCGGAGTGGTCCTGTGGGCACATATAATCGCCCCCGAAACTTGAGTAAGTCCTCCTCCAAGGTCCAAGGAGACGTGGGGCCCACCTCCGCTCTCCTTTGCTGCGACCAGGCGTCCTGGCGCTGCGCCTCTCGCACCTGGGCCCGCAAGTCCACTGGCTCCCGTGCTGCGGCCAAGGCTTCTGCCGGCAGCACTGTCCGTGGAGGAAGGGGGTCCTTGGCGCAGAGGTACTCTGGCTTGCGGGACAGGGCATCCGCCCTCCGGTTGTGACCGCTGGGAATGTAGGTCACGCGGAAGTTGAACCGGGCAAAAAACAACGACCACCGGATCTGCCGCTGGTTTAACTTCCGAGCTGTGGTGAGGTGCTCGAGATTCCGATGGTCCGTTCGGACCTCCACCTGATGTCGGGCCCCCTCCAGATGGTGTCGCCAAGCCTCGAATGCAGCCTTGATAGCCAGCAACTCTTTTTCCCAGATAGTGTAGTTGCGCTCGGAAGGGTTGAGTTTCCGGGAGTAGTAAGCGAGGAAAAGTGTGCCACCATTCGTCGGAGCCTGTAGCAGCACCGCTCCCAGAGCCACATTGACGCGCTCGTTTCCACCACAAAAGGCCGGGCGGGTCGGGATGCCTCAGGACGGGTTCCGTGTGAAGGCTTTCTTGAGGGCTGTGAATGCTTCTTGCGGGGACCCCACGGAATGCAACCTTCTTCCTGAGGAGCTGGGTAAGTGGAGCTGTCAGTGTGGCGAAGCCGGGATGAAGGTCCGGTAGTAGTTGGCGAAGCCCAGTAGGCGCTGAACATCCTTCACCCGACGAGGGCTTCCCAGCTACACAAAGCTTCTACTTTACATGGGTCCATGGCTATGCCCTCGGGCGAGATGATATGCCGAGGAATTCTATGGAAGTCCGGAAGAAGACGATTTCTCCAGCTCGATTGAGTTGTTGCTCCCGCAAGCGTTGCAGAACCAGACTGGCGTGTCGAAGGTGGCTTTCCTGGACCGGGAGTAAATCAGGATGTCGTCAGGTAGATAACCACGAACCGATCCAACATGTCTCGGAACACGCTGCTCATGAAGTGCTGAAAAGCGGCGGGAGCATTGGTCAACCCAAATGGCATGACAGTGTATTCGTAGTGTCCGTATCGGTGCCGAATGCCGCCTTCCATTCGCCTCCTTCTCGTATCCGCACCAGGTTGTAGGCCCCGGAGATCGAGCTTGGTGAAGATCGTGGCCTCCCGCAACCTTTCCAGTAGCTCCGGATGAGCGGCAGGGGTAGCGATTCCGCACCGTAATGGCGCTTAGCCGGGCGGTAATCACAGCATAGGCGCAAGTCCCTGTCTTCTTCTTCACAAGAGGACCGGGGCCGAGAGAGGGACTTTGAAGGCGGATGAACCGAGGCCGTGGGCGCAGGGATAACGACCTCATTGGACAGACGGTGCGGATTTCCGAGGGTCTTACAAAGGTGAGAGGTCATCACTGGTTTTTTTTTTGAAAGACCAGGTCCCAATGTGAAGGTCCAATTAAGCGGATATATTGCTACTAGTGCCTACCCAGAGGAATCTTCTCAATTAAAGTTAGCACCTGGAAGGATAGGTAGGCAACTATGGCTCCTTTACAACCTGTGAACTTCTACTCCCAGAAAGCATAGCTGGCTCAGGAATTCTGGGAGCTGAAGTTCACAAGTCGTAAGGATTCATAACTGCCCACCCCTCTCCTAGGAGTTAGAAAAGCATCAATGGAATTGGACCCGGCTCATTTGCGGCTGCTAGAGATTCCAGGCTGAACCCTCATTTAACACCTGCCCTGTGGAACCTCTGTGCTCGTCTTTTCCAGGCTACATTGGGATGGTCAAGGATGCCACGGAATCCACCGCCAGAGTAGAGCTGCACTCCACATGCCAGACCATCTCAGTGGATCGGGAACATCTGACGATCGTGTAAGAGCCTCCGGGAGCCAGATTTGAGATGGGGAGGGAGGGAGTGCTTGGTTTCAGAAATCTCCTCTGGGTAGGAACGGAGGCCCTCTGGGCTAGACTCAGAACCCAGCCAAGCCGAAGGGGATGATGTGCCAGCTTTATCGGACCCAACTCATTCGGCCCTCCTTTTGCAGAGATCCCAAAAAGCCGTCTGGCATGCCCTCTGGCTATGGACGGACCCCCATGTATGGATCCCAGACACCTATGTATGGCTCGGGCTCCCGTACACCCATGTATGGGACCCAGCACGATGGTGAGTAGGAGGAAGAGGGTGGCACACTCAACTGTCTGGCGGGAGAGGTCAGTGGGTGTTGTGGCCTGTTGGTCGCCAGCCCCTCCAGCAGAATCGGAGGAGGAGGAGGAGGAGGAGGAGGCGTGGGAGTCAGTGTCAGCATCAAGGCAACCTGAGGGGAGCTCCGAGGGGGAAGAGGAATGGAGCTGGCAGAGAGAGAAAGAGAGAGGCGGAGCCTGGGCCGTCGGTCAGCCTTCAGATGGGGAGTCAACAGCCCCCAGGTCTGGAGGTGGCTGATGAGGAAGAGGAGGAACATCTGGGTCCAGTGCCTCACGCGCAAATGCGCAGAAGGCAGAGGAGAGGAGAACAGTGGAAATATATGGGCCAGTCCTTGGGACAGAAGAGCCACCGCTGCTAGTGAAGCCCCACCTGAGCTCTGGGAATGAAAGGCAGGGGGCAGAGATGAATAGATGTGGCTGACAACTATTCATCTCCCAGCCGGCCGGACAAGTTAGTCTGCGGTGAGAGAGAAACTTTTTGCCAGGGCTGCTGGCGCTCCTAATAAAGGAGTCAACTTCAGAGGGTTTGTTGTGTTTGGGGAGCTGGGTCAAAATTGGGTTTCTTAATATCTGACCTGTTGGCTACCCCGAAGGCCTCTTCCACCCTTAGCCTGAACAAGGAGGCTGTTGAATTCCCTAACTGGAGGACATTGTGTGAGAGGGTGGGCTGCCTGAAACTTGGCTGGCATCTGAGCTGGTGGTGCCCTGCCCCTTTAAGACCTCTCCCTAGCCTGCCCAACAACAAGCACCTATAAAAGGCAGGCAGAAAAGCAGCTGGGTTTGGTGAATGTTGTTGTTGTGGAGGAGGAGGAGGAGGTGGTGTGTAGCAGTGCAAGGGGAAGTTGTTTAACACAATAACAGTAACAAATAACAAATGTCTGTTTTTCAGGAAACCGGACGCCGCACTATGGTTCCCAAACACCCTTACATGATGGCAGCCGGACACCCGCCCAGAGCGGCGCCTGGGATCCCAACACCCCTTCGAGGTAGGACTTCAGGTCCAGTGGAGGTAGGCAGGACTGGGGGAGTCCAAGCACAGGAGCTGAATTGGATACTTGACTTCTTCTACAGGCCAGAAGAAGAATTTGACTACGGTTTCGATGACGAGCCCACGCCTTCTCCCCAAGGCTATGGGGGAACCCCCAACCCCCAGACTCCAGGCTATCCAGACCCTTCTTCCCCGCAGGTTAATCCTCCATTACAACCCTCAGACACCCGGAACCCCGGCCATGTAAGTACACCAACGCTGAGATCGCTTGGCTAGAGGTTGGCCAACGGGTTAGAGGGTTGGCTAACTCAGGATAGGGCCCGTGCAGAGACTCAAGGAACGCTCCTCCTACAGCCTGATAGAGGAGGATATTTGTGGCTCACGGTTAAATGTGGGCTTCTTGGGACTCTCTGAGCTTGGTGCGTTCTTTGCAGGTGTTTCATGACCCAAGTAGGTAACCTTACCAGTATTAGAAGGGAGTGGGGTTTGTGGGGAGGAGGAGAAGGACAGCAGGAGGAGGAGCTCTATGGGGTTCTCAGAGCTTGGGGGTTTTCTTGCAGGTATTTCATGACCTAACTAGGTAATATCGTTAGTGCTAGAAGGGAGTGGAGTTTGTGAAGCGAAGGAGAAGGGGAAGAAGAAGAGGAGGAAGACTGTAGGGTCCTTGGTCCTTTCTGAGTCTGGTGGTTTTCTTGGAGGCATTTCATTTGGGTAACATCAGTGGTAGAAAGGAGTGGGGTTTGCTGCTAGCCCTGATGATGTTCCCTAGTTCTGTCATGAAATGACAAGGAAGAAAGGAAAGGGAGAAAGAGAGAGAGAGAGAAGGGAAGGGAAGAGAGAAAGAAAGAAAAGAAAGAGAAAAGAGAAGGAAAACCACCAAGCTCAGAAATAGATCTCCTTTGGAGAGGCCATCTTAAAGGTTCTCCTTTATAGTTGCTGATTCTCAGACTGTACTAGAGCGGGGGGGGGGGGCGGCCATTGGATGTCCTACCTGCTCTGAACAAACCCTTTTGTCTTGGCAAAGGTATAACACAGACCAGTTCTCTCCGTACGCCGTCCCGTCTCCTCAGGGCTCCTACCAACCGAGTCCCAGTCCTCAAAGTTTCCACCAAGTGGCACCCAGCCCTGTGGGCTACCAGAACACCCACTCACCGGCCAGCTACCACCCGACTCCTTCGCCAATGGCTTACCAGGTACGCTTGATGGAGCCAACCAATGGAACCTCCCTCCCTCGCTGTCTTTAAAACAGCTCCAGAGCCTCACCTCAGGAGCCCAAGGGGCTCATCTAAATTTTTAACTCTTTTTAAACTGTTTAATTTTTAATATTTTACTTTATTCTGTAAAGGAGATGACTCTTTTTAAAATTAGAAAAAGAAACAGCATTTGAAAAGGCTTCAGTGCTGCTTCTCCAAGAACATAAAGTGACATGTGGGTTGAGTAAAAGTCTAACCAGAGCAGTGATGAAATGTAAAATTTGTTACTACTAGTTCTGTGGGTGTGGCTTGGGGGGGGGGATAATGTGACTGGCTGGGTGTGGCCAACTTTTTTTTTTTTTTACTTTTAGAAGCATTTTTTCTACAACCTCTTCGGCCAAAGAGGTAGGAAAAATGCTTTTAAAAGGCTCTGACAATCCCAGCTGAGACGCGTGATCATCAGAGGTGTTTTTTTTTTACTTTTAAAAGCATTTTTTCAGCCGAAGAAAAAACGCTTTTAAAAGTAAAAAAAAAAATCTCTGATGATTGCGCGGCTCAGCTGGGCTTGCGGGGAGGGGGCAGGGATTTTTGCTACCGGTTCTCTGAACCACCTGCTGCCATCGCTACCGGATTGCGTGATCCAGTCCGAACCAGGAGCATTTCACCTCTGAACCAGAGTCTGAAAAGGTGGGAATCAGGTTGCTTCTCTTCCTGTCACCTGCCACAGCCAAGCAACTGCCTGGAACCAGCCCTGATTTTTCTTATGGAGTGTCTCTCCATCTCTCTCTCTCTCTCTCTCTCTCTTCAGGCTAGCCCCAGCCCCAGCCCAGTGGGCTATAGCCCTATGACCCCAGGGGCTCCTTCCCCAGGAGGTTACAACCCTCACACTCCTGGCTCTGGAATTGAACAGAGCTCCAGCGATTGGGTCACCACTGATATCGAAGTCACAGTGCATGACACATACCTGGACAGCCATGTGGTGGGGAAGACCGGAGTCATCCGCAGCGTGAATGTAAGTGGCTGGACAGAGGAGGCCATTCGCACGGGGTGACCAGGAAATAGACACGGGTATGAAAGGGTTGGCCAAAGAGTTGGCTCTTTTCTCCGGCAAGAGTCGAAAACAGAAAACCTAGAAAGGAAGACCTTGAGTAGAGGTGGGTCCTGTCTTTGGCTCTGGTTACTTCTTCTGAGTTGAGGGTTGGCCATTCCACTGCAGGTAGTCCTTGACTTACGGCCCCCATTGAGCCCAACATTTCCAGTGTTGAACGAGCAAGCGAAGTGAATTTTGCCACATTTTATCTTGCCATTCTTAAGCGAATCCTGCAAGTAAGTTAATAACACAGTTGTTAAGTGAATCCGGCTTCCCCATTGACCTTGCTTGTCAGAAGGTCGCAAAAGGGGATCCACGTGATCGCGGGACACTGCGACGGTCCTGAATACATGCATGACAGGGACCAAACCTCCAGATTTTGATCACGTGACTGCCAAGGTGCTAGCTACAGCGGTCATAAATGTGAAAAACAGTCATAAATCCCTTTTTTCGAGTGCTGTTGTAACTTCGAATGGTCACTAAATGAATGCTTGTAAATCGAGGACTACCTGTAATCCAGAAGGAACAATGTAGTGGCAGCTCAGGAAGATCCCAAGGAAGGCTGGCTGTATCTTAGCAACTACCCCTCGTAGGGTTCTTCCTAGTTCTGGTCCGTCTTTATGGCTGCCGTTTCATGTTGAGCAAGGAGAGGGATTGGCTCCCACACAGCCAGGGAGGGATTATTCTCTTGTCACCAGAGTTATGTCAGCTTTCCTGCGGTTGACGTTTCCAGTTTGTCACCTGGGTGCTTTTCTTCCTTTTCCCACCTCCCCTCCCATTCTTCCCTCCCTTGTTTGCCCTGCTAGGGTGGGATGTGTTCAGTCTATGTTAAGAAATGTGAAAAGGTAGTCAGCATTTCAAGCGAACACCTGGAACCTGTGACACCAGCCAAGAACGATAAGGTAGGTCAAAGCTTTCTCCACCAGGCAGCCTTCTCTGCCTGACTGTGTCTGTCTAACTTTACCATCCATCCAACTTCGTCTGTCTATCATCTGTCTAATCTAATTACCATCATCCATCCATCCACTCTATCTATCTATCTATCTATCTATCTATCTATCTATCTATCTATCTATCTATCTATCTATCTATCTATCTATCTATCTATCTATCATCTATCTATCTTATCTTATCTTTAATCCATCCATCCACCTGTCTATCTCTCTCTCTCTATCTAATCTTCCATCAATCCATCCACTCAACTTGATCTATTTATCTATCACTTATCTAATCTACCATCCAGCCATTCACTCAAATCTATCTGTCTGTCTGTCTATCTATCTATCTATCTATCTATCTATCTATCTATCTATCTATCTATCTATCTATCTATCTAATCTAATCTAATCTAATCTAATCTAATCTAATTACCTGTGGCTGCTCCTCGCTGGGTCTGCCTTTGAGTAAAACGCTCGAAGTAGCCTCACTTTTTAGCCAAGTAGTTCTGAGTTTTCTCCTCTCTTACAGGTCAAAGTCCTCTTGGGAGAAGACCGCGAAGCGACGGGGGTGTTGCTGAGCACTGATGGGGAAGACGGCATCGTCCGCATGAACCCAGAAGAGCAGCTCAGAATCGTCAACTTGCGTTTCCTGGGCAAACTTGTAGAAGCTTAGCAGGGCGGAGAACAAGAGTGGGGTGTGATTAGGGGGGCTTGGTTACGTTTTCTTCTTCCCTCTTTTTTTCACTTAGCCGGTTGCCTCCCAACCGTGCACCGTCAAGGCTTTGTACAGATTTGCTCCTGAGGAAGGTTTATTTTCTTCGCGCGTCTACGAGATTCTTCCTGCTGCCTATTTTTCCCAGCACTGTGGGTGACTGCTTGGGTGAGGGACAATCTTGCAATCGTCTTATGAAGTGACTTCAGCAGAAGAGCTGCCGCCAGTGGAGCACCATGCCCAGCTGTTTCCCAAACCCTCTTCCATAGCACTTTATGGCCTCTTCAGCACCAAAACATCCAACCTGTAAAACATCCAACTTGTTTTAATAAAACCATCTCATAAAGATTTTATATTGTGAATTCCTACTTACAGAAATCTTGAATTTGTCTATCTACCTACCTACCTTACTTACTTAGGTTAAAACCACAATTTAGGCCAAAATTTATAACAACTTACAATCAAAGCAATTAATAAATATCATTTAGATACAATAAGCGCTAACTGTGCATGCCTTGGCTCTATAGCGTGTAAAAATTGGGGGCAGCAGTTCCTGGGGTGAAATGCTCCTGATTTAGACAGGATCACCCGATCTGGTAGCAATGGTGGCGGGTGGTTTGGAGAACCGGTAGCAAAAATCCCTGCCCCGGCCAGCTGAGCCACGTGATCATAGGAGGTTTTTTTTAAAAAACTTCTAAAAGCATTTTTTTCTTCCGCTGAAAAAATGCTTTTAAAAGTTAAAAAAAAGGTTGACCGCGGCCACCTAGTCACATTACCAGCCCCCCACCAAGCCACGCCCACAGAACTGCGTTTCACCACTGGGCAGCTTTTCTTTTTTAAGGCACGTGTCTTGTTCTTCGCACGTGCTTTGCTTTGCTGTCCCTTCGGCTCTTTAACCTTGTCACTTTTCTTAAAGACCGGTAGGGAAAATAAGGTTACGCCCCTTCGCCTTCTACCCAATGGGAACTGTGGCCGCTTATTTTAATAAAAGCTTCGCGGGTTTTCTCCACGCCCCCTTGAATCACGATTGGTCGGAGAAACCTGGGTGATGTAGATCTGGCTGCTAGATTGGATACTACGACAAATCCCGCTTTTGTTATCGGATGAAGTGCTCGTAGGGGCGGGCAGTCCGGCTCAGGAAAATTGAAGTAGTGGGGGGGGGAGGAGGAGGGGGAGGAGATATCTGTTCTTTTCGCTCTCTGATTGGCCGCCTCCGTTTTCCCCAGTCGCGCCGCGCGCCGGACACCCCCGCCTTCTCGCTCCTAATTGGGCAAGCGCCGGCGCAGGCGCGAGAGGCGCCACCGAGTAAAGATGGCCGCGGTGGTGGCAGCCGCTCGTGTCCTGTCTGAGGCGGCGCTGACGGGGGGGCTGCGGGCGCTGCTGGGCGGCGGAGGTGGCGCAGGCGGCGCCGGCTGCCGGCGGTGGAAGCGGGGCGGCGCCTGGGCGCTTCCGGGTCGGACGTGGAGCTCGGGGGCTCCGCCGGGGGTCCCTCCTCAGGCGAAGGCGGCGGGGCCGGGGCTGACCGGAGCCGTCCTGAGGGAGGTGGCCCAGCAGCAGCAGAAGAAGGTGAGGGCCAGTTAGGCCAGGCCGTCGGGGGCCACAGCGACCCTCCCGTGGCGGTTGGACGGCTATCACGGGGGCCTCCGCGGGAGTCAGGTGCCGGGGACGCCGGGTTTGGGTCCCGGGCCTCGTCTGCTGGAAGCTCGGAGGGTTAGCAGTAGGTTAGAACAAGCCAGAAGTGGCAGCCCAGACGCCCACCAGCCTTACGGGGAGCTCAGAGACGGGGCTTCAGTGAGCATCAGAGTTGGCATCCCACCATTCAAAAATACAGGTAGTCCGCGACTTACAACCATTCCTTTAGTGACTGTTCAAAGCTACAGCGGCACGAAAAAAAGTGACTTTTTCCCACTTACCACCGTTGCAGCATCCTCAGGGTCACGTGACCAAAATTCAGCCACTGAGCAACATATTTACGACGGTCGCAGTCTCCCAGGTGACAAAGAAGCCACCTTTGCCGACCTTGACCAGCAGAGTCAACGGGGAAGCCAGATTCACTTTAGAACTCCACTAGGGAAAAAATGACATGACCGTTTTTCACGCTTACGACAGTTGCGGTATGGCCATGTGAAAAACGGTGATCACGTGATCAAAATTCGGACATTTGGCAACTGCCTCATATTTATGATGGTTGCAGTGATCATGAGATCACAGGATCCCCCTTTTGTAACTGATAAGCAAAGTCAATGGGGAAGCCGGATTCACTTATCAACTGTGTTACTAAATAGCTGCAGGGATTCGCTTAATGTTGACAGGAAAGGTTGTAAAATGAGCCAAAAATCACAACTGTCTCACCACCTAAAACGTTGGGCTCAACTGTGATCATAAATGGAGAACTACCAATATATGGTTGTGCCCTACCTCCATTCAGCATTTTCTCTCTCTCTCCCTCCAGTCAACGGGAGAAGAAGATGGGAAAGGCTCCAATGAACAACAAGAGAAGACAAAAAAGCAGAACCCTGCCTATACTAAGAGACTGCTGCAGATAGTAGGCCTTCTCGGAGCTGGCAACGGCGTAGCAATTATCTACATCTTTGGTAAGTCTGCTTTCAGTCTGTGATTTCATGGTACGCCCAAGATAAAATCAGCACCAGTCAATGCATCATATCGAAGCTCTCTTCTCTGGTTTATGATCAGTACCACAATCTGAATTGTTGCAGTTGTACCAGGCCTCTGCATAATATCTTCCTGTTACAGTGTTTGTGTTGATGGAGGTTTCTGTTCTGTTTCTGTTTGAAATGAAAATATACATGACAGTGCTCTGAAGGTGAAGAGTTGAATAGTTTATTGCCAAGGTAGTTGTTTCAGGTCTTTTAAGATACTGGGTTGGGTCCTCTTTGTTGGCATTAGTGATTCTTTGGTCAGCCCGGAAGATTGATTGATGGGAAGAATTGTGTGTTGTTTTATTTCTCTAGCCTAAATCTTGTTCCGTTACTGTTGGGAAGTGTGATGAGATGAGGTCCTCAAGATTCATATGCACGTCTCCCCAGGCTATTAAAGGGCTCCCTATTCCTCATTGTTGATAAATATTTCTCATTTTTTCACTCACTCGGTCACCCTCTCTCTTTTTCCGGCAGGTCGTAATTCAGTGGATGAAAATGGTGCGAAGGTAGGATGCTTTATTATTTAAAACAGGGGTCACCAAACTTGGGAACTTTAAGACTTGTGGACTTGAACTCCCAGAGGTTTGGAGACCCCTGATCTAAAAGAAGTTTTCTTGTTAACTAGGTGGCTGCCACTAGGGGTCGTTCAGTGTTCAAAAGATGCTGGGCAGTCTAAAGTCAGACGTTGTAGCCTGTTTTATCAGAAGCAGAGAAACGATTAATTTGAGCTCCAAATAAATTTAGTGTCAGTAAAAACTGATTAGGAAAAGCAAGTGATGTAATATGATGAAAGCCAGCATCACAAGGATTATATGTCCCTGTAGAGAAGACCTTGGCAACTTTAAGACTTGTGGACCCCAACTCCCAGAATTCCCAGCATGCGTTGGCTGGGGAATTCTGGAAGTTGAAGTCCACAGAACTTAAAGTTGCCAAGGTTGGACACCCCTGCTCTAGAGAAAAACTACTTTGCATGCAAGCTTCCAAAATAGCAGTCATCTGTTTTTCATTGTGGTGGTTGGTCCTTTAGATGGCAGCAGCCCTGAAAGGCCACTTAGACTGAGAATGGAAGTTTTTCAAGATCACCAAGAGACCTTGATTAGACTTGAGCCTACTTATTCCATGTTGACATCCAGCATTCTAGCTCTGGCCTTGTGCAGTGAGGTGGCAGAAATTGCTGAGCTCCAAAAATAACCAACTCACACTCCCAGCCTCAAATCTTCCCCCTCAGCAGTTCTAGCAGGACTTCGCAGTTGCAAAAAAAAAAAAAAAAAAAGGAGGTTGTGTGAGCCGTGACTCTCTTAGTGGCAGGTTTGCAATGTTCCAGTTTTGTTACAGGTAGTTGTTGACTTAAAACCATTTGTTTAGCAACCATACAAAGTTACAATGGCACTGAAAAACGTGACTGACGGTGACAAGCAGGAATAACTATTTGAAGCACTTGTCAACCAGCGTGTATTTACAAGGGTTATACCATGGGGGGGGAGGGTTTCACGTGATCACCATGTGCCTTAACTACCAGACCAAACTGCTACTCTTATACTTTCCTGAACAGTGTGTTATGATTTGTTCCTCGTTTTTGTTGTTTTTATTCTCCCCACTAGCAAATACTCATGCCTCCTTTTACAAAATCTCTCTAGGGATGCTCTGTTCCTCCTCATCCTGATTCTGAACAAAATATGTGCAACTTGCAGAATAGCCAGTCAAACTTGGAACAGGGGAAAACGCTTCTCTTTCACAGAGTACAGAATGTAATCCAGGCCAGATTCCCAAATCCCTTTTGTGTCACCGAGACAATATTTGGGTGGCGATTTCCTGTGACACGATGACTCAGCCCTCAGCCTAGGACAGGCCATGGGGAAAAGTCTGAAGCCAAGTTCCCACAGATGTTTTGTGGTCCTGATTACAGCAGGCACATGTTGCCAGGAATGTGTGAAAGGAGTCCTGGCTGATGGGCGCTTGATGTACCTGTTGTAGGGGGGGGACTAAGAGGGAAGGGGCTGCTCATCAGGGGAGTGCTACACATTTGCTAATGAGGCTGTATTTGCTTGAGAAAGTTTCTTTCAGGCTTCCAACATTTTGTCCAGATGTAGGGTTTGTACTTTCATTGGTGAATTTCAGGGAAACAATATCCTTAGCCTTTTGTTCAGCACTATAGATGGAAAGAGGGCTGTAGTATGCTTGTATATTCTGCATTATTCAATATTTTTTTTAATCTAACAAAATCTTAGATCAGTAGTGACTCTGTGGGGGTTTTTTGTGTTCATTATCCTTTCCATCTTTCACCTGATCCAGTCTAGTTTCTTATCAACATTATTGAAACACACACACACACACACAAAAATACCACAATAGATTCAGCATGTGTGCATAAAAGTCCTCCCTACCCCCTCAGCAACAATTACATACAAAATATTGCAGCCTAAATCTGTATGCATTGTTTTAGTTATAAAAGGTATTTATTGTTGATCAGGGAAATGCAGGCAGCTTCTGCAGTTGTACAGTGTTTCTGCATTTTAATTTTGTGATCTGCCTTCCCTATTTATTTCCCTAAGTTGGCGCTTTCTAAATTTGTTTGGGGTGACAGCATCTGGATTCTGCAGCCGGCACACTTATCTTACAGGAGTCATTTTTTAATTGTTGATTCCTAAAGAGATGCTCTCCCTTCATGTGAATTGCAAGCCACGTGGATGAGGAAGGATTCTTTTGATCTGTAGCACAAGTCCCAAGTGCCCTTGAGGAAACAAGGCGTGAATTGCTAGTGGCCTTACACATCCCTGAGGCATTTTGAACGGCAGACTTAAAATACACCCACCACTATCCCCAACACCTCTTTTAAGGCCCCGATTTCCTGATTGCCTTTCTCTTTGAAGTTAGAAGCTGCAGTTCTTCACCTTGTTGTAAACAACAACCTGAATTATCGTGTGAAGTGAGGACATCATACTGCACTATCCCAGAGGAAGAGAGGGCTTCTTAAATCACCCTGGGCGAATGACCCTCCTCTTCACCCCCAGCCCCCATCAGTCATCCAAACCCGAACACGTTCCTTTCATGCTACTCCTGGGCCTTGGTTTCTTCTCACCGTTATGGGCTTTGGGTCAGCTTATGGCCGGCACATGCCATCTGCTTTGGGTTGTTTGCACTAACAAGCACAATTCCGGCACAATTGGCAACTGTCTGAGAAGTCTCTGTTGCGAGGAAGCAGGTTGGAGCACAGAGCCCCTGGCTTAGCTTTTTCCCCTTGAATGCAGGCAAAGGGAAGTTCGTTTGATATACTTATTATTCTGACAAAAAATGTTTTCCCCACCAATCTTGTGAAGTGGGTCGGGCTGAGAGTGAGGGACTGGCCTGGAGTCACCCAGCCAGCTTCCATGGCTGAGGCGGGACTTGAACTCACCATCACCTGGTGATTGGCACAAAGTCGCCCAACCAGCTTTCATAACTAAGGCACAGGACTTGATCTTACTTTCTCTCGCTTTCTAGCCTGGTGCCTTAACTACCCTCATGTTGTGGTGTCCCATCCCATTATCAATGAATAGTCACAAATGTTTGGCCTTTAAGTGGACTTCCCCCCCCCACCCCCGCCTTTAAAAATCAGGTTTTAGGAAGGGAGACCTGTGTCATAACCTATGTCACCATTATATTTTGGATAATTAGTAGATGTATGGTAAGAGCTCAATTCCCCTAGAATTATCTTATTACTATGAGAGATAATTACCCTACAGTGTTGGCTAAAGTAAATAAAGAACTTACATAAACTTTTCTCTTATAGAAGAGGATGTAAAATATTCTATTCCATTGGTAGATTCCATTGGCTGGATGTGTATAAATTTGTCTCAAACCTGAGCCCCTCTTTTGGGGGGAACCCAAAAGACAGGATGTCTAGCATTCTTACAAATGGCCTTGCTTTGAAGTAGCTCCCTGCCCCTTTCCATCCTGCTCTGGGGCCATAATAAGACCCCTTTGGTTTTGCTAATGACCCTTTCGTAGGCTGCCTGTCGCATTCATGTGAATGACCACAGTGAGGCGTGATGGCAAATGTGCCTGGTCTGAAGACCCGGCTGGCACACTTCACGACTTTCTGCAAGTCGCATGGCATCGCCTGGGCGCAGGGGGACCCTTTCCGTCTAGGCCCATCTCGGCCTAAGTGGCTGTAAAAGAGGCTCAGGCTTTGATCTTTCTTTCTTTCCCACACTTTTCTTCGGCTTCCATGTCCTGAGAAGTGTGGATCCACTCAAAGAGGCTTCTTGATCTTTTTTTATTACAAATTTCCTTTCTCACTCTTCCCATTTGCATTGATCTTCCAGCCTCGGTCTTGGAAACAAAATGTTGGCAACTTCTGAAAAGCTTTGCTCAGGGCAGTGTAAGTGAGCCACCCTGGGAAAGAAGTAACAGTTGGGAAAATCCTGAAGAACCTTCTGCTTCTTGGTACCCTCATTGCCTCCTTGATAGTGTTCTCAAGGAGAGAAGCAACCTAGAATTAAGGAGAAACTTCCTAACAATTGGGACAATTAACCAGTGGAATGGCTTGCCACCAGAAGTTGTAGGTGCTTCATCCCTGGAGGTCTTTAAGAAGAGACTGGAGAGCCACCTGTCTGAAATGGTATAGGATCTCCTGCTTGATCAGGGGACTGGACTAGAAGACCTCCATGGTCCCTTCCAGCTCAATTCTGATTCTGATTCTGTTTTGCATAGGGACCTCAGCGATGTGTTGCTGGCTCTTTCTTTTAGTTGGGGATGGCATTTTGGAACCTCATGTCCCCCCTGGTTGTTGGAGAAGACTCTTGAAGGTCCCCTGGTCTTCAAGAGATCCAATCAGTCAATCCAAAAGGAAACCAACCCTGGCTGTCCTTTGGAAGGATAGATCCTGAAGCTGAAGCTCAAATACTTTGGCCACCAAGTCAGAAAAGAGGACTCCTTGAAAAAGACCTTGATATTGGGAAAGATGGAAGGCAAAATGAGAAGGGGACGGCAGAGGAGGAGACGGTTAGAACGTGGATTTGGGCAAACTCTGGGAGGCAGTGGAGGTCAGGGAGGTCTGCGGTCCATGGTTTGCAAAGAGTTGAACACGACTTAGCAACCATCACCATGAAATCCTTTTTTCGCCCTCTTAGAAACTCTTGTGTTCAAGAGTCTGTTTCGTTTACCAGATATGGTCCTCTGGAGGGAGGACTGCAGTGTCTAAGACGTGTAGATGTCCCAGCCCTTCCTCTCAAGGTGGTGCCGTTGAGCTTCAAAATTCTGACTGAAATGTTGGTAGAAAGCAGAGGATTACGTTCCCTCGAAATTAAAGCAGATTTGCCAGGGATATTCACCTTACACCCGGCTGCCTCCCTCCTGAATTCAGCCAGGCCCCTCTGGGCTTCCCAATCCACGTATCCCTGGGAAACCATTTTATCCGGTTGGGTCCTGTGTGGTCCTTAGGAGGGCAGTGGGCACAGACGGTGCCGTTGCTTCCAGGGCCCCCTATTTGCAGTTGAAATGCTTCTCGGCTGCATGGAATCCTTTGCTGGCCGTGGTCCAGGCTCCGTGCACTGATCCTGCATTCCAGACACATGGCCACGGGGAAGCTGCCACGGTCATAAGTGTGAAAAACGGTCCCAAGTCCCTTTTTTCAGTGCCCCCTAAACAAATGGTTGTAAGTCGAGGAATCCCTGCATGGTTCTTTGGGGAGACTTTCTGGCTTGAGACCAGCAGAGAAATCAGGAATCTTAAATTCTCACCCAATCGAGTGCCCCGGTTTTCCTTGAGATGGCATCTCTTTAGCCACTCGACATTTCCTCCGGTTAACAAGTTTGCAGATGAATCCAACAATTGACATGGTCAGTTGGGTAAATCTGGCAGTGGTGGCTGGATTTGGTTAAGGAGGGTGGGAGGGGAAGAGACCCCCAGGCAGCTGCCATTGTGTGGTAGGACACTGCCTGTTCTCCATTGTCAGCCTCAGTTTCCTGCCCTGTCAAGTTGACGCTCCGTTGCCTGGAACAAAGCAGATCAGGCCTCGGGTTCTTACTGGAGCGTTTTACAGTCTCTCTGGCTTGGCCTCTTCCTTCCGCCTCGCTTTACATAATCCCAAATTTTACGGCCAAAGAAGTAAAACAGAACAATGGCTCATGAGCTGGCGTGTGTCCCTCAGCCAGGGATTAGCTTGGTTTCACGCGGCCTTCGGTCCAGGAGCATTTGGAAAGGTAGAACCCGAGATGATTAAAGCCATTGCCCTGTCTTTTTGTAAAAAGTATCCGCCACAGGACTGATCCTGGCCCTGTCGGGGTTGGAGCAGAGGAGTTTTCGAACCCATCGGGAATTTCTTGAAAGGGTTTTGCAGTTTAAGCCAACAGCTGCTTTCCTTCTGCACCTGTAGCTGAAAAGAATCAACTTCTTGCTGTCCTGGTAGGATGGCTCTGTATTCACGCACTCATGCACGATCAGATGGGGTGTGGGGGGGGGACCATTGTTGTTTTAAGATCTATTAAGACCTATTGTCACTTTGTCTGGGTGATTCTTTGGGGCTCAAACAGCTGGTGCTTTCAAAAACAGGCAGAGTTGAAAGGCTGCATTGGCCAGCGAGTCTCCTCTGGGGCGGGGGGGGGGGGAGAGCTGGTTCAGCCTTATTTCAGAATATTAGAGCGGGATCATTTTGACCCAAAGAAGACAGACTTTGCAAAGCTGAAAGGCAGCACCCTCCGAGTTGGCTGCGGGCAGATTGAATTTGTACTTGCGCAGTGCTGCTTAACAAACCGGCCACCCCTCCGTTCTCTTTTTTCCCTTTTGGTTCTCGCCTCCTTTGAATCAGAATCAAATCGTGCCACGCTCAGTTGTAAAATACTAAAGTTGTTAAGGGTAGGGCGAGAACGTGAAAAACCTTTGCAGTGTTTGAAATCAGTTAAAAAAAATGGGGGATCCAGGCCTGTTATAAAAAGAGCTGCCCATTTTTTTAAAAAAAATCTTGTGCCTCTTCTTCCTGTTCCCCCACTTGTTCATTCCTCTTGGGCAGGGGTCTCCAAGCTTGGCAACTTTAAGATTTGTGGACTTCAACTCCCAGAATTCCCCAGCCAGCACAGCACAGCTATGAGTTGAAGTTCACAAGTCTTAAAGTTGCCGGCTGGGAAATTCTGGGAGTTGAAGTCCATAAGTCTTAAACTTGCCAAGATTGGTGAGCCCTGCTTTTGGTCCCCCAGTTTTGGTGGGGCTGAGTTTTGCAGGTGCTGATCCTCAGAAGGGGTCCCCTATAGTGGGATCGCACCCACGTCCCACCTTGCAACAACAAGATTGGCTCCCTGCTCCTGGCTTTCCGTAAGCCTTTTGAAACTTGAATTGTTTGGGACGGCCCGGGAAGAATGGAATGACGTCATCCCTTTATTACGGTGGCTGTTGTTTGCTTGCTTTCATTTTGCCATTTTTAGTTGTATATTTTTGATGACTGGGATTTGGTTGCTGGCCATATAGGTGCCATTAACCATTAGGCTCTGGTGGTAAAAAATCCAAACTACCTCTGTTTCGGCAGCTTTTGAACCTTTGGGGATTTGAGACTGGAATTCTTGAGCGGCTCTTATTCTTAGCCTTAAGTTTTAATCTGAACAAAATCAGCCTTCAGTTTAAGGCAGGCTAGGAAAAAGAAGTGATATTGAATAGAATAGAGCTGGAAGGGACCTTGGAGGTCTTCTAGTCCAGCAGTCTCAAGCAGGAGAACCTGTACCATTTGTCTGGTTTCTTCTTAAAAACCTCCAGCGATGGAGTGCCCATGATTTCTGGTGGCAGGCTGTTCCACTGGTGAATTATCCTATCAGGAAATTCCTCTTTCCTTCCAGGTGGCTTCTCTCCTTGAGTAGTTTCCATTAGGCTTCGTCTCAAGGCTAATGAAGTTGAAGGAGGCACCTAGAACGAGCATTACCCTGTCAAAGCTGCTTTGATTCTGGAGGGTCTGGGGCCGAGGGGCCTGCATGATCTCCACTTGCTGGCTGGGGAAAGAGCTGCTCCCTACCCCTTTATTTACTACAACCATCCAGTCTGGAGGTGTGAAGGCCATTTGGCTGGTGCACCAAAATTCATGGCTTGGCCAAACACCCAAGGTTTGTTTTTTTTTACGTCGCAAAAGGGGTCGCTTGCTTCTCAGAGAAGATGGCTAAGGTCTCTTGCTCTGACTGGACGTGTCCTTGTTCCTTCCCCAGGGCCTCTTGTGAGGGTGTTCAGTGAAGGATTCTACTCAGCGAAATCCTTGTTGTCCCTTTGGCAGATTGTGAAGCCCTTCAAGGCTCCGAGCTACAACGCTCACAGTTGCCCCTCACCTTGCTCTTCAGAGGGGCTGCTCAGGAGCACCCTGTCACCTGCCTGACATCCGAACTCACCTGGACAAACTTTTTTTCCCCCCAGAGCATTCAGTTCAGGTAGTCCTCAGTTTATGGCCAGTGAAACATCAGTCAAGTAAATTTTGCCCCTTTTTACACCCTTTCTTGCCAGAGTTGTTAAGTGAACCTGGCTTCTCCATTGATTCTGCTGGTCAGAAGGTGGCAAAAGTGGATCACATGACCCCTGAGACATTGCAACCGTCATAAATATGAGTCAGTTGCCAAGCACTCAGATTTTGATCTCATGACCACAGGGATGCTGCGACAGTCATAAGTGTGAAAAACAGTCATGAGTCACTTTTTTCAGTGCCGTTGTGACTTTGAACTATCATTAAATGAACTGTTGTAAGTTGAGGACTACCTGTACAGTAACTGCAGGAGCACTGGAGCAAGGATTCTGTGGATTTCAACTCCCAGAAGCTACGCTGGCTGGGGGATTCTGGGAGTTGAAGTCCACAAATCTTAAAAGTGGCCAAGTTTGGATGCCTCTGCCTTAAAGTTTTATTCCCTCTCTTTATGCATTCACACATTCATTCATCTGTTTCCAAAGAGTCCTGGAGAACAAACAAACAAAAGATCATCTCTCTTGTTGTGAATTCCTGTGTTCCACCAAGGCATTGTTTTCCTCTACCCACTCCGTGTCTGAGTCTCCATCATATCCTGAGTTTCTTTTCTTTTCTTTTTCTTTCCTTTGAATTAAAAGTTCCTGCTTCTGGAATGGCACTGGGCATGGGAGGAAAATTATCCCCAAATTAACCATGTCCTTCCACCGCCCATCTTCCTTCCTGCCATCTGTTTTGACCTGGTCGGTCTTCCGCTGACCTTCTTTGCCTGACCAGTCTGACCTCAGAGTCACAGCCCGATGCTGCCCCCAGGAACGTTTTGTAAACACGAAAGAAAGAAAGAAAATGAATCAATCGTAGCAGCTCCCGGCCTGCCTCGCTCAACCCTAAGCCAGTCTTTCCCAACTGAGTTGCCTTATGGGGTGGTGAGCACATCTGGAGGTGCCACATTGGTTGGAGAAGGCAGCTGCAGAGCCAGTTTGGTTTAGTGGTGAAGGCACCAGGCTAGAAAGTAGGAGGCAGGGAGTTTTAGTCCAGCCTTAGGCATGAAAGCCAGCTGGGTGACTTTGGACCAATCACTAGGAGATGGAGAGTTATTTATTATTTTTTATTATTTATTAAATTTTTATACCGCCCTTCTCCCGAAGGACTCAGGGCGCTGTACAGCCAAAGATAAAAAACACAAAAATGTACAATTAAAACGACAATTTAAAACCGAACATATTAGAAAAAATGGCCACATTTAAAAGTTTAAAATTTAAAATTATAAACCATATAATGATAAAACCCCAGTTAAAATTTAAAATATTAAAAATATTAAAAATATTATGCCAGTCCCGCTTGAATAAATAAATGCGTTTTCAGTTTACGGCGAAAGTTCTAGTCCCACTTGAGGCACAAAGGCTGGCTGGGTGACTTTGGGCCAGTCATTTGGAGGCTGTGAGTTCTAGCCCCACCTTAGGCATGAAAGCCAGCTGGATGACTTTGGGCCAATTATCAGGAGACGGTGACTTCTAGTCCTGCCTGAGCTATGGAAGCCGGCTAGGTGCCTTTGGGCTAGTCACCAGGTCTTACCTTAGTCATGAAAACCAGTTGGGTAACCTGGCCAGTTCCCCTCTCTCAGCCCAGCCCGCTTCCAAGAGTTGTTATAGTGGAGAAAAGAGGAGAAGGAAGGAGAATTTGTTATGTTCACCTCCTTGAATTATTTGTAAAAATAAAGGTGGGATACAAATAAACAGGTTGTTCCCCCCTCCTAGCCCCCGTTTTGGGATATGCAGTGAACCCTTGGAATCAAAATAAACACACCGTTTTCTCTCAAAAGAACCTTTGGGGACAACTATGACCTGGATGACTGAGAATCTCCACAGATGTATTGTTTTCTCTCTCTCTCTCTCTCTCTCTTTTTTTCCAGATTCCTGATGAATTTGATGACGGTAAGTAGACAAGACCGGGGTTTTGAAAATTTCCTTGACGGGCTCCTATCAACAGGCTGATTTGAGGGTCAAGAATGGGAGCGAAGGGATTGCAGAAGTAAATCTGGAGTTGCCACTCTTTTCCAAGGAAAACACAACTGGAATGTTTACCGCATGTTATTTGCAGTTGTGGAATTTAGTATCCTGGCTGCCTTTCTTGAGAGCAAAAAGAGAAATTATTTTCAGCTAATCAGTACGTTTCACTATCTAAGCCCCTAGGTTGGGTCCGGCCTCGGCTGAATTGCACTAGAAACTACTCTGTGAAGGGATTAAGCTCTTTGAACCAGAAGCTGGGTCGCTGCAGCTGTGACCTGGTGCCCTCAGCTCTTAATCACCTTTTCAAAAAGCGAATAACCGGAATCGTTTTCCCTTTGCCATCGGCTGCCCAGCGAGGGGGTTTCTGCTCCCCAACCCAGCGGGCCTGTTTTCAAAAGTAGGCAGTGGGGAAGAACTTTGCAGGACAGGAAGCCAACCTCCCAGTGCTCCCTTCCTCAGACCATCTAGGCCGGGTCTCCCCCTCCTCCTCCCTCCTTGCCTGCCCTTGCACAGAGCTGGAGGCCAACGTCCCTGGTGCTCAGATAATGGGGAAGAAGGAAGACCTTGGAGGGGGGCAGGGGGGCTAAAGCGTGTCTCTTTGATGAGAGAGGCAGCTGGGGAAGCCGGTTTGGAGTCTTTGGGTTGCTTCTGAGGTTGCCTGATCAGCCCCACGTGTGGGGTTGTTCTGAGCCCCAAACATTCTTCTTTGCTTTGCTTTAAAGCAGGGCTCTCCCAACTTGGCAACTTTAAGACTTGTGGACTTCACCTCCCAGAATCCCTCAGCCAGTCACAGGAGTCTTAAAGTTGCCAACTTGGGAGAGCCCTGCTTTATAAGATAGTCCAGTCTGGTGCCCCCCTAGATAAGAATTCTGGCAGCTGGAGTCCAGCCATCTAAGAGGCCCCAAGGTTGAGGATCGCCAAGCTCACAAATCTCATCGGTTGACTTCAGAGTTGGTTAGAGCTGAGCAGTATCAAAGTTGAATTATAGAACTGTAGAGTTGGAAGGGACCTCGGAGGTCTTGTAGTCCAACCCCCTGCTCAAGGCAGGAGCCTTGTTCCATGCCAGTCAAATGGTGGCCCAGCCTATTCATGTAAACGATGTAGGCCCCACAGCTTCTGAAGGGAAGACGTTCGGCTGTTTCATTGTTCTCGCTCTCTCTGGAAGTTTCTCCTTCTAGATCACATCTCTCTCTGTTAAGCTTCCATCCGTTATTTCTCGTTGTAATTATATTAATAGTATAAAGGGAATGGCTCGTTTCATAATTCCAAATTCCCAGTTGGAATTTCAGTTTCCCCAAAACATGGTGCCTGCTGCAAAATTTAAGGAAGAGTCCAATCTAGGTTGGTCATCAGGACGCAGGGAACTTCAGAGAGAAGTTCTCTTTAATGATGGGCTCCTGCACGAGTCTGAAAGCTCAGAAGACAAGAACCAGTGACCGACCCAGCTTGGATCCTGCAACGATCCTGGGAGCTGAACATTGGCCTTCATTCTTAAGGAAGAGGTGTTGCATTCTGAGCTTTGGGAACAGAACGGGGGTGTGGGTGTCTGGAGGAGGTGGGAGGCAGGAGCCGCCATGTGGGCCAGATGGAACCAAAGCAGATTGTGGTGGAACGCTTCGGACAAGAGTGGGGAGGGGAGTCCTGGGGCGGATGGGGGAGGCGCAAAAGGTGGCCTTCCCCCCCTCCTTTTACCCAGGCATATGTGCTGACTGATTAAAAGGCATAGCCTCATTGTTGCCCCCCCCCCCACATACATTTCCTCCTTCTCCTCCCCCCCCCCCATTTCCTTCCTTCCAGATTTTCAGTTAACTCATCCCTCCTTGGTGGAAAAAAACTGCACACATGGTGGGGAACCCCATTTTGTTTAACAGTATCTGGCCCTGCTCTTGTCAGCCTCTCTCCTCTCTTTACCTTCCTGGATTGTTTAATTGACAGAGGCTTGCAGGGAGGAATGAAAGAATCCCTCCTTACCCAAGCTGGGAAGTGATTTAGCTTTTCCTGCAAAAGTCCCATTTAGTCAGAATAGAGCTGGAAGGGACCTTGGAGGTCTTCTAGTCCAACCCCTATACCATTTCAGACAGGTGGCTGTCCAGCCTTTTCTTAAAAACCTCCAGTGATGAAGCGTGATATGATAACAGTGTTCCAGGATTTGAGGGGCTGCCACAAAGAAGAGGGGGGTCAACCTATTCTCCAAAGCACCAGAAGGCAGGACAAGACACAATGGATGGAAACTAATCAAGGAGAGAAGCAACCTGGAACTAAGGAGAAAGTTCCTAAAACGTGAGAACAATTAACCAGTGGAACAGCTTCCCTCCAGAAGTTGTGGGGGCTCCAATGCTGGAGGCTTTTAAGAAGAGACTGGACAGCCACCTGTTGGAAACAGTGGAGGGCCTCTTGCTTGAGCAAGGCCTTGGACTAGAAGACCTCCAAGGCCCCTTCCAGTTCTGTTCTGATTGGTTCCTGTCAGCGCAATATTTGGGGTGGGGGGAGCAACAGGGTGCCTCCTCTTCCCGGGATTCCACTATGGCACCCTCCAGTTGACAGGAATCCTTGCCCCGCCCGCCAGTTCCTCGCCCTCCAGCCCAGCTGCTCTGCTTCCATTACCATAACAATGTGCCCCAAATTACACCCCATTCAACAGGCCTGCCTTTGATTGATTAACTTAGAGCTTCTGTTTGAATAACCCTGGCGGCTAAAATGGGAAAGCTGTAATCTCAGAGGGATAGTTAACAGGGCTGGTGGGGAGGCTGCGGTCTTGCTCACACGCTCTTTCTTCCCCAGCCTGACCTCTCCTTAAGCAAGCTGGTCCTCGGAGAATCCCTTGTATGTTTGTGAGGGGGGGGGGACAGTGCTGCAGCCCCACATATGTTCCAGCAACATCAGATGGTTGGGAGGGGGGAGAGGCCCGGATTATAAAGAGTCCGTGTTCAGCTCAAGAACTATAATCGTACCCAAATGTACTTCTTTCTTCTTCTTTTTGTCCTTCTGGGGACTCACAGGTAGTCCTCGACTTATGACCATAATTGGGAGCGTTATTTCCTTTGCTAAGCAAAGCCGGTGTTAAGTATGTCGGTCCTGATTTTACAACCTTTTTCCCACGGTTGTTAAGCGAAATGCTGCAGTTTAAGTGGACCAAGCAGTCATTAAACGAATCCGGCTTCCCGCCTTGCCTTGGCTTCTCAGGGATGGTCACAAATGGTGATCACACAACTCCAGGATGCTACAACTGTTGTTTAATGCATATCAGTTGCCAAGCCCCTGAATTTTGGTCACATGACCACAGGGATGCTGCAATAGTCGTAAATACGAGAACTGGTCATAAGTCACTTTTTTTTAGCAGCACCCTTATAACTTGGAATGGCCACTAAAAGAATAGTTGTAAGTCCAGGACCACCTGTGTTTTATTCCACTATTCCACAAGCATAAAGTTCGATGGTTGGAAGTAACTTTAAATACAGCAGCTCCCTCATTCCCTGCCCAGAAAAGTAGAAATTGTACTGCCGGTTTTTGTGGGCATTAAAATAGATTTCTTCTGGCCTTGAACTGCAGTTCACAGGACTGGAACCGGCTTCGGTTGTACATGCCAGCACCCAGAAGCGCAAGGCGTGTCAGACTGGGTGCATGTCAAGTTCTATGGAGGCGTTTAATCTGCAGAATAAGAGGGCTCTGGGACCCGGGTTCCATCAGGCAAAAGCGAGATGCTCTCCCTGGTTCTGCAGCGTTCTTTCTTCCATTTGGCTTACAGATGTGGTGATCATTCAACAGCTGCGAAGGTCGTACAAGTATTTCAAAGATTATAGTCAGGTGAGTGTCCTGTTTCATCTGTTTTGGGACAGGGGTGTCCAAACTCAGCCGCTTTAAGACTTGTGGAATTCAACTCCAAGCTGGGGGATTCTGGGAGTTGAAGTCCACAGGTCTTAAAATGGCCAAGATTAGACAGCATTGTTTTTAGAATCTTTTCACAATTCTCCCAAATGGAAAAACTGCACCAAAATGAGTTTATATCCTAGTTGGCTTTAAAGCTTTCTGGTCTCCTATCCAATCTCCTACCCAATATTATACAAATATAATCAATCAATCAATCAATCCAGGTGAATTTTCCCCCCTTGATCCAAACCAGGGATAAAAACATAGCACCACCACACACCCCTTCCCATTCTCCACCCCCCCAAACCCGTTCTGTATCTTGGCCTCATGTCCTCAGTTTCTTTTTCCAGATGATCATGGAGCCCACCAGCCCTAAGTTGCTGCCAGATCCCTTGAAGGAACCGTATTATCAGCCACCTTACACCCTGGTCATTGAACTCACCGATGTCCTGTTGCACCCTGAATGGTCGGTCTGTATCCTTTCCAGGAATTGGGGATGGGGGCAGCATGTTCCCCTCAGAGCCAGGGGGCAGGATGGACACTTAGTTGCCACCCTGACCCACCTATCAACAATTGGAGTTGTGTGGGGTCCTTGGTGCTCTCTGAGCTTGGTGCTTTTCTTGCAGACGTTTCATTACCAAACTAGGGAACATCATCAGGGTTAGGAGGAAGTGGGCTAATTTTACCTAGTTTGATAATGAAACACCTGCAAGAAAAGCACCAGAATATCTGCCAGGACTGATGGGGGTTAGTTGATAATTGTCCTTTCTGCCTAGCTGCTGTTAGCGTTCTCTCAAGGTCTCTCTCCTCTCCCTCTCCCTCTCTCTCTCCCTCCCTCTCTCTCTCTCCCTCTCTCTCTCTGTCCTGTCCTCAGTTAGTGACTGGCTGGCGCTTCAAAAAAAGGCCGGGCATCGACAACCTCTTCCAGCAGTTGGCTCCTCTCTACGAAATTGTCATTTTCACCTCGGAGACGGGCATGGTGAGTGCTCCAGGGATGGGCCCTGCCAGCTGGCCAAGCGGTTTGGGAGGTAGAGTGCTCGGCTCCTCTTTTCTCCCCCATTTTAAAAGGGCTTTGAGTATGCAGAATGAACCTGTCCCCTTTTATTGAAATAAATTCCATCATTTATTTTTAAATTAAGCCCTGAATTGATTCTTTTAGCTCAGGAGCCTCCAAACTGGGCAACTTTAGGACTTGGGGACTTTTAACTCCCAGAATCCTGGCTGCCTGGGGGGTTCTGGGAGTTGATGTCCCAAAGTCTTAAAGTTGGCCACTTTGGAGGTCCCTGCTTTAGCTAAAACTGCCTTATGGTCTCAGCTGCTGCTGGACTAGCAAACGCTGTTCCAGCCATTGCTGAGCTGAGATTTGTGCCCGGCTGAGGGAACTGGACGTGGATGTTCCAGCAAAGGAATGGAAGGGCGATCCAGCTTGTTGCAGGCCGGCCTGGACTTTGTGTCCAATGCCCATGCTGGCCACACAGATGCAGAGTGACCGCAGGGGATAACCTTAGACCATGTCGGGCCATGGAGAGAGGGGGAGAGGGAGGGGCAGCTTAGCACAGCTGGTTAGCCCTGGCCCTCTCTTCCCTTCCACGCTCTTCCTTTCTCACGCTTGAGTGGTGGCAGTGGGGTCTCTCCCAGGGAGCGTGTGCCATGGCTCATTTGAATGTGAATGGCCCACTCTCTGCGCTGAACCATTGCTGTGCTAATTGAGTGGGCCTGTCTTTGGGGAGAAAGCAGCACCCCAGTCTTCACCCCAAGGTCAGGAACCGCTCAGGAAAAAGGCTGCCAGTATCTGCCTTCTGGGCACTTAGTTAACTCAGGGGATCCAGCTAGGTTGAAACCAGAGCTGCGGCCCTAAAACGGGCAGGCACAGTGTCAAAAGTCACAACTGCTCCTTGCTTAAGGACTCTGTTCACCCCTCAGGAAAAAGTACATACTTATCTTATTCTGAATAATCTAGGAATATGTTATATGTTCTAAGAATATCTTAAATATTCTAAGCCTACAGATAGTCCTCAACTTAACGACTACAATTGAGCTTGACAAATATCTGAGAAATTGTAAAAACATCTTAGTTATTCTAAGTGTTCATAGATATTCTGCTCAGGGCTGCCACTTTTCAGCCAATGTGGGTGAATATTGTCACCTGTGTGATCACCGTATCTCCCCCTTGATATCTTCCGCTTGACTTAATCTATTCTTATTTATTTATTAAACTTATATGCCGCCCGTCTCACTGTTAAGCGACTGTGATCCATCCTTTCTAAGAAGGAAGGCACAGAGTTGGCTGTGCACCCTCCGAAGGGGTTTCCTGAGAGCGCACAGAGAGTCAGATCACTTTTAACATCCTTCAATTGGAGCCGATGCTGCTTGTGACACCTCGACATCTTTTAAAGCCCCCTTAGAATTATTCTGGGCCGGTCATTTCCTTCTGCCTTCTCTCCCCTCTCCCAGACAGCTTTCCCCCTCATCGACAGCGTGGATCCCCACGGCTTCATCTCCTATCGGCTCTTCCGAGACGCCACTCGCTACATGGATGGCCACCATGTGAAGGTAGGGCTGCAGCCTGGTTGGGAGGGGCCCAGGGATCCTTTGTAGTGGCTTTAGAGCCACACCTGAGGAGGCCAAAGGATACCTGTAAAACAAATGGGCACCTTGAAAAAAAGATTGTACCTGGGAAACAACGATATGCAAAGCTTCGTTGTGACCCCCAAACCACAACTGCCCTTCCTGTTTCTTTGCCTTTTGGTTGCTTTTGGGATTGTAATTCTGGTTTTGGATGTGCTGTAAATTCTCCAGATGTATCACAGCACAGCAGTCCTCAACCACAGTGTGGCCAAAATTTCTATTGCTAAGCAAGACAGGTGTTATACTGGTTTTTGCCCATTTTCACGCTTCCTTAGCACAATTCTTAAGTGACTCACAAGATGGCTTTGTCTTGCTGTTTGAATAATACACAGGAACACAAGTAATTGTGTATTAGCATCCTTGAGAATTTGTTTATTTGTTTATTTGTATTCCACAGCGAACATATCCAACACAATGTCATAACGCCTATTTTGCCACAATAATAACCTTGTGAGGTGGATTGGGCTGAGAGAGAGGGACTGGCCCTAAGTCATCCAATTGTCTTTCATGCCTAAACCAGGACAAGAACTCACCATCTCCTGGCTCAAATCACCCAGCCGACTTTCATGCATAACGCAAGACTAGAACTCACCATCTCCTGGTGATTGTCCCAAAGTCACTTAGCCAGTTTTCATGCCTAAGGCAGGACTAGAACTCACCTTCTCCCACTTTCTAGCCTGGCACCTTAACCACGAGACCAAACTGGTTGACTAGGTCCAACTCAGCTGGACCGTCTCCCAAAGGCACAATTGGAGGATTTGCTTCCGCTGAGTCCCACCAACAGCGGTTGCCTCCAAACCTCCCTGAGGACTCCGGGCCTTTACCCTTTGGGGCCTCCTTCCCCTGCCGTGGGCCCACTCTTGGCATCCCAGAATGCCTCTTCCCTCAACGACCCTCTGGATGAGGCCGCAGTCTGAGCGAGCAGCTGCCTTGGCCACGTGCTCCACTGGCCAAGTCCCCTGGGCCGGCTGTCCACAATAGAAGGAGGATGGCTTAGCTGGAGGGGGGGAGGCAAAGCTGCCTTCTGTCCGTCTTCTGTGCTGCCTCCCCCCTCCCCATCACCTCCCATCTGCTGCTGGTGGGGGGCCTTCTCCCTATCTTAATTGTTTGGATTCTTCCCCCCCCCCTCCCCAAGTGAGCATTGTGGGGCAGAGTGGGGAGGTTTTCTCTTCTTGGGGGAAGCAGCCTCACTCTTGGGCGGTTGCATTAAAGATGGAAAAAGACGGAAAACTCACTTGAGCCCAAATGCTCCAGGATCTGGGGGGGGGGGGGAATTCTTGAA
The DNA here is from genome assembly GCF_028640845.1 of Ahaetulla prasina. Lineage (NCBI taxonomy): Eukaryota > Metazoa > Chordata > Lepidosauria > Squamata > Colubridae > Ahaetulla > Ahaetulla prasina. The sequence goes on along the minus strand of NC_080548.1, from coordinate 32,920,825 downwards.
ATAAGCCAGCCGGGCTTCTTACTTCTTTTCCTTTCCTTCCCTTCCCTTCTCTTTTCCTTTTTCCTCTCTTCTCCTCTCCTCTCCTCTTCTCCCAGCCAGGGTATATCCTACATATTAAATGTTAAGTTTATTTGATCACTTTTTTCTGGGGTTTTTTTTTTTTGTACACTATTTTTTTTTCTTTCTTTTTTTGTTGTTGTTAGTGTTAAATGCATGCTTTTGTTTTGTTTGTTCATTTTTCTGTTTTGCATTTTATCTTTTGATAAAATGATAAGTAATATAAAAGGAACAAGCCAGCCAGGCAATTAAACATAGCTTGAAAGAAGTCATTTTTCATTGTGCGGAGGGGGGGGGGGCGGGGGGAAGCAGATTTCTTCCCAGTTCCTTTGTGTTTGTCCTGAAAATAGATTTGGAAGCCAGAGCAATTGTTTGGAAAACCAAGTCTGCTCTAATCCAGCAAGGCAACCAAAGCGAACGAAAAGGAAAAAAAACCCCACAGAAAATTAGTTGATTGAACAACTTAATGACTAACTTCCAATTACTTATCACTGTGAGGAATCTGTCGTTTATTATTTTTATTTCCTAAGAGCATGGGACTTTGGAGTGTTTTGTACATGAAAAAGTCGACACTGCTGCTTTGAAAGGCAGTTTTCATTATTTATTTTAAAGCTCCTCCCAACCAAGCGGACTCTGAGAGTGATACTAGGATTTTTTAAAAGGTCATTTTAACCTAGCGGCTGCCTCCGGTCCAAAGAACCTCAATCACATCAGCCAGGAGTCTCAACATGAAAAATACTGCATAGAATTTCCCCGAATTGTCCTCCTTGGAAACGAGGCAGGAGGAGAAATGGTGGGAGGATGTGGGAATTTCCCTGCCAGGAACATGGAAGGACGGATTCCCTTCGAATGCCCTTGGGCCACACGGAAAGGAAGGAGGGGGCAGCTCCCCTTGTTTGCTCAGCCAGCTGGACTTCCCCCCCCCAAAGCGCTGGAAGAGCCCCAGAGGGCCCCGGGGCTGGCTAGCACCCTAAAAGCCCCCTCATCCCAGCCTTTTATTTAATTTTCCCAGTCACTTTAACTTGCCTTTACACTTTCAGTTGTGTATTCCCTGTTTATGCTTTGATATTTTATCTGTACAGCACCCAGAGTCCCTCTGTGCAGGAGGTGGGCGGTTTTAAAAGTAGAGCTATAGATAGATGAGAGAGAGAGAGAGAGAGATCAGTTTTGCTGGCTGGGTAATTCTGGGAGTTGAAGTCCACTCATCTTAAAGTTACCAAGGTTGGTTGGTTGGTTGAAAGATGGTGGATAGACAGAGACAGACAACCTGTTGATTGAATGGATACATACATACATACATATAGAGAGAAGATGGATGGAATGGATGGATGGATGGTGGACAGACGGAGAAGACATGAAGATTGATTCATCAGATAGATGGATGGATGGTCAGATGGATGAATGGATGGAAAGAGGGATGGATGGAGAGATGGTCAAAAGGTCCGAGGTCCCACCTGCCGGTCTCCTTGCTCCCCCAGGACATCTCCTGCCTGAACAGGGACCCAGCCAAGGTGGTGGTGGTGGATTGCAAGAAGGAGGCCTTCCGCCTGCAGCCCTTCAACGGCCTGGCCCTCAAGAAGTGGGACGGGAACTCAGATGACCGCACCCTCTTTGATCTGTCAGCCTTCCTCAAAAGTGAGCCCGGGGCAAAACACAAACTTTGGATGTAGTTATAGGAATGTCTAGCATTTGTCAGGTTGGAAAATAAAAAAAATATGAGGTAGTTATTTTATTTTGTATTTTACTGCCCTGAAAAAAATTGGAAATGGACACCACCACCACCCTTTTCCCCCCTCCCTATTTCCCTATCTTTACTTCCACTTACATTTTATATTGTGATAACCTTTCGCAAAGCAAGCAGAGGCCTCGGTTTCAAGGAAACCAGCAGACGAGCCAGAAGTGACCCTCACCCCCCACCCTGAGCCGTCTCCCTTCCCAGCTCTTTTTCCCAGAATCCCGGTACGGATGGCAGAGGGTGGTAATGGAGGAGGCTTGTGCCTTGGAGGAAGAAAGCCAGGCTCTTGGGTTGGTCATCTGTGGTTCTTCTCGCCTGCAGCCATCGCCATGAGCGGAGTGGAAGATGTTCGCTCCGTGCTGGAGAACTATTCCTTGGAAGAAGATCCACTGGAGGCTTTCAAACGCAGGCAGTCCCAGCTGGAGCAGGTGAGAGTGAGGAGGGGGAAGGGGGGGAATCGCGGGATGTCCTTTGCTTACAGCCACAATTCACAAGGGGTCCTTGGTGGTCTCTGAGCGAGTTTGCTTTCTTGCAGACGTTTCCATTACCCAACTAGGTAACATCATCAGTGTTAGAGGAGAGTGGGGTTTGTGGGGAGGAGGAGAAAGGGAGGAGGGCTATGGGGTCCTTGGTGGCTTATTTTCTTGCACACATTTCGTTACCCAAACTATGAAATGGTCTGCAAGAAAACAAGCCAGCTTAGAGACCACCAAGGACCCCTCATGTCAGCTCTGAGCTACAAAGATTCTCCTTCATTAAAACTACAGTTCAGCCCAAACTTTCTGTCACTAACTAAGATGGTTGCTAAGTGAGTTGCTTCTCACCTTGTGACCTTTTTCCCACTGCTGCTAACTGAATCCCTGCAGCTCTTAAGTGAATCATGCAGTCATTAAGTGAATCCGGCTTTCCCACCAACTTGGCTTGTTGGAAGACTGCTGAGAAGGTCGCAAAAGGGGGATCACATGACCCCAAGACCGGGTAGCCCTCACGAGCGCATGCCAGTTGCCAAGCGTCCGAATTTTGATCACGTGACCCTGGGGATACTGCAGCGGTCCTAACTCTGAAAAACGGTCATGAGCCACTTTTTCCAGGGCCGTCATAACTTTGAACGGTCGCTTAACAAATGGTGCTCAGTCAAGGGCTCCCTGTACGGTGCCGGCTAGGAATTCTAGGAGTTGAAGTCCACGGGTCTTAAAGGTTGGACACGTCTGGTTTAATCCCTCTGGGTGGGGAGAGGGCTGCCATGGCTTCCGAGACCCCCGGGTGGGCTGAGAAGGGGGCTGACGGCAGTGCCGGTGTCTGTGCCCCTTCCCAGGAGGAACAGCAGCGCCTCTCCGACCTGACCCAGCACAAGAAGCAGCAGCTCTTCCTGGGCTCCCTGGCCAGCCGGCTGTGGCCTCGCTCCAAGCAGCAGTGACCCCGGGCCCCCTCCGGACCAGCCGCCCCCATCCACGAATGGACTTCTCAGCTGTTCCTGGCCCTCGGAGCCCCGGCCTGATGGGGAGGGGCCTTCTCGGTGAGGCTGCAGCAGGAGGGGCACAGACTTCAGCCCAACCTGGACCCAGATCGTGGGCTTACAGCCTGCCACCACCACTTGCCCCCGAGGCCCCCCTCCTGGCAGCAGTGTCATTTTTTGAGACCAAGACTTTGGTGGGCGAAAGGGAGCCTGTCCCTCAGCCCTGGGAAGGGGACCGCTTCGGGGCTGGGGAGCCAAGCCATCGCCTGCCCAAGAACTGAGCCTGACTGCAGCGGCAACGAAAAGGAGGAAAAACTCCAGCCAGGAGAGGAGGAGGAGGAGGAGGAGATGGTCTCTCCAGTGGCTCTCATCCCTTGTTATCATGTTCCCATCGGGCGACAGACGGTCTGTTGGTCAGCCTGTTGGGGTGAATGGAAAGGAATGCTGGGTGCACTCCAAATAAATGGCCATCTTTATAAGAACGATGCTGCTGCTATGTGGGTCTTCTGTGGGGCCCTTGGGGCTCTCTGAGCTGGGTGGTCTTGCAGACGTTTCATGACCCAACTAGGTAACATCATCAGTGGCAGAAGGAAGGGGGGTTTGTGGAGGAGGAGGAGGGGGTCCTTGATGCTCTCTGAGCTTGGCTGTTTTCTTGCAGATGTTTTATGACTCAAGTGGGTAACATCATCGGTTGTGGAGAGGAGGGGGAGCGGGAGGAAGAAAATGACTGGGGTCCTTGGTGCTCTCTGAGTTTGGTTGTATTCTTGCGGATGTTTTCCTACCCAACTAGATAACATCATCAGTGCTAGGAGGGAGGGGGGTTACAGGCCTTGTTTCTGCAGGGGTCGAGGGGAAGAAGAAGAAGGAGAGGAGAAAGAACGCCAGGCAGGGTGCTCCAATTTTCTTGCCCCCTGAGTTGAGCACCTGTATCTGCTCAGCCTTCCCCCCCCTCCTCCTCCATATCTCCCCACTGAAAACCCAGTTGCAGCTCTTTGTCTTGAAGCTGAGACCAGCTGTAAACAGGAAAGGAAAGCAGCTGGAATGTTCTGGGGGGGGGGGGAGGCGGGGACGCCAGGCCTCCGAAGGTGCTTTGTTTCCGATGCATAAACATTGTGCGTAGTTTTACCCTTTTTCAGTTGGAGGAGCAGTTTCTTCCCTCGCACGAGTCAGGGAGGTCTCCAAACGTGGCCCCTTTGTGGACTTCAGCTCCCAGAATTCCCCAGCCAGCTCTCCTGGGAAGCGAAGTTACCCATCTTTAAAGTTGCCAACTTTGAAAAGCACCAACTTAGAACATCAGTTGGGCAGAAACCTGGAAGGACACCGGTCAAGATAGCTTCTTGCTGGCTTCCACATTGCCAGGCCAGGTTGCTCTGCTCTGGCCAGGCTGAGGGAAAATCCCTTCATTTTTTCCTTGATTGGGCCATTCCAGGCCCAGAAGCACAGAAGAAGACATCAGAAGATGATGGTGGTGGAGGGTGGAGGGGATGAAGGAGGACCTCTGGGGCTTCTGCCCTGGTGTAGCTACTACTGCAGGGACTCAGAACTGGGGCACCACCGCAGTGTGCCCCACCTGTGGAGCAGCTACTCTGCAAGTTTCAGGAAAGGGTTTTCGGGGCTCTGGCTGTTGTGATCCAGGCCTAAGTAGGTAGTAAAAAACTCAGTCCGTGAGAAAAAAAAAACTTTATTTGAACAGCTGAGAATTACTTCATTCCCAGCGTCATTCAACTCAAATTAAAACAAATGCCTCCCAACACAAATTCCTCAGTTCTCTCGCAAACCTTGATCCAATTAGGCAAACTGCCAAAGGCCTTTCTTGGCAAATGTACACAAGTCACAAAAATAAAGACAAGACATAGACAAAGCAGAAGACGAAGCTACCAATGTTTTCCGGCAAAGCTCTAAACGCCGTTGCTGGTCTTTTAAGCCTTATGGGAGGGGCCAATCATCTCTTGGCCCTACTCCCGAGTTTATTTATTTATTTTATTAGATTTATAAACCGCCCTTCTCCCGAAGGACTCAGGGCAGTGTACAGCCAAAGCAAAAAGAAACAATGTACAGCTAAAATAAATTAAAAAACTTATACATGTGTGGCCGAAATTAAAATAGTTAAAAATCTAAAAGACCCCAAATTAAAACTAGAAAGAAATTTAGAATTTAAAACTAGACAATTTGAGAAAGCCCCGCACGAACAAACAGATATGTTTTCAGTTCGCGGCGAAAAGTCCGAAGGTCAGGTATTTGACGTAAACCAGGGGGGAGTTCATTCCAAAGAGTGGGGGCCCCCACAGAGAAGGATCTTCCCCTGGGGGCCGCCAGCCGACATTGTCTGGCGGACGGCACCCTGAGAAGGCCCTCTGTGCGAGCGTACGGGTCGGTGGGAGGCATGAGGTAGCAGCAGGCGGTCCCGTAAGTACCCAGGTCCCAAGCCATGGAGCGCTTTTAAAGGTGGTAACCAGAACCTTGAAAGGCAACAGGAAGCCAGTGCAGTCTGCGCAGGAGAGGTGTCACATGGGAGCTACGTGAGACTCCCTCTATCACCCGCGCAGCTGCATTCTGGACCAACTGAAGCCTCCGAGCGCACTTCAAGGGGAGCCCCATGTAGAGAGCATTGCAATAATCCAGGCGGGAGGTAACAAGAGCATGAATGACTGTGCATAGGGCATCCCGATCAAGGAAGGGGCGCAACTGGCGAACCAGGCGAACCTGGTGAAAGGCTCTCCTGGAGACGGCCGCCACATGATCTTCAAGCGACAGCCGTGCATCCAGGAGAACACCCAAGTTGCGCACTCCCTCCTTTGGAGCCAATAACTCGCCCCCAACAGTCAGCTGCGGCTGCAGCTGACTGTATCGGGGTGCCGGCATCCACAACCACTCCGTCTTGGAGGGATTGAGCTTGAGCCTGTTCCTCCCCATCCAGACCCGTACAAAGAGTTGCCCTCTTCGCTTGAACTGCTCTTCCCTTCTGGCAGCTCTTTTCATGTGTGCATTAGGAACAGACTCCTTCTGTTCCTCTGCCTCACTACTATCAGCCTCTGGAGGCTCTGGAGTCCGCACCTCACTTCCCGATGGCCCTGGCCCCACCTCAGCCTCATCGCTGTCCGACTCCGTTGCCAGCTCCGTAGGCTGCTGACGGACCACAACACTGGCAGGTAGGAGAAGACAACTGATGGGGAAGCCATGGGGGGAGGGGCTTGCAGGAGCCCAGGAGCAAGTTAGATGGAGCTGGGAAGCCATCCGGATGTGGCAGCAAATAGATGTTTCTTAGCCCTGGAAATAAAGGAGGGGGGTGTTGGTAATAGAGTAGATTTAGAGGTGGGGAGGCTGTTCGTATATACCAGGTCCTCCATCCTCCTCCTTTTTTTCACCTTCCGCTCCCTTTTCCTCTTTCCCCCTTTTTTCTTCTCTTTTCTCCTCTTCCTCCCCCTTTTCTCCTTTACCTTCTCCTCCTCCTCCTCCTCTTTTTTCCTCCTCCCTTGAAGTAAACAAGTAAATCCCAAGGTTGCCAAGGCTTGTCTCATTGCTTCCTGTTTGGCCTGGATAATAGATCCGCTTCCTGGACCTTTTGACGTTACCTCACCCTTCCCCTCCACTCTGGGAAGAAGAGGAAGAGGAGGAGGAGAATAGGGAGCCAAGACGGCGGGGTGAGGGGCCGCTGCCGCTGTTGCTACAAAGATTCCCCTTTGCAAAACAAGGTCGGGAGAGCCCTGAGAAACACGGTGTGGCTCCATTGTCAGGATGCTGGGCAGGTGTCATGAAAGCTGTTGGGAATCAAACAAACAAACAAACAAACAATTGATTGTAAAAATAAAACTTTTTTATGAATTGAAAAAAAAAAAAGCTGTTGGGAATGTCCTTCAAGCAGAACCCGGAAGGCCACTTGGGGGGATGCGGGAGCACGGGCCGTTCCTATCCTAGGTGGGGCTGGACTGGGTCTTCTCCAAGCTTCCCATCCACCTTTAGATCCCCTTAGGACCATCTGAGCCACTGCAAGGCCTCAGCCAGGGGTGGGATTCTACAGCTTCGGACTGGTTCGGGTGAACCGGTAGCTCCGACGATCAGCTGGGATCGAACTGGTTTGTCCCGTCAATCAGCTGGGATTTTCCTACCTTTTATCTTCTCAGCTGATTCGCAGAGCAGATTGCTGTGCCTCAGCTGTTTTTCTCCTCTGAAGAAACACGAAAGTGAAGATTTCTTCAAACTGTGCAAGCACCCGCAGCATGTGTCAGGCACGCGATCACCGAACTGTTTGTTAAACCGGGAGGATCCCATCCCTGGCCTCAGCGGAAGAGGTGACCATCCATAGGTCCAGCCACTGTAGATCCCCTGCGTGTGTATCTTCAGAATGGCTCTCCTGTGATCTACTAGGAGCCCAGCTGTCCTTCAAGAATTAGGACCACCAAATTAGCCAAAGTAGCCAAGACTTGAGGAGTTGACTAGATCTTTGCTGGACCAGCTTGAGGGTTGTATGATCCAAGATCCTTCAGAAAGCACCAAAGGTGATTTCAGCGAGCTGCTTAACAACGGTTGTAAAGTCAGGTACAGCTCATTTAACCGCTGCCTTGCTCAGCCATTAAAAGTGCTGATCTCAATTGGGATCATAAGTCGAGGACTAGCCAAGTAGGTAAAGTCCCTTAAAGCAGCACAACAGCCTGAACTGTGGGGTCCTTGGTGCTCTCTGAGCTTGGTGGTTTTCTTGCAGACGTTTCATGACCCAACTAGGTAACATCCTCAGTGCTAGTAAACACTGTGCACAGTTAACTGCACTCCTTACTAGTACTGAGGATGTTACCTAGTTGGGTCATGAAACGTCTGCAAGAAAACCACCCAGCTCAGAGAGCGCCAAGGACCCTTCATGCCAACCCTGAACTACAAATATTCTCCTTTATTTCAAGGCTGAACTGTCTGTCAACACCCAGGAAAGGCGGCTATGATGGAATGGTATCACATGGTCAGAAAGTTCAATAAACCTCTTAGATCCAAGAAGTGGTTTTGCTCCCAAGCCCTTCAATCACCGGAAGACCAGGGCACAAGATTGTCTGGGTCAAATCATTTCCAGCCTCATAATAACGGCTCTGCATTTCCTAAAATAACGGGGAGGGGGCTGGCCTGCCTTTCCCTCCCCGAACCCAAGCTGTGGTTGGCAGACAAGCTGGAGACAAAACGGCAAGCATTTCCTCCCATTCATTGGGACTGGAGGGAGTCTGTGCCCACCCTCACCTCCTCCTCCTCCTCCCTTTCTCCTTGGCACACACACACACACACTTCGAGTTGCCTGCTTGGAAGAGAAAAGGGGGAAGGGGTAGAGGGTCTGCATATGGAGGCGGCTGGAGGACTTGGAGGGCCACGGAAGGGGCAAGCACTCTGGCTTTCTGGTGACTGAGCAGATCCAGATGGATTCAACCAGTACGGTGCGATCCTGTGAATATCACCTGGTTGCCTCCATCCTTTTATTCCTTCTTCTCAATCTGCCCCGAATCTGTGCGTCTCTGGAGACCCCAGCCATCCAGGTCAGAGTTGTCCCAAAAGTGCTTTTTCAAAAGGCACCTGGACTTTGCTTTTACCTTAAGGAAGAAAATGTTTCTCTTCTGATCCAAGGAGCTTCTTCAGTTCTTTTTTTTTTTTTCATTATTATTTTATTGAGAACAAAGTTAAAATACAAAACCAAATAAAAATCCAAGAAGACATAAAAGAAAAAGAAAAAAAAAGCGATCAGAACATTTTTATAAAAGGTACATTATACATCATGTTATAAACATATTATTCCCTCTAGTTGAATACTGATTATTATATTACCAGATTAGTTCCCACCCCTTGCGAAACAGGGCCTCCCCAAATTTTTAAATTACTAAATCTAGTAACTGTTTGTTGACCTGTCTTCTATAGGTTGTATTAGTGACAATGTAGTTAATGGGAAAAACAATAATAGTAAAACAGAACACAAAGTTCCAGAACTCATTAACAAACTCTTATTGTAATCCACTCAAATAAAATTTACCATGGCATCTTAAGTATCCCAGATCATCCCAAAAGTTTTAAATACCGTAGATCATCCTGGGGCAAAAATCCATGTTTGTTTCTTAATATTCCTCTGAATGAATGAATGAATTAGACCAGTGGTCACCAACCGGTGGTCTGTGGAACACTGGTGCTCCTCAAGAAAATTTTGGTGGTCCACAGAAAAATTATTTGCGTTTTTTTATATTGCACTAAATACTATTTATCTTTTTAAAAAATTCATATTAGTGGTCCTCAGGATTTAAAGTTATGAATTTAGTGGTCCCTGAGGTCCGAAAGGTTGGTGACCCCTGAATTAGAACATTCAGTCTAGAACTGAAGAAGCTCCTTGGATGAGAAGCAAAAAAGTCTTCAAGGCAAAAACGAAGTCCAGTTGCCTTTGGAAAAAGAAACTCTGAGACTCAGAATCCGTAAACACTTCCAGGGCAGGGGCCTTTTGCCCCTTCCTCCAACTCCACAGGACCGCAAGGGCAAATAATTCCAAATTGGGATGCCTTTGTGCCAGGTCTTGGTGCCCGCCTAGGGAAAGCTGGTGGAGGGAGAGGCCCAGGGCCTTCTCTAGAAAACCCCAACCTTCGCCAACCAACCTCCGTGCCCTTCTAACTGGGCCCATGAATAGGCAGAGCAAAGGACCCCTGGCCTAAGGTCTGCGCACCTAGGGTCCTCCTGATGGTTTTCACAGTTGCATCTCCCTGCTGCAGCCCCCTCCCCTCCTTTGAAACCCCTCCTGGCTTATTTCAGCGGACACAGAAGCCAAAACCAAGAGCTGTAAATTCCTCCTTGCTGACATCCCTTGGAAGGAGTGTGTGTGTGTGTTGTGTTAGAAAGTTGGCCCCAAGAGAATTTGTCAGCATTTCATGCCATGCTGTGGCTGCCCTGATCTCTTAGTGTGTGTGGGGGGGGGAGGTGAGTGCAGTCTTGGAGAGAGGAAGAGGCTCCAAAATGGGGAGGGTCCAGATGTTGGGGTCCCTGGGGCTTGGCTGTTTCCTTGCAGACATTTCATGGCCCAAGTAGGCAGCCTCATCAGTGCCAGAAGAGAGGGGAATTGGCAAAGAGGAGAGGAGGAGGAGGAAGAAAAAGAGGAGGAAGATGATGAGGAAGAAGAAGTTGAAGAAGAGGAGGAGGAGGAGGAGGGAGAAAGGAGAGACCACTTTTCTGCTGCTCAGTGGTAGAGGCACAAAGCGCCGCTTGCCAAGAGTGCCACTCGGAGGGCCAACCAACCCAGCAAAAGCTGCCAGGCCTTCCTTGATTCTCCGCTCCGTTCCTTTGTTGGCAAACACAGATGCTTTTAAACATGGCCGTTTTCTGGTCCTCCACGTCCCCAAGGAAAAAGAGCCTTTTCTTGTCGGGCTTTAATTGCCCTCGTCCTTCTGCGTTGGCAGTGCCAATATTTTGACATGCCCAGCGCCTAATGCAAAACTAATGCTTGTTTACAGCCCCGGCACGGCGGAGGAAGGGAAGCCAGCCCTGGCATCAATAGGCCCATTGAAAGCGGTTTGGCTGCTGTCCCGGGAGAACGCCGGCCTTGCTGACACTAAGCAGGGCAGATCAGCCCAGCCACCCGGTCAGCCTTACGAGGTAGACCAGAAGGGAAACATGACCGGTGAGCTAATTCCATTTTGTCTGTAATGCGAATCTTGCTCTTTCGCCCCACGTCTCCTATACAGCTAAAGGAAGGAGGAAGGGTCCCTTCTGAGGATACAAGCAGTTGTGGGTGATCCATCGCTGGAGGTCTTCAAGAAAAGACTGGACAAGCATTTATCTGGGGTGGAATGAGGACTCCTGCCTTGTGCAGGGGTTGGGCTAGAGCAGGGGTTTCCAGCCTTGTCAACTTTAAGCCTGGAGGACTTCAACTCCCAGAATCCCCCAGCCAGCTTTGTTAGAGGACCTCCAACATCTCTTGCAGCCTTAGGATTCAGCAAAGCTCTTTTTATTAAGTCAGCATATCCAGGATAGATGATACACAGATAATAGATTGATTGGTTCGGTTCCAGGCTCAAGTGTTCAAACCCCCAAAAAGAAATGAAATGGACCCAACAGAGCTCAGAATCCCCCCCTCCCCCCCTCCAGGGGCTTCTGTCCTTGCCTGGGAAACAGGTGTGTTTTTCCTCTGAGCCTGTGTGGGACCCTCCTCCTCTCCACCAAGTGTCCAGGTGTGAATGTGTGAGTGTGCCTCTCCCTCCACCCCTCCCTTGTATTTCACACTCTGGAGGCACATGGCAGGAATTTGAGTTCAGCCCCCCTTCTCTTCCCCCCTCCTCTGACACCTTTCCTGTTGCTTCCAACACCTCCGTCTGGCAAATGCATTTGGAGGGGGCGAGGGGGGAGGACAGAGAGCCTGTCCTGGGAAAAGCATTAAGGCCTTCTGGGGGGGGGGGTGAGAAATCCCTGACCTTTGGAGAATGGCTGAGTTCCTTCCAGGGAAGCTGCCCCTGATATCGTCCTTCCTTTTTTTTTTAAGTTTCTGGTCCTCAAGATGACGAGACTCAGAGCAAGGTCCAGAGACTTGTGGATTGATTCAGTTCCAGGCTCAAGTGTTCAAACCCCCTCCCCCCCAAAAAAGAGATGAAATGGACACCCCAGTCCTGTATTTGTAAGAGTGGTCTGGGATGGTAGAAGATCTCCTGCCTTGGGTAGGGGGTTGGACTAGAAGACCTCCAAGATCCCTTTCAGCCACAGGATTCCCTGATTCAATGAGAAAATGGTGGAAAAAAGTTAGTTGCTCAGAGTTGCCTTGAACTGCAACATGGGCAGCAAATACCATTGATGAGAAAGAGAGAGAGAGAGAGAGAGAGGAGATACAGAAGATAGATGATACACAGATGATAGATAGATGGATGGATGGATGGATGGATGGGAGGGAAAGAGAGAGAGGCAGCTTCTGTGGTGAGATCTAATCTCATCATGGAGAGAGCATGCAGATCCCCCCATCCCCAGCTGATCCTATTTTGCAGGAGTCTCTTCTGCCAAAGCCTTTTCCCTCTTCTTTCTTGGCTTCTTTTCTGCACTCCGGCCTGGGGTGGGAACCTGATGTTGCTACCACCAGCAGCCGATGCAAAGCCCCTCACCCTGCACCGAGAGGGCCAAAGCCTCCCCTCTGCTTGAAGGAAAGGAAAAAAGAAGGAAGTGTGGAAGCAGAGAAGCAGCTGCGCTGGGCTTGGGGGGGGGGCAGTCTGGATTTCGAAGCTGCTGGTCAAACTGGGGAGGTGCCTTCGCTCTGGGATAAAGTCTGAAGGCCAACTCTGAAGGCTCCTGGAGGTGATCGGATCTTCCTCCCCCACTTTTAAGGTAGAATTTAAATCTCGACCTGCTTCCCCATTGTCCCAACTAGGTTACAACATCAGTGCTAGGAGTGACTGAGATTGCTGTCTGGTCTGTCTCCTTTCTAGCACTGATGATGTTGCCTAGTTGGGTCATGAAACGACTGCAAGGAAACTACCTAGCTCAAAGACCACTAAGGATCCCACAGTCGTCGTCTTCCTCCTCCTCCTCCTCCTCCTCCTCTCCTCCCCTTTGAGGGCGTTTGTAGCTCCTCCTATTCTCTTCTTACTTTTAAATTTTGCTCTGGTAGGAAGGATGCCCATTAGCAAAATAAATGTATACTGTTCGTGTTTTAGTTTTTAATTTATATTTATATTTATTTATTTTCACAGGAAAAGTCGAGGATGACAATTTAATCCTAAGGAGATAGCCATTATCGGCGCTCCTGGTATGTAATGATCTTGAACTGATTCTGAGTCTCTCCTGCAATGTTCAATAGGATTCCAATGATGCCATTAATTGAGATTCATAGTGTGCCATTAATTAATAGGAGGGACCCCCTCCTAGTTGGCCATGCTAGCTTCCTTGATTAATTTGAATATCAGCCCCCCACCCTCAGGAGCGATACTGTACAGGCGGCCAGAAAGAGGCCTGGGGATTAAAGCGTAATAACCTATCAGCACATCACAAATCTTATTTTACAATTATGTACAGGGTTAACCAAGTTAGTTTGGTGGAGAGCCCCATGGCTTTGAACACAGCTGACTGCATCAGCCTCCCCCCCCCCATTTCAACAAGTCCATGGGTCTCAAAGGGGGGGAGGGAGAAAGACTCTGGAGGGGGGGCAGGTGTTGCTATTAGCATACAGCTGATGCCGCCCCTCCCCCAGCCCTTTCAAGGGAATAAAACCGTCCTGTCGGTGCCCCTCCCGGCTGACCCCCCCCCTCAGCTCTTTTAGTGCCTGGAAGGGGGTCTTTGTGAAGTCGCTGCGGGTTGCAAGAAAGGCAAGGGGGTTTTGCTCGGAAGGGACCCCACTTCCCCGGTCTCAATAGCGAATTCGCTCCGGTTCTGGGACTCGCGCCCGCTGAGCCGCACAAGCGATTTGCACACAATGCTCCAAGAGGCTGCGGGTTCAACACGCGGGGGAGGCGGGGCGGGGGGGACTCTGCTGAACCTGGGCTTGTTAAAGCAGCAAGAGGGGTGTCTGTACCCCACGGGAACTGTCGAGGGTGGCTTAGCAGCCAAGCTCCCAGGACTCTGCAACAGGCTACGCTGAAGCCAAGGGGGGGGGGGACATGGCGTGAAGCAGACCCCTCCTTGCAGAAACTAGGGGTGCGCTGGACTTGTAACCAGAGGTCACAGAGCAGACCCTCCAACTTTTCAACCTCCCTCCCTCCCCACCCACCCACCCAAGAAACCCGCTCCAGTTGGGGGCGCCTTTCACTCTTCTGCAGTCGCCCCCACTTGCAACGGAACGGGACGGGACCGAGGGGGGGATCAAATGAGGAAGAGGAAGCGGGGCGCTTCGGGGGCAGCAGCGGCTCTTCCCAAGGCAGACCAAACCTGGCGGACAGGAAACCCTAACCAACCCTCCCCTCGCTTCTGCAGCCCTTTCCTTGGAAAGCTGCACCGGTTGGGTTGCCGCCTGCCAGGAGGCCTGGACCCCCGGAGTAGAGAAGCCGAGAGGCTCTGGTAGGGGGGCTCCCCCGGCCAAAGGGCAGCCCCGCCTCTTCCCCGCCGCAAAGCAGGGCAGCAGCCCGAGGGCGGGGGCGGGGCGCGGCCAGGGGAGGGGAGGGGGCTGGGGGGGCGTGGCCGCGGCGTCCGGCCGATAAAAGGCCGGCCGGGGTCGCCCTCCGCCACTCCTGCCCGGCTCTTTGCGCGCCTCCTGTCCCGCGGCCGCCTCTCCGCCTTCGCTGCGCCACCTAGGATCGCTCTGGCCCCCGCAGGCAGCTTGATGGCCCCCAGCCTCGTCGCCGCCGCCGCCCCCCTCCTGCTGCTCCTGCTGCTCGGCGCCCCGCCGGTAAGTGCGCTGCGCGGCCGCGATCCTAGCTCGGGACGCGCCGAATGCGCTGCGCGGAGCGGTGCAGCCGATAGGATGGAGAAAGTACCGCTCCCATCGTTTCCAGCCGGCTGCGCTCCTCGGGGAGGCTCTTTCCCTCCGCCGCTTTCGCCGTCGGAGCACCTGCGCTCCCTCTCTGGATGCCGCGCTCCGGAGCAAGGCGAGCGAGCGGTCCCGCAGATTCGCCTTCGGGTCCTCCTGAGCCCAGAATCCGGGCGTGCCGCGGACGGAGCTCTTCGTGGGAGGGGGGGTTGGGTTAAGCGGGCGCCCCCTCGACGCCTCCCGGGAGTTTCCTGCAGGGACCAGACGGGAGCCTGAAGAAGCCGAGGGAGGGGAGGGGAGGGGAGGGGAGGGGGGGACGTCTTAAGGGCTGCTGCTTGTGGAGTGGGGGGGGGGTCGGTGGGTTGCCTTCCCCCGGGGCTGCTGCTGCTCCTCCGTTGGCTTTCTCTCAGGTAGAACTCTCCAGGCGCAATCGAGGAATTTAGAGCGGATCTTGAAGAAGGTGTGAAAGAGGAAGAAAGAAAAAGAAAGGGGGAGAGAAAGAGAGGAAGGAAGGAGGAAAAGGGAAAGAAAAATGAGAGGAAGGAAGGAAACAGGAAAGGAAGGAAGGAGTGAGCTACCGAAGAGACTTGGAGGAACCACTACAAAGTCCGGTGATGGAGGGAACCTGTGAAAGCTGGAGGGGGGGGGGGGCTAGTCTGACCTGGCCTACCTTGCAGGGCTGCCCTTACACCCCACCTGTTTTGTGATTCTCTGAAGCGCCACCTGTGGAATCTGGCTCTCCTGCTGCCTCTGCTGCCATCCTGGCATTTACAGCAGCTTTTTCAAAATGTAACCTTGCTGCTGCAGGTGCCCTGGACTAGTCCCACCCCCTCCCTTCTCCCCATGAATAAGCTAAACTTCAAGGTTTTTTTTATCAAAGCCTGGAGAAATTTTGGCAGTTTCAAGCTCAGGTTTCCGTCCAGTGGGCATCACCCAGCTCAAAGTTAAAGCCAGCAAGGAAGGGCAACAGGAAAGGGGCCTGCTTGGGGGTGGGAGGTGGGAGGTGGGAGGGCCCTCCCCAGGATCTACCAGTAGAGAATTGTGGCCCTTGCTCCCCCCTCCCCCCCAGCTCTTGCAGACAGCCAGTCTCCTTCCTTTCCTCCTGCAAATTCTGCAACCTGTCAATCAATTAGAAAGACTTCTGAAGAAACTTATCAAAGAGATTAAAGATGAACTGATTATTAAAGGATTAGGCAGCCACTTGACCAGGATGGTATGAAGACTCCTGCCTTGGTCAGAGGGTGGATTAGAAGACCTCTAAGGTCCCTTCCAGCCCTCCCCTCAGGGTCCATATTTTATGTTCTAAAAATCTAAAATCTAAAAAACTTCATGGACCCTCATCTAAAAATCAGACGAGAATCCAGGAAGGCTGATTGTACGGTTGGATTACTCCTGGTTATTTTTTATTTATTTTTATTTATTTACCCAATTTAAATTTCTATAGCTGCCCAATTCAACCCAGTGGCTCTGTTGCTAAAACCAGAATTCTTCCTTCTATGCTTTTTGCTGAAATGTTTGATTTAAAACACCTCATTTTGGTGCAGAATTTCAGGTGGCCATTTGAGGTGGGGAGAAGCTGCTACATCCTGCACAGGAATCCCTGTCTGTCTGTCTGTCTGTGTCCCTCCATCCATCTACCTATCACATTTATTTTCCACCCATCTGGTATCCAACGACTCTCTAAACCTGGATTGTAGGTTTGTGGTTTTTAATGTGTGAGCTGGGAATCCTGGTTTGGCATCTAAAGAAGGTTTAATGGTTTAGCATCTAACCCAAGGGATCTTGTCTTTGTCCTCTCTTGGGGTGACCCACAGAAATGCTCAGTTTCCTTTTCTCTACAAACAGGCTGAGCCAGCGGGGGTCTTTGAACTCCAGGTGCATTCCTTCACCACCAGCAACCCCCAGAAATTCTGCCGGGGGGCTCAGCCCTGCCGCCTCTTCTTCCGGGTCTGCCTCAAACACGCCCAGGCTGTGGTCTCCCCGGAGCCCCCCTGCACCTTTGGGGCAGCCCTGAGCAACATCGTCCCTGCGGATCGTCATGCTGTGGCTGCCAGTGGACTCATCCGTGTCCCTTTCCACTTCAAGTGGCCGGTGAGAGACCCCGTCGGGCCCCCCTCCCCCTTCCCCCCTCCCCAGAGCCAGTCTTGTCTTCTGTTGTCTTCTCCTGCAGCAAACACAGAACCCTGTGTGTTTTATTAATTTATTAATTTATTAATTTATTATTATGAAATTTATTTGCCACCTGTCACGTAGTCAAGGACTCTGGATTTGGGACCGTGTTTCCCCTCCCCCCCTGTGGGTTCTCCTATGGGGCAATTTCCTGCCCTTCTTTCCTTGCTTCCTTGTGCTTCCTATCACTCCATGGGGGGGGAGGGGGCTTATTGTCCTTTGGTTTGGGGTACTTTCCTGGCTGGGAATGTGGGGATCCTACTTCTACGCAAAAGTTCGAAGAAAGGAAGGCGCCGTGGAAGATGGGTCTTGCTACAGTTTGGAGAAGTCAGCATCTCTCTTCATTTTCTTCAAAGGTTGGGGGTCCTGGCCTGCTCTACAATGTAATTTGGGGAGGTATGAGCTGAACTCTCTTGACCAGGCCAAAAATTTCCTCCTCCTGCCCTGAAGCGCAAAAATTGGTTGGGTGACTTTAGAACACTCACAAGGCGGTGGTGAGTTCTAGTGCTGCCTTAGAGATGAAAGCTGAGTGTTTTTACGTCAATCCCCAGGAGATGGCGAGGTCTAGTTGGGGGTTTTCCTTGGAATCTGACCCCTGCCTTAATCGTGAAAGCCAGCTGGGTGACTTTGGGCCAGTCGCTCCCTCTCAGCCCAACCACTTCGCAGGGTGGTGGTTGTGGGAAAAAATAGGAGGAGGAAATTGGAGATGTTTGCCACCTTCAGTTGTTTTGTAAAAACAATAAAGGCAGGATGTAAATAAATAAACTTCTGCTTCCTTTTTTGACCCCGTCTTTCAGTCCCTGCAAAGGAAGATTGGGTGTGGGGGGTGTGGGGAGGAGAGGAAATAGAGAAGGGAATATTTAAGCATTGAAAGTCACAAGTCTGGTTTTGCTGTGGAATACATGGGTGTGTGTGTGTGGGGGGGGGGTTCTGCACACACTTGGAAGCTGCTGATTCCTTTGTGTAGAGCGGCGTCCTCACAATGCGACGGTTTTCACTTGTCCAACACTGGATTTGTGCAAATCCTTGAGTTCCCAACTAGGCATGAAAACAAGCCACTCCTTCAAGGCTCCTGGCGACTTTGCGGTAGTTGTCTATCATGTTTTCTTTGCCGTGGGCAGAGCGATTTGCCGTCTTGAGTGGCAAATCTTAAATGTCTTAATAAGGATAAAAACTTCTTTTAACTCTTGATGGGGTGGTGGTGCGTGTATCTTGAGAGTAACTCTGTCTGACTCAGTTTACCTTTCGGTGAAGATGGTGACGTGCTGCCCCCTAGTGGGGCGAGGGGGAAAGTACCATCTCCACTCAGTTTTGTGTAGAGGGCAGTTTTGTCTTGCTAGCTCAGGGGTCTCCAACCTTGGCAACCTTAAGACTTGTGGACTTCAACTCCCAGAATTCCCCAGCCAGCATGTGCTGGCTGGGAAATTCTGGGAGTTGAGTCCACAAGTCTTAACGTTGCCAAAGATGGACACCCCTGCATTAGTCAATGGTTGCCATGTTGTATAAACTCAGACATTTGCTCTGAGCAAACCATGTTTCAGCCAATGATGGCTTAGTCTTTGGAACTAACATTGCCTTTCTCTGGTTTGTTGCTGATGTCTTGCACTCCACAATGGACGGACAGACAGTTCAGCATGTTATATCCTCAATCTAGAGATTTTCCACCTCAACAAAGTTGGCTTATAATAATGCAGGTAGCTCTCAACATAAACACCTCATGTAGTGACCATTCAAAGTTATGATGGCACAAAAAAGTGACTTATGACCGTTTCCCACATTTATGACCATTGTGGCACCGTTTGTTTAGTGTCCATTCAAAGTGACAATGGCACTGAAAAGTTTTTTTCCCACTTACAGCAATCCCCAGGATCACGTGATCAAAATTTAAACAATTGACAATCAACTCATATTTATGCTCCGGGGTCACGTGATCCCCTTTTTGTGATCTTCTGACGAGCAACAGTCAATAGAGAAGCTGGACTCACTTAATGACCGGGTTCCTAACTTAATAACTGTAGCAATTCGCTTAATTGTACTTACGAGACCGCCTGCTGTTACCCTGTGCCTCCCACCGACCCGTACGCTCTCACAGAGAGGGTCTCCTCAGGGTGCCGTCCGCCAAACAGTGTCGGCTGGCGGCCCCCAGGAGTAGGGCCTTCTCTGTGGGGGCAGTGACGCTCTGGAACGAACTTCCCCCCGGCCTGTGTCAAGTGCCTGATCTTCGGACCTTCCGTCGTGAGCTCAAAACATATCTATTCATTAAAGCGGGACTGGCATAATTAGTGTTGAATTTTAATTGGGTATTCTTAATATTTTTAAATTTTTAAATCTAAATTTTAATAATCAGCCTTTAAAATTTGCTCTTTTTAAATGTTGTTTTAAATTGTATATATTTTGTTTTTATTCTGGCTGTACACCGCCCTGAGTCCTTCGGGAGAAGGGCGGTATAAAAATTTAATAAAATAAATAAAATAAATAAATAAATAATGACTGTGGCAAGAGAAAACAGTCCAGCTGCCTTTTGTAAAAACACAGTCCAATTGAAAGAGCGAAGAGAACTGAAGAGAAGGATTAGGGAAAACACGGTAGGATTCTTCCAACATTTGAGGTGTTGTTGCCCCAAAGAAGATGGGGGGGGTCTACCTGTTCTCCAAAGCCCCAGAAGGCAGGAGGAGAAGCAATGGATGGAAACTAACCAAGGAGAGAAGCAACCTGCAACTAAGGAGAAACTTCCTGACAGTGAGGACAATTATCCAGTGGAACCAACTTGCCTTCAAAACTTGTAGGTGCTCCAACACCGGAAGATTTTAAAAAGAGCAAATGGGCAGCCATTTGTATGGAATGATTTAGTGTCTCCTGCTCAAGCAGCAGGTTGGACTAGAAGACCTCCAAGGTCCCTTCCAACTTTATTATTCTGTTAAAAGGCAGCATTTGGCTCATGTCCGAAGAGCCCCTAACAGGAGCCAGTACAATGATTGTAGAGCCCTTGTCAACACATCTGAATTTTTGTTACTTGTCTCTTTCCTCCTTTCAGGATTATGTAACATTTTTCTCTCCCACCTCCCCTTCTTTTTTTTCCCCAGGGCACTTTTTCTCTCATTATTGAATCCTGGAGGGCTGAATCAGGAGAGCCATCCACAGGTAAGCAGGGGCTGCCCCCTCCCCTTTGTGGGTCCTTCACCCCCAGTTGGTGATCAAACCGTAAAAATTGTTGGAACTAAACTGGGAGTCTGCAGGTATAAAAACACTTTTCTGTTCCTAACAAGTTTTGAAAATGAAAGTTTCCTTTGTTTTTTAAAAGAGTGATAGATTGTGGGGTCCTTGGTGCTCTCTGGAGTTGGTGGTTTTCATGCAGATGTTTCATGATCCAACTAGAGAACATCATCAGTGCTAGGAGGGAGTGGGCTCTACTCTCATTTTAAATCAAATACATTAACTGGAAAACATGTTGGTTGGGAAATGGAGTCCTTATATTATTGTAGGTCATAATTCAACAGGTTGGGTTGGGCACCCAGCCATGATGGCCTGTGAAGGGCATACAGTTTCAAAACCAGTCAATTCTAGAAAAAGTGATGCTTGGATCACTAATCTTCTCATCAGGGACATCTGCAAAGTATAATTTTAAAAAGTGCAATCTAGACTCCCTGCCAGAGGAGACGGGTGGCATATAAATTTAATCACTCCCTGCTTCAATGTATGTCAGCTTGCCAATTAAATGGATTTTCCCCCCTCCCCCGAATATTACCGAGAGAAGGGAATTGCCGTCCCCATTAGACTATCCCTATATCCATGCAACCTTAAGAATGTGTGGGCTTCAACTCCCAGAATCCACTAGCCAAATTCATAGCAATTCTCCAGCTTTAATAGCCTGTAGAGCAGTGTTTCTCAACCTCAGCCACTTAAAGATCTGTGGAGTGCAATTCCCAGAATTCTGGGAGTTGTAGTCCACGCAACTTAAAGTTGCAAAGGTTGGGAAACATTAATTTAGAGGTTGTTAGCTGCCTTCTGTGTGCTCTCTCTTTCTAAGGGTCTGCTGACCCTCTATTCTTTCTTCGTCCAGAGGATGCCCAGAGGCTGATCAGCAGGTTGGCGACTCGACGTCGCCTGGTGGTGGGTGAGGAGTGGTCGCAAGACGTGCAGCTGGGTGACCAGAGCGAGCTACGCTACTCCTACCATGTCACCTGCGACGAGCACTACTACGGGGAGAGCTGCTCAGATTACTGCCGGCCGCGTGACGACACCTTCGGCCACTACACCTGCGATGAGCTGGGCCGCCGGATCTGCCTGGCCGGATGGCAGGGAGACTATTGCTCGGAACGTGAGTAGCCGGGAAGGGACAGCCCATCCCCGCCCCCCAGGGGCTTCAGCTTCCTGGCCTGCCCCCAGTTGGACCCTGAGACAAAGCCCCCAGACTCAGTAGAGTCCTTGTCTCCGAACTTGGCAAACTTTAAGACTTGTGGACTTTAACGCCCAGAATTCCTCAGCCAACACCGCATGGCTGGCTGAGAATTCTGGGAGTTGAAGTCCAAAAGTCATAAAGTTTGCCAAGTTTGGAGGCCTTAGATATAGCCCCCAGGCCTAGGTGAGCCTTAGACAAGTCCCCCAGCCCCATTTGAGGCCTTAAACAAATCCCCCAGCCCCAATTGACCCCTTAGGCATAGCCCCCAGCCTAGCTGATCCATTAAGCATAGCCCCTAGACTCAATTGAGCTCTTAGACATAGATCCCAGCCTCGTTTTGGCCTTAGACATAGCCCCCAGACCCAAATGACAACTTAGACATAACCCCTGAGCACTTAGACATAATTAGACAGCCTCAATCGACCGCTACAGATGCACAGTGGGGGTCTTTTGTGCCACAACAAGAGGGCAGAGCAGCTCCCTGTGGCTGTTGCTTTACCTGAGCTGCAGGTGAGATCCCAGCAGTGGGACAGGTACTTGGGTGGGGGGGACACTAGACAAAACGCTGAGCTCTTTTTTAAACTTTTGAAAAGTCCACATTCTGCACCAGAAGCCGAAAGATCATTTCCTTGGTGGTTGTTTTTTTTTAAAGCCTGTTAAAAGTGCCTGCAGGTGATTCAGAGGAGCCTCAGGTGTAAACAGATTCCAGGTAAAGTGGCATTCAGGTTTGGTTCCTCGGCTGGCGGTCTCAAATTTGGAATTGAGTTGAAGTTTTTTTTTAAAAAAAAAACCCATCCGGGTGAAGGAAGTGAGGAAGTCTTTCCATCTTATTACTTCTCCTCCCCACCCCCAAAAATGGTAGGGATGTTGCTATATATCCGGGGGGGGGGAGATAAATAAGGTCTTTGAATGACCCTCCTCAATTTCCTCCCTTCCCCCTCAGAATCTGCCTGTTTCCTGACTACAGGTAGTCCTTGGCTTACAACCATAATTTGGGACCAGAATTTCTGTGGTTAAACAAGACGGTTATTAAGTGAGCCCAGTTTTACGTCTTTTTTTTGCCACGAATCTCTGCAATCGTTAAGTGAAGCATGCAGTCATTAAGTGAATCTAGCTTCCCCCCCATTGACTTTACTGGCTGGAATTTGGCTGGGAAGGTCACAAAAAAAGGAGATCACGTGACTCCAGGACGCTTCAATCGTCGTAAAGACATGCCAATTGCCAAGTGCCCCAAGTTGCGATCATGTGACCGTGGCAATGCTACGACGGTCATACATGCGAGGACTGGTTGCAAGCCCCTTTTTACCGGGCTGGCTGGGCAATTCTGGGAGTTGAAGTCCAAGGTCTTAAAGTTGCCAAGGTTGGACACCCCTATTCTAAGAGCTTTGGCGTGCACATAATCTGATTTTTGGACGTGGCTGCCTGAAGACATGCCAGCTTTTAGCCCAGAAAAGACCCCATAATGAAAGGGTCCCCAAAATAAGGCCGTACCCTTCTCCCCGTGTTTGGCAGGAAAGATTAGGAAACCACAGCCCAGAATAGCAGTTTCCAAATTTCGTTTTTCATTCTGAAGGGACGTCCTGATTTCCATGGGGCATCCCAGGGATCATGAGCAGGAGATCGCCCAATGGTACCACTGGGCAGCTCTCCCTGGGGAACCGGGTACCCTGAGCTGGCCGTTGTTGGAGGGAGCTTGAAAGCAAGCCAGGATAGCCCAAACCATCCTCCCCTTCCCTCTTACAAACAAAACGGGGTCACCTCTTTTGGTTCCCCCACCCGCGCTATGCATTAGAGTGCTACTGGGAGGGCACAATGCAGGGGTCTCCAACCTTGGCCATTTTAAGACTGGTGGACTTCAACTCCCAGAATTCTCTGGCAAGCCTGGCTGAGGAAGTCTGGGAGTTGAAGTCCACCAGTCTCAAAGTTGCCAAGGTTGGAGACCCCTGGAATAGCGAATAAGGAGGTCTTCCAGTCCAACCCCCTTCCAGTCTCAAGCAGGAGACCCTAAACTGTCTCACACAAATGGTTGTCTCGTCTCTTCTTGAAAACCTCTCGTGATGGAGCACTCACAACTTCTGGAGGCAATTTCTGTTCCACCGGTTAATTGTCCTCACTGACAGGAAATTTCTCCTTAGTTCTAAGTTGGATCTCACCTTGATAAGTTTCCACCTGTTGCTTCTTGGCCCTCCAGAAGCTCTGGTCCCGATCCCTGAAATAGCCCAGCGGACATGCTGGAAGGCTGAGAGGAGGATGGAAAGCCAAAGCGGTACCCCAAAAGTCTTCACCTCTGGGAAGGGGAAGCCATGAGGGTCAACATGTGGACCGAAACACCTGCTCAGTGCTGTTTTGGCCAGTCCCTCTCCCCTCCTCCACCACCCCCAGACGCTTAATTGAGGGACAAAGCCCCCCTCCCCCGCCTTGACATATGGAGGGGCTGGTTAAGTTCCCCGGGAGGGGCTGCACGGGGAAGGGCAAAATTAGGGAGGCTCAGGCAAGCTCTTTGTGGGCTCCCTTTGTTCGGTGGGTGGGTGGATTGCATATGGGGCTGTGCCCCCCCCCTTTCTCCCTCCCCAGGACCTCCTCTTTTACTCCCTAGAAACAGGGAAGGACGGGGGGTGCGTGGTCCAGCCCAGTCAGGCCCCCCCCGAGGGTCCCTTGCAGGTTGGTACGGTTGGAGCCGGATAGCCACGCCCTAGGTTGGCACAACTGCTGTCTCGCCAGCTGGAAAAGCAACACTTTTTCTCTCTCTCTGCCCCCCCTTCACGTTCCCCCCCCCCCCCGCTCACCTTCCTTCCTTCCTCCCTTGCAGCCATCTGCCTGGCCGAGTGCAGCCGCAGCCACGGCTACTGCGAGAAACCCGGCGAGTGCAAGTGCCGGATTGGCTGGCAGGGCCCCTCCTGCGACGAATGTGTGCGCTACCCCGGCTGCCTGCACGGCTCCTGCCTGCAGCCCTGGCAGTGCAACTGCCAGGAGGGTTGGGGGGGGCTCTTCTGCAACCAGGACCTCAACTACTGCACCAACCACCAGCCGTGCCAGAACGGGGCCACCTGCACCAACACAGGCCAAGGGAGTTACACCTGTACCTGCCCACCGGGCTTTGTGGGGAACAACTGCGAGGTGGAAGTCAACGAATGCGACAGCAGCCCCTGCAGGAATGGAGGCAGCTGCAGTGTCAGTATTGCCCTGACCCCCACCGCTCCTGCCCTCTGACCCTCCTTCCCACCCCCCCGCCCCCCCAGGCAAGTCCTCAGCCTTCAAAGCAGATGGATGGAGATCTGGGTCAGGTCCCCAGTTGGCCGCTGGCTAGCCTGGCCCAGGAGAGGGGCCTCTGGAGCAGGGGTCTCCAACCTTGGCAACGTTAAACCTGGCGGACTTCAACTCCCAGAATTCCCCAGCCAGCAAAGCTGGCTGGGGCATTCTGGGAGTTGAAGTTCGCCAGGCTTAACGTTGCCAAGGTTGGAGACCCCTGCTCTGGAGGATGGGGAGTCTCAGTTGCCCGTGTGGTGATCGCTGGACATTGGCCGAGTGATGTTTCTCAGCCTCCGTGGCTTGAAGAGGGGTGGACTTCCAACTCCCAGAATTCCCCAGCAGTGCACTTCCACGGTATCCGCCTATAGGTTCCTCTTGGCGGGATGGGTGATGAGTACATTTAATTAATCCGTGGTGTTTACGGAATTCAGGCATGCTGGCTGGGGAATTCTGGGAGTTGAAGAAGTCCACACCTCTTCGAGCTGTAGATGTTGAGAAACAGTCTTGGCTTAAAGATAGCAGTGGGGAGCAGCTTCGTTCTCAGCATTTTGAAGGGGGTGCCAGAAAAAATGGGGGTGGTGTTTAAGATCCCACCCGGTCTCTGCCCCCAAAGCTGCCCCCCAGGATTGGCGAGCACAGCCACTGAGAAGTGATTCCCTCCTCGGGGTCCAGAAGGAAGAAGACATGGAGCCTGCAAGGTTTTGTGGGTGGAGGTGCTTCGCCTCCCCGAATTCCTCACTTGAAAACAGAACTACAAGTTGGGGGTCAGAAGGACATGATCCAAAGCACCTCATGAGACCCCCAGATTTTCAGAAGGGTTGGGGGCAAGGAGGAGGAGAGAAGGAACACATTTTGGGGGGCAGCAAGGCTGCTGGCTGGTGGGGTGTCACCTTCTGGAGAAGCCACATATTTATTTTATTTGGGGGATTTCTCCTGCCCGATGCAAACTTCAGGTAGGTCCCTGGCTGCTTTCCAGAGTTTCAGTACCCCGACTTCTGTGCCCTGACCGTCCCACAGCACTCAGGCAGCCTAGCTCCAGACCCTGACAGGAGGATCTGAAAAAGAATTTGCATTCACTGCTGTAGCGGTTGTGACCACACACCGGGGGCAACGCGCTAGGGTAACTGTCCCATGTTTTCCCTTTGCCCGAATGACCCTGACTCTTCTCTGTTGATTGGTGGGTTCCTGCGCCTGGTCTTAAGGTGGGAAGGGGGAGGGAGAACAAAGGATGGGAGACCACTAAGTAATGCACCAGGGCTGGAAAAAACAAAATGTCCCTGAAGAAGGCCATGTAGTGTTGTATAGTGGCTTAACGGAGGGGGGTTTCGGCAGAGGGGGGTTTCCTGTTCTGGTTCCAGCCATCCTCAGACTTCTGAAGGTTCCCACCTGCATTCAGGCTCCTGCCTGCCTTTCTCTTCCTTCTTTCCTTCCTTCCTTCCTGCTGACCCATTTGGCTCCAGTGACTGAGGCTGGTAGTCTGCAGCTAATCGAGGATGGCTAGCGAAGTCCTTTGGTTTATTTATTTGAGTTTTTAATCCCACCTTTATTATTTGCAAATAACTCAAGGCTCCCTTCTATTTTGCCCTCAACAACAACCCTGTGAGGTGGGCTTGGCTGAGAGAGAAAGACTGACCCAAAGCCACCAGCTGAGTCTTCCTGCTCCCTGCGGTCTCTCCCCCCTGCCCCACAAGGTTTAATTCCAGCCCCTCCTCCTCCTCGCGGCCTTCCTCTTAACTGGCACCATTTTTCTAGAATTGAGAAAGTGTGGGCGTTTTAACATGTGGCATCAAGACCAGCAGCCCAAGTCAAATGATTCCATCATTTAGAAACTGGGCTTGTCTTGGTCCTGTTGACGATCGCATTAGCCTTTTCCGCTGCTGCGTCAACATTGCTGGCTCTCACTCTTCTTATTCCAAGTCCTTTTCACAAATCCTTTTCTTCCCCCAGTCTATACCTGCTGTGGATTTATTTGAGGTCCCAGTCCTGAGTGAAGCAGCCCCACCCCCCGGATTTCCCAGTTCACCCCATTTACTTAGATAGAACTCTAGAACTTGCCTATTCTCTTTGGGGAAGCGTTTGCATCTGATGAAAAAAAGTGTTTCAAAGGCCGAGGGAGACCCTCGTTCTGCAGAAAGCAGGCCTAGAGGGGAGGGGGCTCATGCGAGGGGCTTCTTGGGTGAAAGCAAAGAAAAGGGAAGTTAGGATAGGAAGAGAATGTATGTTATGTGGGCCTCCGATTTGCCCAGGACTGTGAAAGGCAGGGTATATAGGGCATCCCGGCTGGGGAATTCTGGGAATGGAAGTCCACCCATCTTAAAAGCATCCCAGCTGGGGAATTCTGGGAGTTGAAGTCCACCTAGCTTGAAGTTACTGAGGTTCAGAAAAAACCCGGCATATTGTGACAAACCTGGATTTAACAAAAAGTCCAGTGGCCTGGCTAAGCGGCCCATGAAAAGCATTCCATGGGGCTGAAGATGGCTTAGGAGCACCCCTCTTCCCACCTCACCCCCTCCTAAAAAAGGACAATGAGATTGCCTTAATTTTCAGGGGTCTTTTTACCATGCCATGCCTTTCAGGGGATTGTGGTCCATGGGCCTGCAGAGCCATGCAACACCTGGAGCGACAGAAAAGGCAAATCCAGCCAGCCGTTCGTAGGAAAATGCCCCACTGGAGCAAAGGAGGAAAAGGGGGGGGAGCTGCATTTGGTGTAAAGTGGACAATCCCAAGCTTCTTGGGGGCTGGGGGGGGTTTTGCACCCCAATAAGTCTTCAGGTCCATTCTGAATATGTCCCCCTAATGCCATCTACAGGTTGGGGTTTAAAGGCTGCTTCTGGCTTTCCGTGTTATCTTCTGCTTGTGAGCAGATTTAACAGAATAATAGAGTGGGAAGGGACCTTGGAGGTCGTCTAGTCCAACCCCCCTGCTGAAGCAGGAGACCCTAGACTAGACCATTTCAGACAAGCAGCTGTCCAGTGATGGGAGACCCCACAACTTCTGAAGGCGAGGCGAATTTTAGATCTTTCATAGCTGAGAAAGTCCATGCCAGCGTTTCTCAACCTTTAAAAGTTTCAGATGAGTGGACTTCAACTCCGGAAGGATTTTATTATATCCAAGTGGCCTCAACGACTCTCGGAAAGAGTAACTAACCACCAGTTGACTGCAAGCAATATAAATTCTTCCATTTCCTAACAGTCAGTGAGGACAGAAGCAGCTTCTTGAATGAGAAGCGAAACAATTGCAAAGGAGAAAAAGAAGCAAGGAAGTCCAGTTGCCTTTTGGGGTGGAGGGGAAGCACTTTTGGGACAACCAGGACCCGAATGGCTGAGCATCTCCATAGATCAGGGGTCTCCAACCTTGGCAACTTTTTAAGATTTGTGGACTTCAACTCTCAGAATTCCTCAGCCAGCAAAGCAAAGCAAAGCTGGCTGAGGAGTTGAAGTCTACACGTCTTAAAGTTGCCATAGATGGTTGTTTGGGAAACTGAAACAGCCTAAGACTGGTGGGTGTGTTGTGTGCGGGTCAGGTGGGGTTGTGTTGATTCTTGGAGTTTTGGAGCCCACTTACCTAGATAGAGGGATAGATTAGATTAGATTAGATTAATAGATAGAAGCCCCCATGACACTAACCCAAGTGTTTAATGGAACATTAAAGCAGAGAGAAAGACCACAATTTTTAGGGGTGGCTGGTGCCCTAGGAGCAGGATGCTCAACTACTCTTCCAGTGAGCACAGAGCTTTTGGGGGGCACCTGGTTGCAAAGAGGAGGGTGGAGTCTACATGAAGGGGGTCTTGGGCTGCGTTGGGGTCCCAGTGAGCCTCGGTTGGGCTTTGAGCTTTCTCTCTTAAGAAGGGATCCAGTAATTTTCAGCAAGGGAAAAAAAAAAGGAAGGAAGTCATAGCATCTAAAGCCAAGCCAGCTTGCTATCTATAGGTAGTCCTTGACTTACGACCAACCCAGAGCCCCAAATTTTGTAACTAAGCGAGGCGGTTATTAAGGGAGCTTTGCCCCATTTTACAACTGTTCTGGCCACACTTGTTAAGCGAATCGCTGCCGTTGTTCAGTGTGTCCCACGGTGGTTGCGGTAAGTGAATCGGGATTCCCCATTGACTTCAAAAGGGGACGACGTGACCTCGGGACGCTGCGACCGTCATTAATATGAGTCAATTGCCGAGCGTCTGAAATCTGATCACGTGACTGTAGGGATGCTGCAATGGTCGTAAGTGTGAAAAATGGCCGAAAGTCACTATTTTCAGGGCCGTTTTAAATTTGAAGAGTCACTAAACAAACTTATAAGTTGAGGACTACCTATATGGCGGGCAGGCGGGGGGTGGGGATCACAAAAAATATATAACAGTAAAACTGTACTTTATAATGACCTGATGAATAGGAAATGCTGGGTGCCGGAAAGGAAGAAGAAGACCTCCCAGGTCATCTAGTCCATCCCCCTGCTCGAGCAGGCACACCTGGAAGGGCTCTGCAGGGAAAAGCAAGGCGTGGACTTGAGGGTGCAGATTGAGGGGTCCTTCCCTCAAAAGAGGATTGCAGATGAAGATAATACAATACAGAGGGGCAGAAGGAAGGGGGGGCAGGAGCAGCTGGGGGGACCCTCCACTGCCGTGCAGTGGGCCAGATATGGGGGGGAGTCCCCCTCCTGATGCTGCGCTGAGCCTGAGCCTGGGAGAACTCAGAGGGGGCAGATGTGGTAGTGACCGTCTGAATGGCTGGAGGGAACTTGGAATATTCTCCTTGAGCTAGGAGCTTTTTTTCAACGGGACAATTAATTGCCAGCATTTTGGGAACCAAACCAAAGAACAGGACACAGAAGGAAATGTCTATTGTACAGGTAGTCCTCGACTTATGTCCATAATTGAGTCCCCAAATCATCTGCTAAGCGAGACAGTTGTTAAAGAGAGCTATGCCCCATTATACGACCATTTCTTGCCACCGTTGATAACTGAATCACTGTAGTTGACAAGTTAGTCACATGGCCGTTAAGCGAATCTGGTTGTCAGAATGTCGCCAAAGGGAGATCACGTGAGTCCAGGACATGGCAACCGTCATAAACACGAGTCAATCCAAATGTTGATCATGGCCGTAAGTGAAAAACTTATCATAAGCCACTTTTTTCAGGGCCGTTGTGATTTTGAACGGCCACTAAGCAAACTGTTGTAACTCGAGGACTACCTGTACATGTTTGCAAAAGTGCTTGGTCCAGCCATGACCCAGATGAAGATCCGGCTGTTGTGAGCATCCGAGGCAAGGGGCCCCTTCTGAGGCTGGCACAGGGGACGATGGCACTGAGGGTGCCATGAAGAGACGCCACCTAGAGCATTGGCGGGGTCCCTCCGATGGACCCAGAAAAAGGCAGCCCATTTTCTGCTTTAACATCTCACGGATGGCAGAATAAGAAGAGCTGGAAGGGATCTTGGAGGTCTTCTAGTCCAACCCCCTGCTCGAGCAGGAGACCCTAGGTCAGGGGTATCTATGGAGATGCTCCATCTTCCAGGTCCCAAAGGTGCTTTTTGAAAAGGCAACTGGACTTTCTGGGTTTTCGTTTCACTTCTTATTCAAGAACCACCTTCAGCTCCTCAGAGCTAAGAAGCTGCTTGGATCAGAAGCAAAACATTTGGGACTAGGCCAGGGGTCTCCATCCATGGCAACTTTAAGACCTGTGGACTTCAACTCCCAGAATCACAGGTCTTAAAAATTGCCAAGATTGGCCTAGACCATTTCAGACAGATGGTTGTCCAATCTCTTCTTGAAAACCTCCAGTGATGGACACCTACAACCTCTGGAGGAAGGGAGCCAGCATTGTCCTCGCTGTCAGTGGCCGCTGTGGCCCCTTTGATACGGTGCTCCGATATTACGAGGACCCCACTCTGCCCATGGATGTGCATAGGCACCGGGTGTCCCAGAAAGCAGGGGGGATGCTCATGAATGGCCCTGCACCACTTCCTGGTTCTTCTCAGCAGCTTTCCAAGTTCTACGTCAGCCTTGAGAAGCGACAGGATGATCCTGTGAGATTAAGGTCCTTTATTCCGAGTTTCTTCTGCCGTGGATTGAAAAGGAAGACTGGGGAGGGGGAGGGAGGGAGGGAGGAGATTAAAAAATGGGGTGCAACATCTCCTATAGTGGGGGCTTTCCTCTTGCTCCCCCCAGCCCATGATTACCTCCCCCACCCAACAGATCAACATGCAAGAGAAGGAAAGAGGTGTAGTTCAGATGGAAACACAAGCTGAGGGAACAGCCCTTACCTGCCAAGTTCTACCTGGGGGTTACATTTAGGGTGTTGGATTGGGAGGAAAGGGACCCCAACTTGCCTGGCTGAGTGCAATAGACTTGACCCCCCAACCCCTACCTCCCCCCCCCCCCGATGAGCCTGTGGGACGTTCACTTTTCTTGGTTTGGGTGGTGTGACTGAGTGAGTGAGGTATGCAGAAGATGGGATCCCTGCTGATTTGTGCCCCTCTCTGTGGCCATGTTGTGGGATGAGGCTGGTCTACTCCTTTGATGTCACCCTTGGCAGGGAGAACAATTTTCATTCCCCCTACCCAGGCTCTAAATTTGGGGGAGCAGAAGGAACCTTAAACGGAATAGAGGTTACCATCAGAATATTTGTAGTTCTGAGTTGAAATGAGGGCTCCTGGGTGCTCTCTGAGCTTGGCTGCTTTCTTGCAGACATTTCATGACCCAACTAGGTAACACCATCAGTGCTGGAAGGGAGTGAGATTTGAGGGAGGAGGAGGAGGAGGACTGTGGGATCCTTGGTGCTCTCTGAACTTGGCTGCTTTCTTGCAGACATCTCATGACCCAACTAGGTAACACCATCAGTGCTATAGTTATATGTCTGCCCAAGTGGTCTTGAGACGAAGCAAATGGGTTGGATCCAAAGATTGCTTTGATGCATATTTTAGCTTTCTGTGTGTCCTCCTTTTCAGCTTTTGCTACCTCAAGCTAAGAGGAGTGGGAGTAAGAACATAGAACCATGGGGTTGGAAGGGACCTTGGAGGTCTTCTAGTCCAACCCCCTGCTCAAGCAGGAGACCCTACACCATCCTGGACAAATGGCTGTCCAATATCTTCTTGAAAATGCCCACAATTTCAAGAGGCCAGATGTTCCACTGGTTAATTGTTCTCATGGTCAGGAAATTCCTCCTGTGTTCTAGGTTGGCTCTCTCTTGATTAAGCTTCCATCCATTACTTTTCCTCCTGCCTTCATGAACCCTCCAAGTGGAGGTGCTGGTGGGGGCAGGGCAGAGAGCACAGCCGTCTTCTGATGAGATTTTCTCCAGCACGATCTAGGACTGTAATAAAGGGGGACTTCATTTGATTTCCCCAGGAGGCAGGCCCCCCTCCCCTCGCACCCCCTCCCACCCACCCAGCTTTGGGCAGAAAGCCCTGACGGTTGGTGGTCTCCTTCTTTGCAGGACCTGGAGAACGACTACAAGTGTACCTGCCCGCAAGGCTTCTATGGCAAGAACTGTGAAATCAGTGCCATGACTTGTGCCGACGGGCCGTGTTTCAATGGTGGCACCTGCACGGAGAAACCCTTGGGGGGCTACACGTGTCGCTGCCCCCTGAACTACCACGGCTCCAACTGTGAGAAAAAGATAGACCGGTGCAGCAAGAATCCCTGTTTGAATGGTAAGTGTGAAGGAGAAGGTGAAGGTCCTAGGTTGATCTTGGGGTGTCACGCTGATGGATCTCCCTAGGAACGAGGAGGAACGGTTTCTGCTTCAGGGAGGGCTTAGCAAATGTGCCCTTTCTTCTAAGGGGAGGACCTCTGTAGAAAGCCCACCTTTGTTTTCTTCTCGTTGCTTCAAATTATGGATGTCCACCTGAAGGGAATCTCCAGCGATCATTCCTTCCAGAAGCCACCCATATTCTCCACCATGATCTCCAACTATCCTGTACCTGCAGCGAGAGTACAGGATCCTCCTGCTTTCTCTGCTTCTCATATCACGATGATGATGATGATGATGTTATCCATTCAGTTGAGCCCGAATCTTGTGCTACTACTTTGAATTGTTCTATGCCAGGGGTGTCAAATTCGATTTCATTGAAGGTCCCGTCAGGGTTACGTTTGACCTTGGGGAGCCAGGATGTCTTGAGTTTGATACCCCTGTTCTGTGCTCTGGCTGGTGTCAACTTTGAGGGTCTTCAGCCGTTGTGTTCTTTGGCCATCTGGTTTCCTTTTACCGCTAAGTCTTCCCAACATCATTGAATTCCCCCGCATGACATGGCCGAAGAAAGTGAGACGCAGTTTGGTGATTTTTCCTTCATTACATGCTCTGATACTTGCTTGTTAGCCACTTTTGCTGTCCAAGGAAGATGCAGGCGCCTTCTCCAGCAACACAGCTCAAACAAGTCGATTTTCTTCCTGCCTTGCTTTTTTTTAAGGTCCAACTTTCACAACCAGAGGAAGCTGCAGTGAACACAATAGAGCGGACTAACCTACCTTTGGTTCTGTTCACTGTTGGATCAATTGTAGACCTTCCTGTCTAACCCATTAACTGCAGCTTCTTCCAAGGCCAGGACCAGCAATGGTCTCCTTGAGCTCAGGACTCCACGTAGATAACGGAATTACAGAGTTGGGAGGGACCTTGAAGGTATTCCAGCCTCCTACTCAAGCAGGAAACCCTTCTACCACCAGGCTCCAACCTTGGAACTTTTATGTCTTATGGACTTCCCAGAATTCTGAGAGTTGAAGTCCACGAGTCTTAAAGTTCCCATGGTTGGACACCTTTACTTTATACAATTCCAGACAAATGGCTGTCCCACTTTCTTGAACACCTCCAGGGATTGAGCACCTACAACTTCCGGAAGCAAGTTGTTCCACTGGTTAATTGTCCTCATTGTCAGGAAGCTTCTCCTAGATGGCTCCTCTCCTGGATGAGTTTCCATCCATTGCTTCTTGTCCTGCCTTCTGGTCCTTTGGAGGACTGGTTGACCCTCTTCTTAGGCTTAGGTTTATTTGATTTTTATACCACCCTTCTCCCAAAGGACTCAGGAGAGGAGCCATCTAGGAGAAGCATGTGGAAGATCTCTTGGCAGGGTGTCCTTCCATCCTTTCATCCTTGCGTCTGTCCTGAGTGGACGATCCAGGTGTGACATACTCGGTACCGCCTCTCCCTCTGCCCCTCCCCACCCCACAGTGACCAGGGCCTAGACGGCTGCACATCAGCCACAGCAAGGAATGTCTTGGCGGACCTCAGCAACCGTCTCCCTTCTTTCAATCTCAGGTGGCCGCTGCCTGGACCTTGGCCGGAGCATGTTCTGCAAGTGCCGCCTGGGGTTTGCCGGCTCCCGCTGTGAACTGAACATCGACGACTGTGCGTGCAGCCCCTGTGCTAACGGGGGCACCTGTGTCGACGGCCCCAACTCCTACTCCTGCTCCTGCACCCTGGGCTACGGGGGGAAGGACTGCAGCGTGCGCATGGATGCCTGCAGCTCCAACCCCTGCCAGAACAGCGGCACCTGCTACACTCACTTCTCCGGCCACGTTTGTGAGTGCCCGACCGGCTTCATGGGCTCCAGCTGCGAGTTCCGCGTCCAATTGCCCACACCCGTCAGCAGCCCGTGGATGGCCGAGGGACCTTTCCCCACCGCCCTGGCCATCTCCTTCGCTCTGGGGCTGCTGACGTTGCTGCTGGCGGCCTGCGCCATCCTGGTGGTGCTTCGGCACATGAGGAACGGGCCTCACCCTCTGAAAAGCCGCGTCTGCAATGACCTGGCGGCCGTCAACAACTTCAGAGACCGGGAAAACTGCCTCCTTTCACGCAGCTGCTTTAAAGTCTCCAACAAGGAGGCCCGGTTTCACGGGGACCGGTTCAACTGCAAGAGGAAGCTCCTGGACCAGAGTTACGAGTCCATCTGCAAGAAGCTGGACAAGTAAGTGACACCTGGTCTTGGTTTGGCCATGATGAGCCAGAAACTTGGGGGTCAGGATGCGGGTCAGCCCAGGTTGGTCAGCCCCGGGGTGGTGGGGGGCAAGAAATGGAGAATGTGATCAGAAAATGATCCAGATGCTGTGTTCAAGTCACGCGAACCTAATCTGAAGAAAAGAAAAACCATTCAGTTGAACCCTTCAAACTCAGAGGTTCGTGTTTGCATGCCGAGCCTCACTTAGGCATCTGTTACAAGCCATGATGGCTTGTAACTCTATGGCATTCAAAGGATGTGGTAAGGAGGGAGACTTGGTGAACTGACTCCTTTGTTGCCTGCCAAGCTTGGCAGGGCCTTCTCCAAGCTGGTGCCCTCCAGATCTACTGGATTCTCTTCCCAACATAGTGCTTGCTGGTTACGTAGGTGAGCTTCCTCCTTCCCCCCCCCAACTACACTTCAGAATCTTAACACCAACCACAGAAGTCGACCTCTTCGAATGGCAGAATCTGGAAGTGGAGTCAAGAGAGGCACCAGCCTAGAATCTCTATGTAGCCACAACCTCTCTTGATTGCCATGGACCCTTCTTGTAACTAGCCAGGCGCTAACCACTAGTTGAGCAGATTCATGTGCAGAAGTTCTTTAGCAATGGATCACTTTTGTTGTATCTTCAAGCAGAGACCTGATCTTTCGTGCCTGCCAATAACATTTGAGAAGGAGGCATCCTATTTTGTGGGCAGAATGCTGGTGAAAAAGCCCACAGGACATTTCCTTTACAGCAGGGGTCTCCAACCTTGGTAACTTTAAGCCTGGAGGACTTCAACTCCCAGAATTCCCCAGCCAGCAAAGCAAAGGTTGGAGACCCCTGCTTTACGGGACATCTCAAGGAAAGGCTACCCGACCACCTGGCTGGGCACCAGCAAGAGTTTGACTTTGGGAGGCCTATAGGGAGCTCCTGGCTCTGGGTTCAAAGCTTGTGGGGTGGGGAACCATCCTGGATCAGGGAGGAAGTTTCATGATTTATTGACTTGAGCAAAGCTTGTCATGCACATAAAATGGAGCCGCATTTCCATCCCACGGCTTCCTTCTTGACATCCCTGCAGAGACCCCCGTCCAGATTTTGCCCTTCGTGACCCCGGTTTGAGGGGGAAGAGCAACGTATCCTCACCCACCACCCCCGTCTGCCTGTTTTCTGTCCTATAGTAAACCGTCAGAGCCCAGCTGGCCCGTTGGTGCGGAGTGTCCGAAGGACGGCGCTTACCACCCGATCTACATCATCCCCGGCCAGGTGGAACCCTGCGTTTACGCCACAGAGGTAAGGCACCGATGCTACCCTGGTGCTCGGAGGGTCTGTCAGGGCTGATCTCAGCCTTTCAAAGGACGTTGGGAAGAAACAGGCCCTGCAGGGACTCAAGAGACCTTTTGGTTTTAAAGAAGACGAGGAGGAGGAAACTGGACAGTCATTTGTCTAGAATGGTACAAGGTCTCCTGTTTGAATAGGGGAGGGTGGACTAGAAGACCTCCGAGATCCCTCCCAACCAGGGGTGAAATCTCCTTCCCTTCCCTACCAGTTCGGAAGCGCGCACGCCATGCACACGTGCTTTGCTCGCACATGCGCCATCTTCACGTCCGATTATAGACCCTCTGCACATGCGCAAAGCCTTCTGCGCATGCGCAGAGGGTCAAAACCAGTAACGACATCCAGGCAGGTGGGCGGAGCCTTGTGCTGCCACCACTACTGGGTCGCCAAACCACCCGCTGCCACCAGTTCACCCGAACTGGAGTGAACCGGTAGCTTTTCTCCCCTGCTCCCAACTCCGTTATTCTGTATCCCAATTGACAGTGAGAACAATTAACCAGTGGAACAGAAATGACCTCCAGAAGTTATGGGTGCTCCATCACTGGAGGTTTTCAAGAAGAGATTGGACAGGCATTTGTCTGCAATGGTAGAGGGTCTTCTACTTGAGCTGGGGGTTGGACTAGAAGACCTCTGAGATCCCTTCCAACTCTGTGATTCTATAATCCTAGAACATTTAATCAGTGGAAGGGCTTCCCTCTAGAAGTTGTGGGGTCCTTCATCACCGGATGTTTTCTTTCTTTTTTCTTTTTTTTTAGTAAAAAAGTTTTATTTCCATTTTCCAACAACCTATTCAATATACGGTCTCTTATTCAACATTAGTCATTAACTTTCATTTGTTACTTATTCGGACCTGCCCAGCTATCACTTCCTTCCTTAACAAACCTTTCCTCCTCCCTTCTCTACTTTCTTCATCCTTCCTCTCCTTCGCTTTTCTACATCCTCTTCTCCTTCCCTACTCTTCTCTTCCACCCTTTCTAACCCTCTCTCTTTCCCCTTTCTTCTTCCTCTCCTTTCCCCCTTTTCTACCTCTCTCTTTCCTACCTACTTTCTTCCTTCACTCTCCTCTCCTTTCCATTCCTTCTAAAATGGCAGCTTAGCAGCCCCGATTTCATTTCAAATTATTTCTATTTCTTAATTACATATCTTCAATCATTCCTTTACATTGATCCTTCATCTCCCCCTCTCCCCACTTCCCCTCCCACCCTGAGACTTCCCAGAACAAAGTACAGGGTATAAAATTAACAATCATAAATTAAAATACAACATAAGTCATAATCCATAGTCACTCCTCTCTAAGACCTTAACTCCCCTTCCAGAAACAAATACATTCTTCTTCCAGTCCATTATATATCAGTCCATTCCATTCCTAAAATCTTCAGAATCTTCCAATTAAATTAGTATTTCAAGTTCATCAATAAAATACATAGTTTTTAATATCCAATCTTCATCGATTAAGACCAAATATATATCAATCCATTCCACTCCTGAAGTCTTCAGAATCTTATAGTTTTAATATCCAATCTTCATCGATCAAGACCAAGACGATATTCCATCTTCCAGTATTCATCAGAAATTCTTTTATAATATACCTTTCTTCCTTAAACAGTCTCCCAAATATAATTCATATTTCCAGCTTAAATTCTTAAATTTTATCCAATCTCCAAAAATAAACAATATTCTATCTTCTCATATCTTTAATATCACTTACATAAATCAAATAACATTGCTAATATTATTATTTCTTCAATTTACCTTACATCTGTCAAATAACATTATTAAAATTATAACTTATATCCAAAATATATCAATTATAACAATTAAATTCTATTTAACCAAATACCAACATTACATCCATAAATTTTTCTATCTGTCCTCCAAAAGTTAAACAATATTCCATCTTCCCATTCCTTTATACCTCACATATATCAAATAGTAACACCTTATACCCAAAATAAGTCAGTTGTAAAAATTAAACCCTATGTATATATATTAAAAAAAATACCATCAAAATCACATCTTAAGCATTCTCCTTCCCCTTGTCTTCTATCTTACACATTTTCCACCATCTACTCACCAATCAGCTCAACATCTAACAATAAAGAATTTCCAATCTTTAATATATTGGTGTAAAAATCTCTTGTTTAAAAACTTATTAAGAAAAGATAAGCCCCCAAAAGTTCCTATAAAAAAAAAAATTTCCATATTTGAAGTGAAGAAGTTTCCAAGATTTTAGTAGTTAGTTCTGTTTGCTTAAGAGCCATTCTTAAACTGTAAAATCTACCAAAAAGAGGGGGGGGGGGAAATTCAATAAACTTTTCTTCTTAAACATTGTGATAAAGAAAAAGGTAAAAAGAAAAAAAAATCATTAACAGTTCTTATTCATTCCATTTAAAAAGTAGCTTGTTATGTTCTTCTCTTCCTTTGTCCTTTTATAGTTTCACTTTCCTTTGTATATTGCAAACGCCATTTTAAAATCCACTCAAGTTGAAAGTTAGTTCAAAGGAAAGCTATTTAAGAGCTGAAGTTAAGATTTATTACTTGCAAATTCTTGCTAGTCCTCCTACTTTGTTCTGTCTGTGTTGAGTTCTCTTTAAAAATAAATCTTGGCACAGAGATGGCCGCGGCTTCTCATTCTGTATAAACAGAAGCACCCTGGGCACAGAGCTTCGTCAGGCTAAAGGGGAGCTCTCACCCTTCGATCCCCTGGTTAAATTCCAGGGGCTCCCGGGGAGCTCTACCCAAACCTGACCACTCTTCCCTCCCCCTTTCCCGGGGGAGAGAATTCCAAACCGTTTGACAGCCCATTTACGCTGTCAGGGACGGTTTGACGAAACCCAGGGCAGACGATCCCAAAGGAATGTCCACGAAGCCTGCGTTGCCAGCGGAAGTCCCATCACCGGATGTTTTCAAGAAGAGACTGAACAGCCGTTTGTCTGAAATGATCTAGGCTAGGGTCTCCTGCTTGAGCAGGGGGTTGGACTAGATGGCCTCCAAGGTCGTTTCTAGCTCTATTCTGATTCTAATCCGGGAGCATCTTAGCCGAACGTTCCAAATTCTATGTTTTGCCCGGGTGTGATGTGCTAATTTCTTCCCTGCTCTTTTCTAGGTCTAAAGGAGATCCACCCGCCAAGCCTCGGAACCTGGCCTCCGTCCACTCTTTTATTTTAATATTTTTCAGCTAAAAGAATGTTTACAGATTGCGCACACTGAAAAGTCCCCTGGGGCCACCTGCCGACCTGCAGATGATTATTTTTGAAATCTCTATAGTATTATAAGAAAGACTCCTTTTTTAAAGGAAGATATTTAATATTTATTCTTGCTGCTATTTTTATAGTTATTGTTAATATTATTATTATTATTATTATTATTATTATTGGCATTAAGAACAAGAGACGGAAAAGTTGGATCTGACCAGAACGGAAATGACCAAGAGATGGGAGGAAAAAATGCAAATGGAAAGCCGGGTTTCAAAGAATTTTTTCCTTTTTGGGGGGGGCAAAAGAAGAGAAGATGATTTTGGGGCGGGGGGAAGGAAGATAGGAAAGGAAGAAAACTGCACTAGGATTATCTGAATGGGGATAAAGGGCAGGCCCTTTCCCTACATAAGTGCTGGATCTGAAATAATTTTTTGTGAAAATTCCTCCCTCTCCCCCCCCCCCTCCCGGTGTCAGTTTGGTGGGATTTTTCCTGGAAAAAGGAAAAACGTTGCCCGGGATAGGAAGCTGTAAGTGTCGGCATTAGATTCCTGCTCTGCTTTTAAATCCAAATCCTCCGATATTAAACAGAAAAGTTTGGTTTGGTAGCCAAGAAATCTGCAGCGCCAGCTCAGGAATGAAGGCAATTTACTGACGACGATTCATTTAGTGACTGTTTGACATTACAGGGGCACGGAAAAAAGTAACTTATGACCGTTTTTCACACTTACAACCACTGCAGCATCCCCCATCATCATCGGATCAAAGTTCAGACGCTTAGCAACTGACTCACACTTAAAACGGTCGCAGTGTCCTGGGGTCACGCAATCTTCCTTTTGTGACCTTCCAATGAGCAACGTCAATGGGGAAGCCGGATTCACTTAACAACCGTGTGACTAACTTAACAGCTGCAGGGATTCACTTAACGACTGACGAGAAAAGGTCGTGAAATGAGACAAAAATTCATGTAACGAATCTCTCGTTTAGCAGAAATTTTGGGCTCCATTGTAGTCATAAGTTCAGGACTGCCGGTATTCACTAGGCGAGATGGGCGGCATAGAAGTCTAATAAATAAATTAAGTAAATAAATAACCTTCCTGATGGGCAGCACACACGGTATGTCGACCACGCCATGGGCTTCTGAAAATGGCTTTCCCCCGGTTATGCCATCCTTTGCCACATGAGGGCAGCACCACAAAGCAGCAGAGATATTAGGGCTGTTTCCCCTCCTCTGCAGAGACCCCAAACCATCATTTCTTGTCCTGCTGGATGACCTCTGCTCCCCCACCCCCCAAAGCCAGCCTGCACCCGCCCGCTCTAGACCTTGCAGAAGATTTCGGCTCAACCAAATTTACGTCCTGCCACCTGGCTTGGAAAGAGGTCTCTCTTATCTTTTTTTTTTTTTTTTTAAAGATTATTATTTTTTCCAGAGAAGACTGAGTCACCCTGGAGTAGCGATAGACAATTTACAAGGGGGAGTATATGTGCATTTCCTCCCCTCTCGTTGCAATAGCAATAGCATATTTCGGGAAGAGCTTGTGATTGGTTTTGGTACTGGTCAATAGTTCCTGAGCTCTGGATATGCTCAGAGGCACCCTGGTCCTTAATGCTTAGCATGCTTGCATCCCTAGTTTGCACATGTTTTCAGTTGCCTGATCTCAGGGTCCGAATTTAATTGTGGAAAGAAATCAAAGAAAAACAACTCAAGATTCTGCCGATATGGAACCTCCCACCCCTGCCTTAAGAGTTCCCTGGGTGTGGAGGATGGGACTTTGAGCCCCGAATGGACTCTGCAGAATTCGTACAGAGAGCTTCCGTTTTTTACCTTCGTATTCAGTGCTTTTCTATAAAATTTCAACAACCACAACCAATAGAATCTATGGGAGGTTTACATAAAAAAAATTGGGTGCACTTTGTAAGTTGCTTGTCCCTTGTTCTAATTTTGTTTCAACCTGTTGGGAGTTTTAGAGAAGGGACCTTACCTTTTTTTTGTTCGCCAGTTATAGAAAAGTTGAGATATTTGTTTTTCAAAAAGGGAATGTTTGGGAATGAAGACCGAAGTATGAAGTGACAGAATAAAAGTATACTTTTAAAAGCGTCGCTTATGTAGCAACAGTCCTCTTAATTTAATTTGAATCCCAGTGGCAGCTGCCTTCTTGGTTTATTTCAAAAGATGTATAGCCTCCGATGGCAAAATCAGGAATTTTAAAAATCCCAAGAAGCACAGCAGTACTTTTTAAGTTATCTCCCCCTCCCCTATATTCCTTCTTTTAATTTAAAAACAAACAAGAAATATTGTACAGTATACCATAAATAAGTAAGAAAATCCTGCTGGAGATAATTATATTCATATTGTGCATTGTGTATATTTATGTGTCTTGTTGGTGTATCTTTTCCCAGCTTCTGTAACTATTCTGTGTGGTGGTTTTTTTGAAAATGTAAGGTGTTTTCTCGCAAAAGAAAGTTATATAAAATATCTATTTTGCGCAAGATGTAATCTGTCTGATATTTTCTTCTGTTCTGATGGGTTGCCGGGTGGCCGAGCAGGTGGCCGTGGACACGAGGTTTTCACAGATTCTGCGTAAAAGGTGTGCAAAACTTCCTCCTCCTCATTCAGGCCATTCATGTATTCCCTTGCTGGGAATGACTTAGCCAAGCAAACCGCTACAGTTCCTACATCGCTTAGGGACTTCAGCCTTCTCCTCTAAGCAACCCCGTTGGAATTCCAAGAACAAGCTTGGATCTCGGTTCTGCCTTGTTGGAAAACTAACAAGTCATCCAGTTCAAACTCTGTAAGTGCTCTCGGAGCTGGGTTGTTACCACCTAGGCAGGGATTGCATCCGTGTTTTGATGTATGGAGAATTTCTTCTTCCTCCCCTTCCTTTAGTTTCTCCAACTTTTCTCCCACGGTCACCGCCCTGGCAGGGAGGGGTTTCCCCGAAGGCCCCCGGCCCACTTGCTCACCCTTGGGAAGCAGCCAAGGCGCCTCTCTCTCTTCGGGGAGTCCCCCTCCTGCGAGCCCCTTCCTCCACTTACGGGCCGGCTGGGGGAGCCTCTCTTTCCAGCCAGCCCCGCGGGGGACAAAACCTCCAGGAAGACCCCTCCCCCCACCCACCCCCGATTGCAGAGCTTTGCCAGCCGCCGCCTTTGCTTTCCTCGCGGAGCGCAGAGACGCCGCCCCCACCGACCGTCCGCGGGGCTGCGATCCGGGAGCCCCACGAAGGCGGCGCCGGCGGCCGCCAACTAAGCTGGGAGGCCGGGAAGGCTGGGAGCCAAGCGGGGCGGGGCGGGGAGCTCCGACCGCCCACAGGTAGCCGCCCCCCGACCCGACCCGACCCCGCGGCGGCGCCTCCGCTTCCCGGGGCAGTCCCAAGCCTTGCCCGAGAGGGGGTCGCTCCTCCTCCTCCTCCTCGCCCAGCCTGGCGGTGGTGATGGGCGCGCAGGGCTCGCAGGAGGAGCGGCCGGTCCCGGAGCAGGAGGCGATCCTGGCTGAGACCGGCTGTAAGGCGCCGCCGCCCCCCCGGAGGGAGGAAGGGAGCCCCTCGGGCCGCGCCTTTCTCTCTCTCTCTCCCCAGAACTCCAACGCCCATCATCCGCGGGAGAGCCCAGCTGGGGCCGGGCGGGGGTCGAGGGCGCGCAGGCGGGGAGGGGTCTCCGCGGGAGCTCGGAGGGAGGGCAGCGCAGGGCCGGGGACGCGGGGGATCAGTGCCCCTCCGGCTGCGGCCGCTGGGCGGTGTAGTCCCGCAGAAAGGTTGGGTCGGCAAAGCCGGATCGGGGCCCCGGGAGACCCTCTGGCTCCTCGTGGCTCCCTCGGGAAGGGGAGGGGCCGCTCCATGACGACCCCCTCCCCCAAGCCCAGGCCCCGCCCATCCCGGCTGCTGCGCCGCTTGCGGGGGTCCCGGCCGGAGTCGGCCAAGGGGCGGTTGGGGGAGGGGCCTCTCCGCGACCCCCACCCCACCCCTCCCCCCACCCAGCCGGCTTTGAAGTTTCCCAGCCGGGCGGGGAAGGGCTGCCTGGGGCGCGGGGAAGGTCCGGCTCGCTGCCACAGACGCCCCGACGGACATTTCGTGGCGGGTGGGGAGGAATCAGGCTGTCGGTTGGGTGGGGAGGGGGCGGCCCGTTGCCCGTCCACTAGTTTTAAGCCCCCTCCCCCCCAGAGAAGCGAATCAGCCGGGCTGCCCCTTTGCCCCGGGGGCAACTGGTCCGAAAGACCCTCTCAACCTGCCTGCCCCCCCCCGAGGGGTTCCCTGGGGCCACGGGATTGCCTGGCCTCTTGGAAGGGCCCCCCCTACCCCCCTTCCAGGCCTGACCCCCACCCTCCCTCGGCCCCTCTTCTACCCCCCAGCAAAAGGTCCAGGTGAACCGGCATTCCCCACCTATCTCCCCTCCAAAAGGTCCACACCCCTGCCCCCCCCTCAATGCAGAGGGCAACTGCTTCTCCCTGGGGATCCAGCCAGGCCAGCCTCCTCCTCAAATCCACACTTGCAGCCCCCAAAGCCGTTGCTGCTTCACTCTGGCACCTGCCAGGTCCTGGCCGGATTCCCTGCAATTGAGCATATCAATCCTTTCTTATTTTGTCCAGTTTCCGAAGCCAGCCTCGCCCGCCTCTACCAGCGCTTCCAGGCCTTGGACACGGCAGACAAGGGCTACCTGAAGTAAGTGGGATGGGGAGGCAGAGCAGGGGGGGCAGGAAAGGGGGCTGGGGGGGGCTTTGGGGCGCAAGGCACACCTTCAAAGCTTGAAGCTTTCTTATCACTGCATGGAGTTTCCCCCCCCTTTCCTTAACCACAATATCAGCTGACATTGACCTGAAATGTGCATTACTTAGGGTTAGTTTCAAACAAGCCATCTTCCAACGATGGGCTACTTACTTTGTGTGGCAAGTGACAAAGCAGAAAGCCAGAAGGACAAACCAATGAACCTGAAAACCAAATTGCCTTGGGCAACGGGATTTTTTCAGCCCTCTTCAAAAATGGAGAGAGCATTAAAAAGTTGGTGAAAGCCACCTTAGAAAAATAAATCAGTTCTCCTGGTTTAAATCTGAACTATTAAAATTGAAAACATTAAAAGAACTCCAGGAAAAAGATAATGGCAATCTACTCAAATGAAAACTGTGAAAATGAAAAATATTAAAAGAACTCCAGGAGAAAATAAGAAAAATTTAAAGACGGTGGTTCTTGATTTGCTTACTGGCTGAACAGCAATACTGAACAAAGTGACTTATGACCGTTTTTCACACTTATGACCATTTCAGCATCCCCATTGGTCACATGATCAAATTTGGATGCTTGGTAACTGACTCATATTTATGATGGTCGCAGTGTCCTCAGGTCACATGATCTCCTTTTGCGACCTTCCGATACGCAAAGTCAGCGGGGAAACCAGGTTCACTTAACAGCCATGTGACTAACTTAACGACTGCAGTGATTCACTTAACAACTCTGGTAAGAAAGGGCGTAAAATGGGGCAAAACTCACTTAACAACGGTCTCGTTTAGCAACAGAAATTTTGCAGTCAATTTTGGTCGAGGACTGTCTATAATAATTCTTAGCTAATGGTGCTGTTTTTATTTTTTAATAAGACACAGCACAGGACTAATGTTTTCCAAGATTCTCCCCTTAAAAGGCCATTCTGCAACTTCTCTTTTATATGGAGGATTTTTTCTCCTTTCCATCCTGCCTTATTTGTCTTGCTCTATAAATTGAGGCCCCTGGAAAGAAGCTGTATTTTCAGCCGTCTCCAAAAACAACTCTGCCACCTCAGTTGCAAACAAAGCCTCCACAGCAGGTAGTAATCA
Organism: Ahaetulla prasina; assembly: GCF_028640845.1. Classification (NCBI taxonomy): domain Eukaryota; kingdom Metazoa; phylum Chordata; class Lepidosauria; order Squamata; family Colubridae; genus Ahaetulla; species Ahaetulla prasina. The sequence continues at coordinate 32,876,152 of NC_080548.1, read as the reverse complement.
GCAGGGAAACAGCAAATTCCAGAAGGAAGCGGAATTAAGAAAGCCGACTTTAAATAAGCGTCCCAAAATACCTTTTTGTTTTGGAAACAAGAAACTTCATTTTATTATGACTGACTGATATCTGCATTTGATTATTTGTGCATCCAGTTCCCACTGTGTTTCTATCATTCTCCACCCTGGAGCACCTCAGCGGAACGTGTTAGAAAATGCAATTAATTCTGATGTGAATCTACAGTTTAATCTTGGCCATTTTTAAGACTTGTAGTCTTCAACTCCCAGAATTCTCCAGCTGGCTTTGCTTGAAGACTTGTGGACTTCAACTCCCAGAATTCCAAAGCTGGCCGGGGAATTTGGGGAGTTGAAGTCCGCAGGTCTTTAGGTGGCTAAGACTGGACAGCCCTGGCTTAATCGGTTGCTGTAAAGTCACCATTTTTCTCTTTTGCTCCTGGCAGCCGATACGATCTGGAAGGGATCGGCAAGTTGGCAGTGAACCCTATTGGAGACCGGATCATCAATGCCTTCTTCCCGGACGGGTGAGTCCGGGACAGCCTCCAAAGTCCAGCCCGGGAGGAGGAGTCAGGCCTGGCTAGGCCATAGATCTTATGCCCTGCCCTCATCAACGGAAGTGGACTCTGATCCACCTGACTTTTGTTTACAAGCTGGCACAGAAAGAACAGAGGGGCAGTGAAGCTAAATAGCAATAACAGAGAATCTTTGTAGCTCAGGGTTGAACTATTGGGGTCTCTGGTGCTCTCTGAGCTGGGCTGTTTCCTTGCAGACGTTTCATGACCTAACTAGGGAACATTATCAGTGCTAAAAAGGAAGGGGGTTTGCAGGAAGGAGGAGGAGAACTGTGGGGCCGTTGGTGCTCTCTAAGCTTGGTTGTTTTCCTGAAGACGTTTCATGACCCAACTAGGGAACATCATCAGTGCTAGAAGGGGAGTGGAGTGGAGGAGATGGGGATGGAAGGAAGAGGAGGAGGACTGGGGGGGGGTCTTTGGTGCTCTCTGAGCTGGGTGGTTTCCTTGCAGACGTTTCATGATCCAACGAGGTAACATCATCAGTACTAAAAGGGAGTGTTTATATAGAAGTAGCTTGCTTGTAAACAGCAAACCTCACTCCTTTCTATTCTTATTCTACGTATTCTTTTTATCCGGTAATGTCCCCGGATAAGGAGCATTCTTAGAATGGGGTTTTGTTCTCCCCCAGGACTGAGGAAGCCGACTTCCGCTCCTTTGCTCGTGTGCTGGCTCACTTCCGGCCAGTGGAGGCCCCCGGCAGCCCCGAGGACATCAACAGCCCCCTTAGCAAGCTGAAGTGTGAGTATGACATATATTCGCTGCCTTGAATTATTTGTAAAAGTAATAAAGGCAGGATACAAATGAATGAATGAATGAACGAACGAACGAACGAATGAATGAGCAACTCAGTCTTGTGAGAGTTGGCATTGTATTTCCAGTACTTTTGATCTCCTGATTCTCATCCTCGGTTCTAATTCTTGCTTTTTCTGATTCTGGTAAAGTTGCTTTTCAGTTATACGACCAGGATAAGGATGGGAAGATCTCACGGGCTGAAATGCTGCAGGTAATTCATTGCTGGGTGATCTATTCTCCAAAGCACCTGAGGGCCGGACAAGAAACGATGGATGGAAACTCACCTAGAAGAGAAGCAACCTGGAAGTCAGGAGAAACTTCCTGACAGTGAGGACAATTAACCAGTGGAACAGTTTGCCACCAGAAGTTGTGGGAGCTCCACCACTGGAGGTTTTCAAGAAGAGACTGGACAGCCATTTGTCTAAAATGGTAGAGGCTAGAAGGCCTCCAAGGTCCCTCCCAACCCTATTATTCCAGCTAAGCTGGCTGGGGAATTCTGGGAGTTGAAGTCCACCTGTCTTCAAATGGCCCAAGTTGAGAAACGCTGATCTAGATGCTCTGTGCAGATGCCTCTGGCGAAAAGCAACCAGGCTCGATTCTCCCCTTGCAGTGAAAAACAGATTGGGGTGGGCTCCGAGTTCAAATCCACTCCTGTGAAAATGGTAAACGGCTTAACTTGCACCGTGAAGCCAGAGTGGACTCTCTTCTTAACGGAGGGTCGGTCCTTCCCTGTAAAATCCAAGTTTGGCCTTCATCAAGAGGTGACCCAGGGGGTGGGAATCCGCAAGCCCCCCACCCCTCTCTGGCTGCACTCAACTTCGGCTGTCTCTGTTCGCACCCAGGTCTTGAGAATGATGGTGGGCCTCCAGGTGACCAACGACCAGCTCGAGAACATCACGGACCGAACCATCCAGGAGGCCGACAGAGATGGAGACAAGGCCATCTCCTTTGAGGAGTTTGCCAAGGTCGGTTGGGCAAAAAAGAAAATGACAGTTTTAGGGGGCGCAGATCAGGGGTGAAATGTAAAATCTGTTACTGCCGGTTCTGTGGGTGTGGCTTGGTGGGTGGGTGGGGTAATGTGACTGGGTGGGCGTGGCCAACTTTTTAAAAAAAAAACTTTTAAAAGCATTTTTTCTACAACCTCTTCGGCCTTTTAAAAGGCTCCTCTGACAATCCCAGCTGAGTTGCTGGATCATCAGAGGCTTTTCTTCTTTTAAAAGCTTTTTTTTTTTTTGCCTTTAAAAGAAAAAAAAGACTCTCATGATCAGGCAACTCAGCTGGGATCACCAGAGGAGCCTTTTAAAAGCATTTTTTCTACAACCAAGAGGTTGTAGAAAAAATGCTTTTAAAAGGCTCTGACAATCCCAGCTGAGCCACGCGATCACCAGAGGCTTTTTAGAAATTATTTTTTAAAGCATTTTTTCAGCTGAAAAAAAAATGCTTTTAAAAGTAAAAAAAAAACCTGATGATTGCCCGGCTCAGCTGGACATGGGGGAGGGTGCTACCGGTTCTCCGAACCACCCACTGCCATCACTACCGGATCAGGTGAAGCATTTAACCTCTGGTGCGGATGCAGAGAGGCTGGGAAGGGGGAGGCAGCTGTTTCACTCCATAGATAGTCCTCAATGTACAACCATTTCTTTAACGACCGTTCAAAGTCACAAGACCACTGGGGGGGAGAAGAGACTTCTGAGTGGTCCTTGCACTTACGACCGTTCCCATGATCACATGATGAGAATTGGGGTGCTGGCCAACCAGCGTGTATTTATAATGGTTGTAGCATCCCACGTGATCACTGTTTCAAGGGATTTGCTTAACAACCGTGGCAAAAAGCAGATGGGGAGATCAGTTACAACTCACTTAACAACCGGTGGCTTAACAATGGGAATTCTGGTCATAAGTGGTCTTAAGTTGACGACTGCCTGTAATTGTCTGGCTTGACCAACCTGGTGCCCTCCAGAAGTGCTGGGACTACAACATCAGGAACGTCCCAGGCATTCCTGCAGAATTTGGAGAAGGCGACAACTATAGAAAGCAAAAAGCAAGAAATCTAATTTTTAGCTGAGGTCTGGACACTCAGAAGGGTGATGGGAAAACTTTGCACCTATTTTTGAGAAATTAGCATGGAAAGATAGTCCTAAACCTTGGCCAATTTTAAGAACTGTGGACTTCAATTCCCAGCTTTGCTGGCTGGGAATTCTGGGTGTTGAAGCCTGTAAGTCTTAAAAGTGGCCAAAGTTGGACAACCCTGTTCTAAAGCTAAATATGGTAGTCCTTGACTTATAACAGTTCGTTTAGTGACCGTTCAAAGTTACAATGTTGCTGGGAGGAAAAGTGACTTAAGACCGCTTTTCAGAGTTACGACCGTTGCAGCATCCCCATGGTCACATGATCCGAATTCAGACGCTCAGCAACTGACTCCTATTTATGACGGTCGCAGTGTCCTGGGGTCACGTGATCCCCTTTTGCAACCTTCTGACGAGCAAATTCAAAGCCACTTAACAACCGTTTGACTAACTTATCAGTTGCAGTGATTCACTGAGCAACTGTGGCAAGAAAGGTCATAACACGGGGCAAAACTCACTTCACAACTGTTTCATTTAGCAGCGGAAACGTTGGGCTCGATTGTGTTCGTAAGACGAGGACTTTCTGTCCTCGCATCAACGGAAGGTTTTCCTAAAATCTCCCTCTCTGTTTTTTTGGGGTTTTTTTGCAGTCGGTGGAAAAGCTGAATATTGAACAGAAGATGAGTCTACGAATCCTGAAATGAGGAAGGTCCAGGGGGGCTTTATGGCGAAGGGTGAAGAAAAACAGCCTCCGGAATCTGATCAGCTCTCTCGTGGGTTCCTGAGCGTGCACAGAAAGCTTGTTTCAGAGATGCGACCCACGAGTTCGGACAGCTGATGCTTGCAGCTTAGACCTCCAGTTAGGAATTAGGAGAACTGCGATCTCAAAATGAGCCATTTATGTAATGGGTGTGGTGCTTGAAGGTAGTCCTCATCTTACGACCATTCATTATGTGTCCGAAGTTACAACAGCACTGAAATAAGTTTTCCCCACTTACCGCAATCCCCGGGGTCACGTGATCAAAATTCAGACGCTTGACGGGGTCACGTGATCCCCTTTGGCCACCTTCTGATCGGCAGAGTCAATAGGGAGGCCAGATTCGCTTAATGACCGCACGACTGCCTTAACGACCGCAGGGATTCATTTAACAACTCGGCTACTAATTTAACACCCACAACGATTCGGTTAATGACTGTGACCAGGAAGGTCGTAAAATTTTGCAACATCCTGCTCAGCAAGGGAAATTTGGCGCTCGGTCATGGGCGTAAGTTGAGGACTAATTGAATTTTGGGTTCAATTGTGGACTTAAGTTGAGGACTACCTGTAGGAAGAAAGCAAAATCAGGGAGCCCCGTCTCTCTCTCTTTCTCACCCTTTCTTTCTCTTCTATCTCTTTCTCTCCTCTCCCCTCTGTAATTTCTCTTCTCTCTCTTTCTCCCTCTTTTTCTCTCCTCTCTGTCCCTTTCTCTCCTCTTTCTTTCTCTCTCTCTCTCTCTTTCTCTCCTCTCTCTTTCACAACCAGGGGCGTGCATAAGAGCACCAGCGTGCCTACCGTTTCTGTCCTAATGTTCCCTTTGGTCGTATTCAATTTGTGTGGTTATTTCATGCTTATACTTATATATATTGTTGTGTTTGACAAAATAAATAAATAAATAAAAATAAAACCACGGAGGGAGTTCTAACTTACTTTCAGCTGCCAGGAAAGTTCACCCACCAGCTATCAACAGCCCTGGCATACACCGCATTCCAGGCAGAGGGGGGGGGGGAAGGGCTGGCGGGGGCTGAGCTGCCAACTGCCCAAGTTACTCTTGAGCCAAGAATTTGCAAGGGGTGGGTGGAGATTTTCCGTGAATTTCTTTCAGGGAAGGAAAACATGGCAAAGCCCCCTAACCCTGCCCAGCTTCGAAACAAAAGAAACTGCATTTGTTATTGGCTGGATGCACCCCCACCTATTATACCCACGTTCAAGTGATTTATTTTATTTACTTGATGTCCATCCTGCCTTTATTGTTTCTATAAATAACTCAAGGTGTTGAATGTACGTAATGTTCCAGCCTCCTATTTTCCTACAACAACCCTGTGAGGTGGGTTGAACTGAAAGGAGTGACTGGCTCAAAGTCACCCAGCCGGCTTTTGTGCCTAAGGCGGGACTAGAACTCACCGTCTCCTGGTTTCTAACCCAGCATCTTAAACCACTACACCAAACTATCTGGGCTTGCTTTCTCTTACCTCCGAAAAACAACCCTGCAAGGTGGGCTGGGCTACGTTTCCCAGACAGCTTTTCATAGCCCTGGGGTAGGGGAGGGTAGAATAGACCACTGAGTCCCTCTGGGCCAGCCCACCCCTTAATTCCCAGCTCTAGTGACGGCTTCTCTGCCCGAAGTGAAGACCCCCCTTCAGAGTTTGACCCTTGCACGTGGTGCCAAACCTCCCCCGCCCCCCCCCCCCCCGCACAGAAGGCATTTTTTGCAACACCTCAAGCCCTCTTCGGGGAGGGGGAAGGGGGTCGCCCCACCTCTCCCCCTCCTCAGGCAGGGGCAGGATCCTGCACGCGAGAGATGATTCAGGATTTAGGATAGAGCTGGAAGGGACCTTGGAGGTCTTCTAGTCCACCCTACCTATCCTATCCCATTTCCGACAAGCGGCTCTCCAGTCTCTTCTCCAGTGATGAAGCGGCCACGACTTCTGGTGGCAAGCCGTTCCACTGGTGCATTGTCCTCAATGCAAAGCAACCTCCTCGTCGTCCAGAAGGATGCCACGCTTGCCCACCCAGCCTCCTTCCCGGCTCCTCGATGCGTCTCCCCGCCCAGCCCAGCCCAGCCCATCACCCCACCGGTGCCCCTCCCGGGAGACGCCCCCTCCCCACCTGGGCGCTGCCTGGGGCTGACCTGCTGATGCTGCCCTCCCCCCCCCCACCCACCCACTGCAGCCCGGCTCTGCATGGTCTCATGACGTCATTCCCGGGACTGGCCAATGGGCGCGCGCCCAGCTGGAGCCCCCCTCTCCCCCCCCCCCGCTGCAGGACAGCCGGGCCGGGGACGGAGCGCGCCAGCTGGTGCCGCGGCTGCTGCTTTAGGGGCGGGGGTCGCGAGGGGCTCTTTGTCTCCATCGCGGAGCCGCTCCATCCCACGTTGCATCGGGGACCGGCCGGGGCTCCCCTCCGGCATGGCCGGCCTGAGCATCAGCAGCAGCAGCAGCCCCCCAGGAAGGAGCCCCCCGCGCCCCCCACCCTGCAGGTAGGGTAGCCCCCCGGCTTGTCCGGCGGAGCCCGACCCGAGCATCCTCCGCGGACGTCCGCCTTCGCCTCTGCGGAGCTCATCTCTGGCCCCGCTCCAGGGGAAAAAACGAGGTAAGGCTGCCCTTGCCAGCTTCCCTTCGGGCGACCCCCAGACCCAATAGAAAGGGGGAGTCAAACTGGGCTCGGTCTTTCCAAGGGGGGACCGTGGGACTGGAGGAGGATGGCTGGCTTGTGGGGGGGGGGAGAATCAGCAGGGAGGGCCCCAAATCTGTTTTTCCTGAACCCCCTTAATGCCCCTTCGTGGTTTGTGACCCCAAAGCCTTGGCTGTGGGGGTCCCTGCTTATTTTAGAGGGAGTGGGTCTGTATTGGTGGAGATGTGGGGACTGAGCTGCCCCCCAGGCCTTGCAACAAGGCCCAGAATTTAGCTGCATCTGTGTTTGTGAACACAACACCACCACCACCCGGATAAATTTGCACCTTCCCAAGGCTTGGGTGGGGGGACCCCAGGATGGAAAATGGGTGGATTAAATCGATCTATGGGGCTGTTCAGTTTAATGCAGGTGGGTGGGGTTCCTCTTGGGTCAAACAAACCCAAGTAAACGCAAAAGAACAAAACAAGACACCATCCATCTGTGGCTAGCTAGAACTCTGGGGCCCTCGTACCCACCGGAATTCAAAACAAGGATGCAGAATAACAAGAGTTGGAAGGGCCCTTGGAGGTCTTCTAGTCCAACCTCAGACCCTAGGCAGGGATGTCCAACTTGTGGACTTCAATTCCCAGAATTCCCCAGCCAATTGTCTCTTGAAAAAAAACACCTCTGGGATTAAATTCTATTAAATGTAAAAAAAAAAAAGTGGGGGTGGTGGAGTATGAGAAGGTCCCGATTCCAGCAACAGCCAATCCTGAGATTATACGAAGCAACTATCAAAGGAGTTTCTGGGCATGTGCAAAGTGCTCCCTCCTTTCCCTTAAGAGTCCTTTGGATGGGCTTAAAAGATTGGCCAGATGTCCACCTTTTTGCATTTATAAATGGGTGGAACTGGGTGGAAATAGGTTGCAGTCGTGGAGGCCAATTAAAAATAAAGAATGGAGCACAAGCACCAAGGGGATTTCTTGATATATATTTTTCTTAGCGAGAAGCTCCCAATTTCTGGGACGGGGAGAAAGAACTGGGCCTGAATCAGAAATTAGAACAGCAATAAAAAGAAAAGCATTGATAATTGATAAGGAACTGTGTATGTCTAATCCAGGGGTCTTCAAACTTGGCAGCTTTAAGACTGGTGGACTTCAACTCCCAGAAAGTTGAAATTCCCTGGTCTAGTCTAACAAAGAGAAGGACCCAGGGGTGACATGATAGCAGTTTTCCAATATTTGAGGGCTGCCCCAAAGAGGGAGTCAAGCTATTCTCCAAAGCCCCTGAAGGCAGGACAAGAAGCAATGGATGGAAACTAATCCAGGAGAGAAGCAACCTGGAACTAAGGAGGAATTTCCTGACACTGAGAACAATTAACGGCTTGTCTTCAGAAGTTGTGGGTGCTCCATCACTGGAGTTTTTAAGAAGAGACTGGACAGCCATTTATCTGAAATAGAGTCTCCTGCTTGAGCAGCGGGTCAGACTAGAAGACCTCCACGGTCCCTCCCAACTCCGTTATTCTGGATTTAATTTTAAAATGCTTTCCATTCAGCATTACTTCCTGGTGGTGCTGTAACATAGATGCTCATGCTTCAAATATTTATTTTTGAATTTAAAAGTTAAAAAATAAAAGTGAATTATTTTTAATTTAAAAGGTACCAGTATAAAAATCTTGGACCCACCCAGACTTACTTGCCCCAAAGACAGTCACAACGTAAGACGCCCACGCACCTTCCTTGGCGAACTCAAACCAGTGGGAACGCTGGACTTTGGGAAGGAATTGTGGCTACCATGTCAACCATCAGCCCCGAATAGTAAGTATTCTGCAACCAAGACGGTTCTGTTGCCGGGAGGGTCTTACCTGCATCCCCGCTAAGCTCAGGATGATGGAAAAAGAGTCACACATGTGAGATGGGCAAGGAAATTGAACGAAGCAGATAATAAATAAGGGCTTACAGGTATCCTCTACTTACGACCGCAGCTGAGCTCAAAAATTATGTTGCTGAGAGAGTTGTTAAGTGAGTTTTGCCCCATATTGCGACCTTGCTTGCCATAGTTGTTAAGCGAATCACTAGAGTTGTTTAGTTTTTAACAGAGTTGTTAAATGAATCGGGCTTCTCCATTGACTTTGCTGGTCCGAAAGTTGCAAAACGGGATCACGTGACCCCAGGACGCTGCAACGTCATAAATACAAACTTCATGCATCTGAATTTTGACCATGGGGATCCCTCAGTGGTCACTAAACGAACAGTTGTAAGTCAAGGGCTACCTATATTTCTAGGATACCCCTCACTCGGCCATTTCCAACCGGATCCTGGATTTTTGACAGCAACAGTTGACAATCACAAAAAATTGAAACCCGTCAAATTAAAAAGAAACATCTAAGACAGGGTTCTTTGCAATACAGGTGGTCCTCGACTTATGACCACAGTCTATTTGCTAAGCCAGGTTGATTTTTACAACTGTTTTAGCCACGGTCATTAAGTGAGTCCAGTTTCCCCCACTGACTTTGCTTGTCGGAAGCCATCTGTGAAGCTCGCAGGTGGCGATCCCGTAAGCACAGGACATTGCAACCGTTGTAAATACCGAATGCCCGTATTCGGTTGGCAAGCGAATGGTCATAAGTTGAGGACTACTTGTACCTCACATTTAAATGCTGACCCCGTTTTGTCTATTTTTGCTTCCTCAACAACAGCGATTATTTATTTAAGTTGCTGCTCATTGGAGATTCCGGAGTGGGGAAGTCCTGCCTCCTCCTACGATTTGCGGTAAGAAGGGATTTCGGGTGGAAACTGATGGAGGAGGGCGGGCAGGATTCAAACTCAGGGCCTCGTTTTCAGTGCCAGGTTGAGTTTGGGTCTTATAGGAGGAAGGCGAGGCCTCTGAGAAAATCCTCGGAGGACTTTTTGCAATCTGGAAGTCAGCGGGACCGAATTCAGATTCAGGCCACCTGTCCCTCAAATCTCTTCGGGATAGAGAGCAAGGGACACCTGGACAGGGGTCAGATAAATAATCCAGACTATGGTCACTTTGAGGAACATCCCTCACCTCCAACCAAATCCCAAATGTGCCTTTTCAAGAGTCAACTGGGCTTTTCCCTTGAAGATGTTTCGCTTCTCATCCAAGAAGCTTCTTCAGGGTTTGAACTTCATGAATTGAAGAAGCTCACGAGGATAAGGAGTGAAACGCCTTCAAGGAAAAAAATCCCAAGAAAATCCAGTCGCCTTTTTTTGGGGGGGGAGGGGGGGGAAATAGTTTTGGGACAACCATGACCTGGAGGATTGAGAATCCTCATCCACACCCCGAGCAAATCCTCACATCTGGTTCAAAGGTTCCCCAATTTCAAGAACTTACGGAGTCCACCAACCCTCAACTCTTGGGAGAGCTCTTTGAGGAATGTCTATGCCAGAGATCTTCAAACTTAGCAGCTTTAAGACTTGTGGACTTCAACTCCCAGAATTCTCCAGCCAATAATAATAAAAAATAAGTCTTAAAGCTGCTAAGTTTGAAGACCTCTGGTCTACGCTCTTAAATCTCTAATGATCCTTTTTCTTCCCCAGGATGACACCTACACAGACAGTTACATTAGTACCATCGGAGTGGACTTCAAAATCCGGACCATCGAGCTGGAAGGAAGGACCATCAAATTGCAAATTGTGAGTATCTTCAGGGGGTTAGAAGAGAGGTTGAGAATCAGGTCTTCTGCTGTTTCCTCCCCTCTTTAGATGCCTGGCGTAACTTCCGCATCAGTAGCCAGAGAAGAGGAAGAGAATTGGTTCTTCTTGTCCTCTACTTGGAAAACTGTAGCTGCTGAAGTTCTTACTCAGGAGTTACTCCTGGGATGGAAAACCAATGAATCAAGGTGGCCATTATATAGGTTACTGCCATGAAACTGTGTGGAATTTCATGTGTGAAATTCGGCACTTGATCAATGCCTAGGAAATCTATAAAAGGCCCAAAATAGGATGTCAGAGTTTGAAATATTTACTATTTCATGCATTTCTGAGGCATTCCACTCAAGGCCAAAAGGGAAACTGCCAAAGTATAAAATACTCCTGCTAGAAGGCCATTCTAACCATTCCTTGTTGCAACAAAAAATGGTCACCCGCTAGCAAAAATCCCTGCCACCCCCCACCCATGCCCACCCAATTGCCTGCTTGCCCGCTTCTTTTTAAAAATGCTTTTAAAAGGTAAAAAAAAAAAGGCTCTGATGATCCTAGCTGAGCCGCACGATCATCAGAGCCTCTTTTTTTTACTTTTAAAAGCATTTTTTTACAACCTATTCGGCCAAATAGGTTGCAAAAAAAATGCTTTTAGAAGTAAAAAAAAGATTGCATGCCACAGCTGATCACTCCCCCACATGCTGTTCTACTTACCCCATGCCTCCTTTTGGCATGCACTGTGTGTGGGTGCACACCTCGCATTTGCTGCATGGTGTGCATGGTGCTTGCGCATGTGCAACATGCATGTGCAGTCAGCAAACCGGTAGTAAACCAGTTCAGATTTCTCCACTGCAGCCATGGTCTCCTAGAGCAGGGGTCTCCAACCTTGGCAACTTTAAGACTTGTGGACTTCAACTCCCAGAGCAAAGCTGGCTGAGGAATTCTGGGAGTTGAAGTCCACAAGTCTTAAAGTTGCCAAGGTTGGAGACCCCTGTCCTAGAGGAGGAACCCTTGATCTCTGTTGTCTCAGTTTTGACTGAGCAGAATCCACCTTGCAGATGGGACCTAGAGGTCTCCTTTGTCACCCAGGTCAGCTTGGTCGATTCCACCGTCCGGGGTCTCTCACATCTCTTTTCTCCTCAGTGGGACACAGCTGGCCAGGAGCGCTTCCGAACCATCACCTCCAGCTACTACCGAGGCGCGCACGGCATTATCATCGTCTACGATGTGACGGACCAGGTAAGGCAGGTGGTTCTCCACGGCAGGCAGAGAAGAAGCGTTGTTAGGTTTCCTCCATCTGTGGGGTCTCCGGCTCAGGCAGGGGATTGAGCTAGAACAGGGGTCTCCAAACTTGGCAACTTTAAGACTTGTGGACTTTCAATTGGCAGAAACTGGGCTGAGGAATTCTGGGAGTTGAAGTCCACAAGTCTTAAAGTTGCCATGGTTGGAGATTTCTGGAAGCCTTTCCTAATCCCTTCCAAACCTGTTGTTTTATCTTCTGTGTTCCATCCTTCCAACCACTAACATTCTCAGCTTCTACAAGTAGTGTTAATCCTCGACTTATGACCACAATTGAGCCCAACATTTCTGTTGTTAAGTGAGTTTTGCCCCATTTTGAAACCTTTCTTGTCACAGTTGTCATGGTTGTTAAATCACTGTAGTTACTAGCACAATTGTAAAAGGAATGTGATCTCCATTCACATACATACACACATATACAGACAGACAGATGGATGATACAGAGTAGTGATGGCTAACCTTTTTGCCATTGCATGCCAAAAGCAGGGGGAGTGCGGTGGTGGGGGGTCACGCACATGCCTGCCCAAATCCGTAATTCAATGCCCACCCGACGCATGTGTGTACAACGCCCCCCCGCACTCCCCCTGCTTATGGCACACAACAGCAAAAATGGTTACCGGTAAGCCTGTTTTTCGCCCTCCCGAGGCTCCAAAGCCTTTCTTGGAGCCTGGGGAGGATGAAAAGAGCCTCCCCCACCCCGGAGGACGGAAATGGCCCCTTTCCCAACTTCCGGTGGCCCCAGAAGGCCCGAAAATCAACTGGCCAACGTGCACGCTGGAGTTGAGTTAGGGCAACGCTTGTGTGCTCACAGATACGGCTCTGCGTGCCAGCTGTGGCACGCATGCCATAGGTATGCCATCCCGGATATAGACAGACAGATGCAAATTTTTTGCCTAAGAAAAAAACAGGTCTCTGGATTAGGTACAAGTGAAGCGATAACTCCAAATGCAGGTATTTTATGACATCTCTTCCTCCTCCTTGTAGGATTCGTTCAACAACATGCATCTTTGGCTGGATGAAATTACTCGCTATGCCAGCGAAAACGTCAACAAGCTGATTGTGGGAAACAAGAGTGATCTTTCCAGCAAGAAAGCGGTGGATTACACAACTGCCAAGGTTCATTCTGGGAGGGAGGGGAAGGGATGGGGGGGGGGTCCCACTCCAGGTCTGATCTAGCCTTGACCTGAAATAGATCCAGATGGGGTTGAAGGGAACTGCCAACATACGACTCCGCTCAACCACAACTCCCAGTAGTAAGTCAGGGGCAGGACAATGGTGTTAGCTTAAGTTATAAATCCCCTATCTTTACATCAAGCAAAAATATAAATATCCTGACCAACCGAACAGATTTTATATCGAATGCAAGAAGTTATAAAGGTTACAGTACTGTACCAGGAGACAGTGAGTTCTAGTCCCACTTTAGGCATGAAGGCCAGCTGGGTGACTTTGGCCCAAACCAGGAAATGGTGAATTCTAGTCCTGCCTTAGATATAAAAGCCAGATGGATGATTTTGAGCCACTCTCTCTCTGTCTCAGCCCAACCCACCTCACAGGATTGTTTATTTATTTATTTTTCATATTTTTCATATTTTTTATTTTTTATTTGTTGTGGGGAGAAGAGGAGGAGGAAGACATGTTGGATATGTTTGCCACCTTGAGTTATTTTAAATAATAATAATAATAAAAAAGCAGGATACAAATAAACAAATAGCTCTGGGGAGGTCCATCAAACTTTGGTAGCTGAGCAACCAGTCGTTCAGTGAGGCCTATCCATTAAGCGAGGACTGTACGGAGCTTTTTACCGTGCTCTTACTCTGCCCTCTCCGGATGCAGGAATATGCCGACTCGCTGGCCGTGCCCTTCCTGGAGACAAGCGCCAAGAATGCCACCAATGTTGAGCAGGCTTTCTTGACCATGGCGGCCGAGATCAAGAACCGGGTCAGCAGCGGCCCGACGCAGAACGACAGCCACAAATCGGCCGTCCACATCCAGAGCGGCCCCTTACGGCAAGACGGCACCGGGGCCGGCGAAGACGGGGGCAGAGGATGCTGTTAAGAGGCCGCCATCCATGGAGGGCAGAGTTCGGGGAGTGCCCGGGAAGGGGGCCATGCCAGCCCTGGGAAGCCCCCGCCCCCAGCTTACCTTTGCAGACTCGGAATCTCAAAATGGAGCATTTGACCGTAGCGTCACCTTTGCTTGGTCTGCGGCGGCTTCGTTCCACTTCCCTGGACTTTGGACATTTGTCCTTAATCCACCTCTTCCTACGCCAGGCTCTTTCGCCATCGGGATTCCCTGGACCAGAAGGCTGACCACTGCACTGTCCAGATGTGGTCATCTCGCTGTCCAGAAAATGGCCAAGTTGGAGCACATATTCAGAAGAAACTCACTGACCCCACTCCTCAGAACATAAAGAGTTTCCTGCTTGAGTAGGAGATTGGACTAGAAGACCTCCAAGGTCCTTCCAACTCTGTTATTCCATTATACATACTGCATGCCCTCCGTTATATTTCATGTGGGGGTCGCAGCCCCTTCCTCTCGTTTCTTTAACACCCCCTCTTATTTCATGGTTGAAGACCCTTAGGGGAACCCCCAAGAGATAGTCACCCCTCTCGTCTCCATCCCAATTCCTAGGGGCCGGTTTTCTCCTCACTCGGGGGACGGAAATCATATGGCAAATAGTTCTCTATGGTTCTAACAACCGTGAAAATGGTCCATCGTAACTCGGGAATATTTTTAATTTTGTTTTCCCTCCCCACTTTTCCCTTATTTGCCTGCTTCCCTAGAATTTAAGATTCCCTAAGGAAAAAAAGCTAAGCTTTTAAATTAAAAAGAAAAAATGGTAGGAATGCATGGTTCTACTTAACATACACCAATATTTTTTTCAAGCTAGGTCATTTTCTGATGTGTGGACTTCAGCTTCCAGAATTCCCCAGCCAGCCAAGCTGGCTGGGCAATTCTGGGAATTGAAGTCCACACATCTGAAAATGGTCTAGCTTGATTTTTCTAGTGTAAATTTTTTTTTTTTTTTTTTTACATTTATACCCCGCCCTTCTCCGAAGACTCAGGGCAGCTTACAATTTGCCACAAAATGAAAGCACCCCCAAATTTGTGGGAAGAATATTGATTCAGAAAACCTCAGGATTTTCACAAAACTTTTCTTGGGAATAAAAGTCCTAAACTCAGCAAGATTTTTCAGCCAGGAAAGATCAAATATTTAGACCCTGATCAGCAGATCTGTGAACCTGCAGATTCATACGGCTTTTGAATACTAACATAGCCATTTTTTTTAACCTACAAACCCCTTTTCCTGGGTATTTTTATCCGTGCACCACAAGGGTGCAAAGAAACTCATACTTAAGTTTTTATTTCCAGCTCATATGCCCTGTTTTTCCTGCCTCCAAGAGGTCATAGGACTGAATGAGTCAGACAGTTTAACTTCTCCCCAGCAGAGTGACATCACAGTTTGTTTAACCTCCGTGTTTATTTGTTTTTTTAAAATACATCTTTTTAAAGTTCAGGCAGTGGGCTGAATCGTACCTTAACCTAACGACACGCTAAGCCCTAAACAACAAACCAAGGTTACAAACTAAAAAGCCAACTTTAAGAGAATGTGCAATTGCATGGTTTGTAACTACTCAGGTTAAGAGGGTTGTGTGAATCCATCAGCCATCAGCTCAGCCCAAGGCTGTTGCTTGGAGGATGAGGGTGGTATGAACAGGAAGGAAAGAGCCACACGTGTGTTTTATGCTTGTCATGTGGAAGAGAGGGAAGTTTTGTGAGAGCTGCAAATTCGTATATGCAAAATGCTTCCCTTTCATTCGGTTCCTTAGATTTAGGATCCATAACCCTCTTATTTGCCTGCAAACCAGAATTGTTGGACTGATTTATTGTTACTGTTACTGTGCAAGCTTAATTTTTCATCCCAAGTCCTGTTGTGCTGCATTTCATGAAGACATTAAGTCAGGTTTCAACCTTGGTCCCTTTAAGAGGTGTGGACTTCCAATTCCCAGAATTCCCCAACTGGCCATGCTGACTAGGGAATTCTGGGAGTTGAAATCCACACCTTTTAAAATGAGGAGCAATACAGACCTTGCCAGATGAGATGATCTGAGGGCTTAAGAAATCTGTGTCCTCCGTTGAGAGCGACTGGATCGCAGAGAGATTTTGGCAGGTAAGGAAGTCCCACTGGAACCACGTAGGCTGCCCAGTTTACTTTCCGTGGCACGAGAGCCATTTTGCATCCGATAATGCAGCTGGTGCACAGGCCAATTGGGAACACAACTTGAGTGGGGGGGAGGAGGAGGGTGGGCTGAGCTGCTGGACCCCATTTGCATGTCTTCTGATCCTTTTTGGATCCGCTATTATTTTTAGACCCACCAAATTTCATGTCCTCCTGCCCGTTTTAAAACCCTTGTAGTAACCGACGCTGTCGTCCTTGGGCCCTTAACCATGTTGTACGTGTTCAATAAACCCATTTCTCCCCCACACCTGGCTCGGTCTCTAGGTCAGTAAGGAAGAAATCGGCGGGGCGGGGGACGTTCTCCCCTGGGTCTGCAGAAGTGGGGCTGGCTGGGAGGGTGAGGATGCCTTGCAGGGGGGGGGCATCCTGATTTAAGGTCATTCACCCCCCAAAGACTCCTCTGGGGCTGCAGCAGCAATGCAGATGCTCCTGGTGTGCATCAGTGTTGGCTACTCCAGAGTCCCCGATAAAGCCCTATCCATCCACTTATCCATCCATCTAATCTATCATCTATCTATCCATCATCTATCATCATTTTAAATCTATCATGTATGATCTAATAAATCCATCTATCTATTCAATCATACATCTATCTATCTACATCTATCATCAGTCTACATCCATCCTCTATCCTCTATCTTATTATTATTATTTTATTATTATTATTTATTAGATTTATAAACCGCCCTTCTCCCGAAGGACTCAGGGCGGTGTACAGCCAGAATAAAAAGCAAAACAATATACAGTTAAAATACAGTTAAAAAACTTATTATACAATATGGCCGAATTTAAAATAATTAAGAATCTAAAAAACCCCAATTAAAACCAAAGAGAAATTTAAAAGTCAGAACTAAACAATTTAAGAAAGCCCCGCACGAACAAACAGATATGTTTTCAGTTCGCGGCGAAAAGTCCGAAGGTCAGGTATTTGGCGTAAACCAGGGGGGAGTTCGTTCCAAAGATTGATCTATCGATCTATCATCTACCATCTATTATATCTATATCACCATCGTCTTTTAACCATCCCATAATCCCTTGCGGGGCAGCTGAATGGAGCTAGCAGAGTGTTTTTTAATGGCCGGATGTCCTTCCTGTTGCTTATGCAATCTTTTATATCTATATCTATCTATCTATTATCTTTCCATCTCTTTTCTGTCCTTATCTACCTATCCATCTATCATGTCTTCTCTTTTCCATCCATCCATTTACCTATCCATTGATCCATCTATCATCTCTCTTCACTATCTTTTATCCATCCATCCATCCATCCAATCTGTCCATCCGTCTATCCAATATATTATCCATCCATCCATCTTTATACAGTCGCCCACCTCACAGAGCAGGATTATGTGAAAGTTGGGCGTCCCCACTCACCATTCTGAATTCGCCGAAATCCTAACCCTGTCGCTCGTCTTGGGATTCCTGCCCCTCCAATGTCTTGTTTTTGACTCTCCCGAAGCCGAATGCTTCCACCAAGCAGCTTGGCTCCATCTTCAATTCGCATAATTCTGCTCCCAACTGTTACCCTGCCCCACCCCCGCCCCTGGGTTGGCTCCGATTCCAGATCTCCATGCTTCTCAGACTACCCCAACATCTGTAAGGGAAGAAGGGGTTGAACAAATCCACACCTGCTTGCTAAGCCCAGTTTGCTTAATTGCGGTTTATTGAATGAAACACAACTCAGAGGGTCTCACCATGTATTCAGACAAAGCCAAACAAACCACAGTTCGGCTTAGCATGACTTCCAACAAGGTCGCGGTGCTGGGTAGCATTTCGGAACAAGACACCAAGAATGTCTGAAACCAGCACTTTCTAAATTGGATAGTGGGCAGTCAAGTTTGGTCTACAAAAACCGCAGCTGAGAAAACACATTTCCAAACGAACATCAATAAATAACATATATCTAAAAATATAAATAAATCTGCATACATTGAAATTTCCCCAAGGGCAATTCTAAAACTGAACAAGAGGGGCAGAACTGAAACTAACAACAAGACTGTAATTTGCTTAAAAGCAACCCTACTTGCTTATCTGGATCCTACTGTTAAACTCTGAAAGAATAGAAGAGTTCCATCTACAGAAGGTAAAATACACATGAATATACAGTATTTTGTATAGATTTTTTAAAAAAACATTCCACCCTCAACATCATTCAAAATGTGCTTCTTGGAAGTATCTGGATTTTTCCAAAGGAAATGCAGCTGTTTAATTCAAGCTTGTCTACTCTCACATATTGGTGTGTCTTTTTCATGTGTTAACTGCCACATCAGTATAAAACACAGCGGGTAGGTTCTAGATCAGATCACACCAGTGCAAAACATAAGTCTAAGTTCTAGATCAGGGCTCTTCAGACTTGGTGACTTTAAGACTTGTGGACTTCAACTCCCAGAGTAAAGCTGGCTGGGGGATTCTGGGAGTTGAAGTCCACAAGTCTTAAAGGTGCCAAGTTTGGAGATCCCTGTTCTAGATAAATTCAGGCCTCCTGGCTGAAGGAAGACCTGAGAGTACAGCCTACATTTCTGCTCACCAAGGCAGTTCCATCTTATCTGCACATTAGGCCTGAAACCAAAATTGCAGTTCACCGTACTTCCGGTTTGTTGAAACCAGCTAGTTTTACAAGTCTTGGGTTGAAACTTACTAACACCAACAATCCCATAATTTAGGGAACGAAATCGAAAACAGGATCTTGCTGGAACTTGCTCCTATCCATTGGCTGGAGAGATCTTCAGCTGCCCAGGCCAGTCTATCTGCAAAAAGTGTCCACCAGCTGCTTTTGAGGCCACTTGCTCAAATCCCGAACATTTAGGTGGGTGTATAGTTGGAGCTTTGCACTCTGATAAGTTGTGGCTTGAACCTGGGTGAGAAAAGAGAAGCAAACGTTGAGTATCTCTTGAAGATTCTTCTTAGACTTGTGTTTCTCAAACTTGGCCACCTTAAGAGGTGTGGACTTCCACTCCCAGAATTCCCCAGCCAGCATTAAAGTCTAGACATCTTAGAAAAATCCTGGCTGGGGAATTCTGGGAGAGGAAGTCCACACCTCTTAAAGTAGCCAAGGTTGAAAAACACAAGTCTAAGAGGAACATTCAAGAGATACTCAACTTGGGGTCCACCTTCATTGATCCAAGAAGCAAAAGGCCACATTGACTGCTGAAAACTATACAAGCATTTGCTTAACCATGGTTTCTTGAATTAGCCTTCCTCCCCAAAGGAGAAGAAGTCTACCCCTCCTAAAGTTGCCAAGTTTGAGAAACACTAGGAGGAAAGTTCAAGAGCTACTCAATCTGAGGTCCACCTTCCTTGACTCATGAAACAAACAAAGAATTCACACTGACCGGTAAAAACCACACAAGCATTTGCTTCATCATGGTTTCTTGAATTAGGTCACCTCAAAGAAAGGAAGTCTACTCCCCTTAAAATTACCAGGTTTGAGAAACATAGTCTAGGAAGAACGTTCAAGAACTACTCAACTTGAGTCCACCACCCTTAAATCAAGAAGCAAACAAAGGACTCATACTGACCAGTGAAAACTGTACAAGCATTTGCTTAACCATGGTTTCTTGAATTAAGTCCCACCAAAGGTGGGATTGTGTGTACAATGCATTAAACCACAACCAAACCATTCCTGTGGAGAGACCTGAAGGATGGAGATCAGAGTCCAAGGTTCACCTTGGCTTCATGATACATGGATAGCAACATCAGGTCCTCCCTCTTCATCCCCTGGGCCACCTTCCTGAAGGATTTCAACATGGCAGCCTTACACAGCCGGCTAGGTCGGGACTTGCTTCCTGGATCTGCAATGCTGGAGGGAAAAACAGAGTAACAAGAGTTGGAAGGGACCTTGGAGGTCTTCTAGTCCAACCCCCTGCTCTAGGAGGAAACCCTACGCCATTTCAGACAAATGGTTGTCCAATCTCTTCTTTAAAACTTCCATTGTGGAGGACCTGGAGTGAATCTTTCAGCCAGGGAAAACAAAAACCAACTCTTGAGCCCATTCTTTTTCAATCCTATGGACCACTGGATCAACAAAACCAGAGATAGGAACATTGGATTGGAGATAAACTTATGAATACCTGGCCCACATCCTTCACAACTCCTGGCCTACTAAAACAAAGATCTAAAACAAGGTGCAACACAACTCAGAAGCTTGTAGACCTCTATTCACCTCCTATTTGGACTCTCTAAAATATTGGTTCTTCACTCTGGCAGCTTTCAGATGCGTGGACTTCAATTCCCAGAATTCTAAGGAATTCTTGGAGTTGAAGTCCACGCATCATGAAGCTGCCAAAGTGCCAACATTGGTCTAAAAGATGGCAGAAATGTAGAATTCTGACAATTGAAACATCTCCATCTTGCCTTTAATTGTTAATAGACACCCATGTCCTCAATATTTAAAGGGTTAAGTAATTAAGTAAATATTTCCTGGAGAAACAGACTGCTTACAAGAATGGCTCTTGAGTTAGCAGATTTTTGGAATGACAGATCCCTGACTTTCTTGGATAACGTGGCTTAGGCTGTGAGGGAATAATTGTGTAGTGATGGGAAGGCCGAATTTTTAACAATGGGCATCAAAATAATATTGTCACAGAGTGCCTTCAGTTGACGGAGTATGCTAAACCCGAGCTTGTATTAGTCGTAGTTTGTCCAAGGGTACAATGGATCATGTTGGGGCTAACACCACTGTAAAGAGTAGATTTCTACATGAGCCACATTCAAATCGAACCCAAGTCAACCTCAAATCAATCCTAAATCAATCTCATCAATTCCAAATCAATTTTATCAATCCCAAATCAGTCTCATCAATCCCAAATCAATCTCCAATCAATCCCAACTCACCCCCAAGTTCATCTCCTCAATCCCAAATCAATCATCCTAAATCAAACTCAACCACCCAGCCAGCAGAGACTAATCTCGGGTCTCCCCCAGCCTCCTGTCCCCACTGCCTCCTCCCAGCCCTCAACCCCTTCCACTCACTCCCTTACGGCCTTCCCGACAGCTCCGTTCACACATTCCAGCATCTCGTCTCCTGTGCACCAGTTCAGACTCAGCGAGCCGCCTTCTGACGGGGAGCTGAGAGGGGCTGTGGGGGGGCCTTCGAAGAGGTAGATCTTCTTGTGACCATACGGTTCGGGCAAGCCATCCTCCGGTCCTAGCTGCACACGCTCGTTGAGGACCCGACAGAGAATGTCGTGGTTGTGATAAGGGTCAGCTAAACATGGAGAAGTCCAAAAGTGACAAGAGAGAGAAAACACGGGTCATGGCAACTTTATACAGTCCTCAACTTACGACCACAGTCGAACGTATCCGATATTCACCTAGGACGATGCTGGTAATGTACACGGGATGAAGGAAGTGGCTGAGCAGGGCCCCTTGGACCCCCAGGACAGTCCAGCGGGTCAGTTTGTCGCTGCCAGAGGCACAGTAGATGTAGGCGGACAACATGGTGGGGCTGCAATCCGAGACAGGCTTCAGCTGCCCTTTGACACTGAGGTGCAGATCGACCGAAGGGTTGGGCTTCAATAAAGGGGGGCTGGGAGGAAGCAAAGGCAGAGGGGGGAGGTCAATGCGGCAGGAAAGAGGGTGCAAATATGGGATCGACAAAGATGTCCTGACCCCCAAAATTCTGAGCGCGCCGGAATGGTTCCAACCGACACGTCCTTCATGGCAACAACGCCATTTGGACATGGGAAGGATGAAGGTTGGAGCAGCAACTTGGTCGGAGGCATTCCTCCACTTACAACCATTCGTTTAGTGACCGTTTGAAGTTACGACCGCACTAAAAAAGGGGATGTACGGGTGTTATGACCGCTACAGCATCCCCACGGTCAGCTGCACTTCTGTTATTTAGGAGAACTGCCGTGTCCTGGGATCACTGCAACCTTCGGACAAGCAAAGGCAATGGGGGAAGCCAGATCTGCTTAACCACTCTGCTGGCTGGGGAATTCTGGGAGTTGAAGTCCACTCGTCTTCATGCCTCCAAGGCTGAGAAAGGCTGGCATACATTCACCTCCCGTTTGGGTGAGAATCGAAGTCCCAGATTCGGTTTCTATTGTATCTTCCAAAAACTGGAAGATGAACGACGTATTTCCTGGCTACGTCAACACTCACCCCGGTCTGATCCAATCCCCCTTTTCCACCCCCAACCCGCTCTGGACCCTGCCCCAGCGTTCACACGACACTCACTCGAGTTTTCTCACTGCTCCATGTGGCATTTGGCTCAGGTACAGGTGCAGGTAGCACCGGGGCTTCAATCTTAGGTGTTCCCCATCTTCCACCTGGCAAAAGATGCTCTGTTCCAATGCGGCCGGATCCTGGCTACAGCACAGCAGGAGCTGCTTGTAAAAGTATCTGAGGATGGAGCAGAACCAAAGGGAGGGAATCGTGGGGTGACATAGATTGGGGGGGGGGGGACGGGGGTTATTCAATAGAGCCTCCCATTGAACAGGGACCGAAGCAGCCCAACCGCATCATCAAAGAACTACAGGTAGTTCGTGACTTACAACAGTTCATTTAGTGACCGTTCAAAATTACAATGCCGCTGGAAAAAGTGACATATGACTGTTTTTCAAGTTCATGACTGTGGCAGCATCCCTTGGGTCACGTGATACACATTCAGATGTTTGGCAACCGACTCGTATTTACGATGGCTGCAGTGTAACAGGGTCATGTAACCCTCTTTTGTGACCAAAGTCAATGGGGAAGCCAGATTCGTTTAACAACTGAAGGTCCTAAAGTGAGGCAGAACTCACTGTCTCGCTTAGTAACGGAAGTGTTGGGCTTGATTGTGGTTGTAAGTCGAGGACTCCCTATAGAAGGAAGCAGTAGTGAAATCCAATTTTTTTTACTACCGGTTCTATGGGTGTGGCTTGGTGGCCACGGCAGAGGAAAGATATTGCAAAATCCCCATTCCCTCCCCACTCCTGGGGGAAGGATATTGCAAAACCTCCATTCCCACCCCACTCTGGAGCCAGCCAGAGGTGGTATTTGCCGGTTCTCCAAACTACTCAAAATTTCCACTACCGGTTCTCCAGAACCTGTCGGAACCTGCTGGATTTCACCCCTGGAAGGGAGGCATCTCAGCCTGGGTCCTTCTCTCTCTTCCTTCCTCAAATCCAGGGCTGCTTCTGGAGAGGGGAGGCTTACCTCATCAGCGCTCGGCGAGCCACCACCAGCCCATGCAAGTCGTGGACTTTCCGGCCATCGAATTCCATCCAGCCGTTGGAGCAACCGTCTCCTGTCCCCAGGGCCACCAGCTCGTAAGTCTCTTTGCAGGGGCCCTGGCTGCCGGACACCTCTTCAAAGAAAATTTGATTTATTTCATTTAGCGTATGGCATCGACAGAGGCCATGCGGTCACCGACACAGAACACTAATGAAACAAGTCATACGGACAAGCACAAATAGAACAATTAGCACAACCAATCCATGGAACAACGGAAGTCATGAATGCTCCAACACTGGAAGTTTTTAAGAAGAGATTGGACAGCCATTGGTCTGAAATGGTAGTGGGTTTCCTGCCTAAGCAGGGGGTTGGACTAGATGACCTCCAAGGTCCCTTCCGACTCTGTTATGCACCAAGACAAATTCCTTGTGTGTCCAATCACACTTGGCAATTAAAATTCTATTCTATTCTATTCTATTCTATTCTATTCTATTCTATTCTATTCTTCTATTCTATTCTATTCTATTCTTCTATTCTATTCTATTCTATTCTTCTATTCTATTCTATTCTATTCTATTCTATTCTATTCTATTCTATTCTTCTATTCTATTCTATTCTATTCTATTCTTCTATTCTATTCTATTCTATTCTTCTATTCTATTCTATTCTATTCTTCTATTCTATTCTATTCTTCTATTCTATTCTATTCTATTCTTCTATTCTATTCTATTCTATTCTTCTATTCTATTCTATTCTATTCTATTCTATTCTATCTCATTCTATTCTTCTCATTCTATTCTATTCCATTCTTCTGTTCTATTCTATTCATTCTTCTATTCTATTCTATCTTCTATTCTATTCTATTCTATTCTCATTCTTCTGTTCTATTCTGTTCTCTATTCTATTCTATTCTATTCTATTCTATTCTTCTATTCTATTCTATTCCATTCTTCTATTCTATTCTATTCTATTCTATTCTATTCTTCTATTCTATTCTATTCTATTCTATTCTTCTATTCTATTCTATTCTATTCTATTCTTCTATTCTATTCTATTCTTCTATTCTATTCTATTCTATTCTTCTATTCTATTCTATTCTATTCTATTCCATTCTTCTATTCTATTCTATTCTATTCTATTCTTCTATTCTATTCTATTCTTCTATTCTATTCTATTCTTCTATTCTATTCCATTCCATTCCATTCCATTCCATTCCATTCCATTCCATTCCATTCCATTCCATTCCATTCCATTCCATTCTTCTATTCTATTCTATTCTATTCTATTCTATTCTATTCTATTCTATTCTATTATCAGCGTTTACATGGATGCAAAGCCTCTGGACAATACAATAAACAAGACGAAATATTAAATTAGGGTAAAACCATGTAAGATAAGGGCGCTGCAGCATCACAACAGGATAGATGCTATACAGGCAGTCCTCAATTTACGACCACAATTGAGCCCAACATTTCTGTTGCTAAGCGAGACATTAGTTGTGCCCCATTTTATGACCTTTCTTGCTGCAGTTGTTAAGCGAATCACTGCAGTGGTTAAGTGAGCAACCTGGTTGTTAAGTGAATCTGGCTTGTCACGGGACTCCCCGGGACACAGCAGCCGTCATAAATATGAGTCAGTTGCCAAATGTCTGAAGTTTGATCATGTGACCACGGACAGGCTGCAACGGTCGTAAGTGTGAGAAACATTCCTAGGTCACTTTTTTCAGCGCCATTATTAACTTCAAACGGTCACTAAACGAATGGCTGTAAGTCAAGGACCGTCTGTCTAAGGAAATGGACCGTCGTAACTGCTTGTGAAGAGAGAAGAGAGGCGGCCACCCGTGCAATGGAGAAGGTGAACTTGGCCTGGCGTTGAGGGGCCACCTTCCAAAAGCCAACCAGGGCTCACCTCGCTCCAGGATGAAGGCCGCCACGCTGCCCAAACAGTCCTGGTAGGCTGGCTGTTCCTTGAGAAGGATTTCACACATGATTTTGGTGACTGCTGCGCATCGCTCTTCATGGAAAGATTCTGGGGAAGGAAGACCAGAAGGTGGATCAGGCTAGACACCTGCTCAGTCCACCGGAGGAGGAGGAGGAGGAAGAGAAGGAGGAAGAGGAGAAGGGAGGAGGAAGAGGAAGAGGAGGAGGAGGGAGAAGAGAAGGAAAAGGAGGGGGAGGAGGAAGAAGAGGAAGAGGAGGAGGAGAAAAGAAGGGGAGGGGGAGAAAGAGGTGAGGAGGAGGAAGAGGAAGAGGAGGGAGAAAGGAGGAGGAGGAAGAGAAGGAGGAAGAGGAGAAGGGAGGAGGAAGAGGAGGAGGAGGGAGAAGAGAAGGAAGAGAAAGGAGGGGAGGAGGAAGAAGAGGAAGAGGAGGAGGAGAAAAGAAGGGAGGGAGAAAGAGGGGAGGAGGAGGAGGAAGAGGAGGAGAAAGGAGGAGGAGGAAGAGAAGGAGAAAGAGGAGGAGGAGGAAGAGGGGAGGTGGAGGAGAAAGGAGGAAGAAGGGAGGGGAGAAAGAGGGGAGGAGGAGGAAGAGGAGGAGAAAGGAGGAGGAGAAGGAGGAGGAGGAGGAGAAGAGGAGGAGGAGAAAAGAAGGGAGGGGAGAAAGAGGGAGGAGGAGGAGGAAGAGGAGGAGAAAGGAGGAGGAAGAGAAGGAGAAAGAGGAGGAGGAGGAAGAGGGGAGGTGGAGGAGAAAAGGAGGAAGAAGGGGAGGGGGAGAAAGAGGGGAGGAGGAGGAAGAGGAAGAGGAGGGAGAAAGGAGGAGGAGGAAGAGAAGGAGAAAGAGGAGGAGGAGGAAGAGGGGAGGTGGAGGAGAAAAGGAGGAAGAGGGGGAAGGGAGGGGGAGTAAGAGGAGGAGGAGTGTTACAGATTTTGCAAAGCTTCTAACAAGGAGAAGACCTCAGGAGGCAGCTAGCAATGAAAGACACATGGAATCGAGCACACGGGGTGATCAACTTACGGCCACAATGGAGCCCAAAATTTCTGTTGCTAAGCGAAACAGCTAAAAGAGCTTTGACCATTTTACAACCATTCTCAGTCACTGCCGTTGCTAAGCAAATCCGGCTTCCCCGTTGCCTTTGATTGTCAGATGGTCGCAAAAAGGGGATCTTGTGACATTCCGGGACACTGCCACCGTCATAAATACGAGTCAATGGCCAAGCGTCTGGATTTTGATCCTGTGACCCAGGGGAGGCTGCAACGGTCGGTCGTAACGCTGCCAAAACGATCACAACTCAACCTTTTTCAATGCCTTTGTAACTTGGAACGGTCACTAAACAAGCGGTTGTAATTTGAGGACTGCCTATAATTCATACAACTCTCCAATTCTGCCCATTTTGTCAGCGGGCTCATTTGTGTTTTCCTTCCTCTTAAATGTTCAACTTGGGGTGTGCAGCCCCCTGCAACACACACACACACACACACCTGTTAACATCCCCCCTCCCTCCTTTAAACTCCCAAGAGAACGGAACACGCACTTTGCAAGCTTCCCTGATCGCTCAACACGCAAGTTGCCGCTCGGGACGCCTGCAGCGGGGCTTCCACGAGTTGGGGGCGCTGCATTCAAGCCCCCCCCCTTTGCCGCCCTCCCAGCCCCCATTTGCACCCAGCAGCGCCCACCTCTCTCTGCAGCCTGCGGGGGAAGGTGCAGATCTTCCGGGGCGCAAGGTTGGAGCTGCTCCTCCTTCCAGGATGGGGGGCTCTGCCTCGGTCCTTGACGGGAGGGGGGCGCAAGGCTCACTTCCCCCCCGTTTTCACCCTCCATTCCCTTTTTTTCTCCTCTTTTTCCTGCAAAGCACCAATTTTGGAGGCTGCAATTTTCACTCCCGGAGGCTTTGAAAATTGCAAGCCAGTTGCAGATGGGTGGAAGTCAGCTCCCAGAATTCCCCAGCCAGCTCTGGCTGACTGGGGGGGGGCAGAAGGGGAGGGGGCGGCCAGCCATCCGTCGACCCAGGGAGCAGCGCTTGCGGAGGGCGCCCGGTTGCAACAGGAGGCGGCAGCGGAGCCTGGGTAGGCGCGGCCGGGAAAGAGGTCTGGCCACGCCCCTCCTTCTCGGGGGAGGGGAAGGGGATCCACTCTGCTCCCCCACCAGTCAATCAGGAGCTCGGATCCTCTTGCTGCCTTGCTATTGGAGCCTTTCCCCCCCCCCCGCCCCGCTGGAGCGCTTTGCAAACTGCTCCTTAATGGGATCCAGGCGGGGACTCCACCTTCGAAGCCCCTTCCCCTTAAGAAAGGCGCTCTCAGATGGGTCTCTGGGGGGTCTCATCGGGGATCGCCCCAGGCGATGTTGGCTTTGCGGGGAGCCCACCCGGAGCTCGGGAGTAGGCTGGGAGCTGCATTGCTTCTCAAGCTTGGCCCCTCAAAAGGCTGGACTTCAGCTCCCAGAATCCCCCAGCCAACCTGAAGATGGGGAGGGGGGGGCTTCCAAATTCTTTTTTGCAACCTTTCCTGAAAATGTTGCAGATTTTTTTTTTTATAAAAAAAGCCTAAACTATCAAGGTAATAGTTATTTTCATTATTCCTGCCCCAAAAAAGACACCAAGTATTTATTTAAGAGCGTTTATTAAATCTGTTTGTTCTAATTTTCCTCCGCTAAGCAGCTGCTCTGTGCCATATTTTTCAGGATTGGAAGATTTCAATCCTTTTTTTCCCCATGTTTAAATACAATCAAGTATGACAAATCAAAAGAATCGGTGAAGGGAGATTGGGAGTTTTCCCAGCTGGGCAGCTGCATCGCCCGGCTGCTATTTCTGGAAAGTTTGAGCCTCGCTGTGGTCATAAGTCAAGGACTAGAGCATTTTCAAGAACTCCTTTGAAGCCACTATTATAACCGGCCACGTGTGGCAAATGGGTTTCACGGTTGGCCACAGAGAGGATTTAAACCCTCAAAACCGGTGCAGGAGGAAGAAATGAATGGTTGGCCGTCTGGAGTCCGCTGCTGGAAACACCCTGGCTGAGGATGATGGGTTTTCTTCCGGTCTCTCTTGCCTCCAGCTGATCTCTCTCGGATCATCATGGGCAGGGGTGGCGGGGGTCCTTCTGATTGGGAGGTACAAATAGAATCCCCCTCTGAGCCCTGCAAGGGTGGTAAGGGGAGATGCCCACGGGAGGCTCTGCCACGCAGCCCGTGGAGAAGTTGCTGAAGAGGGAAACCTTGATTTGAACCAGCAGCTGCCGCCCCTACGAACGGAGAGGAGAGAGTCAAGAGGGTCGCGGTGGAAGAGGCCCGCACTGCAGGGAAGGTAGCAAACCCACCTGCCCGTCCGTCACGCACTGCAGCTGGAACTGGGATCCCAGGAGGGGCTCCAGGGTGTCCGCGAAGGTGCTGAGCTGGGGAGAAGAGACCGTGGAAAGAGACGGGGAGTCAGAGAAGAGAGACACGGCAATCCTAGGGGTGGGGACCCCAACGCCCCTCCTTTGCAGCTAAGAAACCCACCCACAGACCCGGCCTAGCATTATGACGACATGTAGTCCTCAACTTATGTCCTCCGTTGCTAAGCACGGCAGTTGCTAAGTGAGTTTTGCCCCATTTTACAGCCTTTCTTGCCGCCACCATTAAGTGAGTCATGGTATTTGTTAAGTTAGCAACACGATTGTTAAGTGAATCTGGGTTCCCCATTGACTTTGCTTGTCGGACGGTCGCAAAAGGGGATCACATGACCCCCAGGACACTGCGACTGTCATAACTATGAGTCGGTTGCTAAGCATCCAAATGTACAAACTTACAAACATTACTTTAGTGACTGAAGTTACAACAGCGCTGGAAAAAAAGTGACTTATGACCGGTCCTCACACTTAGGACTGTTGCGGTATCCCCATAGTCAGTTGATCACAGCTTGGCATGCAGCCTGGTTGCAAAATCTTGAGGTCACGTGATCACCGGTTGTGACTTTCCCAGCAGTTTCCGACAAGGAACGTTAAGAGGGGAAGCCAGATTCACTTAGCGACCAAGTGATTCAAACAAGACTATTTCGTCCGTATTCTGCAGACCTTCCATTCTTGGGAAGCGAAGGGAAAAAAACGGGTACCTGGTAACTCTGCTGGCAGGAGGGAATAATCTCAACCTTTGCAAAAGCCCTGCAATTAAAAAAAAGGAAACAAAAGGGAGCTAATTAATGGAAAGGCAGAATCATTTTGGCTTTATTTGAGATTTATTTTAAAACTGAACTTTACAAGTTAATCCTCTTAATGTCTGAGATTCCTAGTTAAGCTGAACTGAGCCACCTTCTCCCTAAAGCAGCAGCCTGTAGCTCCTTTGGCCAGATCATATTTATTTAATCTTATTTATTATTTTAATCTTATTTATTAATCAAATTTGTGCAGTCCAGCTCAACTCCAGAGAGGAACAAGGCATCATTTGATATAGTAAGATGCCCAGAATCATTGCACAGGAGATGTGCAGCAAATAAATTTCATGACAAAATAAAATAATTTGAGTCCTGGTGACTCTACGCATCCAGGGTGGGTCTATGCTGCCATCCCCTGTTTTGAACAACCTCAATAAACCAAGACGGGATGCAACCTTACAGCTTGCTCTTCTAAAAGCCAGCAAACCACCTTCGCCTTCCTAGGATGAGCGAATCTGGCCCTTTGAGGCTGCGCAACCTGCATTTCCAGTTAAGTCACCCTTCATTATTTCTGGGTTGAGAAATGGGGGGGCCGGAAGTGGACACCCCACCCGCTCCCAGCATGGCAGACGGATTATATAACCCGGATTTCAAGATAACCAGAGCGACTCGACAATTTTCCCTTTAAGAGAAGCCAACTTTAAATTTCTGCTTCAAATTCCTGTGAAAGTCGGGGTCCCCTGGGGATCCCCTTTTTTCCTGGGTCACCTGTCAATGTTGTACTTGGTGTGGAGGAAGAGTGCAGCCCCGAAGAATTTCTTCGGACTATTCAGGGTTTCGATGCAACTGCCACACGTTCCATGTTTTTCCCATTCTTTCTCCCTGGAAGAAGAGAAACAAATAAGGCTGCGGTTCATGGAGGATCTCTCTAGAGGTAGTCCTCAACTTAGGACCATTTGTTTAGAGACCTTTTGAACTCTGTTGAGAAAAGTGTCTCCCACCCGTTCCTCACACTTATGACCGTCACTCACTGCATTCCCCACAATCACGTGATCAAATACACGTCATCACGTGTTTTTATGAGGGTTGCAGGCAGCATCCCGGGCTCACGTGAGTGTCATTCATGATGACAATCAGAGTCGGGGGGGGGGGGAAACCAGATTCACTTAATGACTACATGATTTGTTTAACAGCCGCAGGATTTGTTTAACGATCGTAGCCAAAAAAAAGGTTGCAAAATTGCATTCACTCCACAGATCTCTTGCTTAGCAACGGAAATTCCAGTCGTAAATCGAGGACTGCACCTTTCCAGCAGCTACATATTGTAGTTTTAAGATGTGTGGACTTCAACTCCCAGAATTCCTCGTGCTGGGAGATGGAAGTCTACACATCTTAAAGGGGCTACGGTTGAGAAGCCCCTGGGTGAAAGGACCCGTGTCCATCATCGCTTCTGCTCTGTCCCCATCCCCACACCTCCCCTCATCAACCAGACTGCCACAGGGTCACCCTTTCCTTCTAACTGGGATT
Source organism: Ahaetulla prasina (assembly GCF_028640845.1). Lineage (NCBI taxonomy): Eukaryota > Metazoa > Chordata > Lepidosauria > Squamata > Colubridae > Ahaetulla > Ahaetulla prasina. The sequence continues at coordinate 32,845,397 of NC_080548.1, read as the reverse complement.
ACCAAAACTGGAAGTTACTGAGATTGGTGAAAGTTGGCCAATGACGGTTCAATTCGGGCACCAGGTTCTGTGAGAAGGAGAAAAAACATAGATGACTATAGAGACATCACCACAGATTGTGTCAGAATAATAGAGGGGCCTCGGAGGTCTTCTAGTCCAACCCCCTGCTAGAGCTGGAGACCTTGTGCCACAGTATCCAACCTTGGCCACTTTAAGACCTGTGGACTTCAACTCCCAGAATTCCCTAGCCAGTGCAGCTGGCTGGGGAATTCTGGGAGTTGAAATCCACAGCTCCTAAAGAGGTCAAGGTCGGACACCCCTGTCCAATCCATTCGGGATAAATGATTGCCCAAACTCTTCTAAAAAAACCTCCAGTGATGAAGCACCCACAACTTCTGGTGGCAAGCTGTTCCACTGGTTAATTTTCCTCACTGTTAGGAAATTTCTCCTTAATTCCAGGTTGCTTCTCTCTTTGGTTAGTTTCCATCCATTGTTTCTTATCCTGCCTTCAGGTGCTTTGGAGAATAGGTTGGCCCCCTCCTCTTTGGGGCAGCCCCTTCCCCCAAATATTGGAATATGCTATCATGTCATCCTTAGTCCTTCTTTACATTAGTCTAGACATCCCCAGTTCCTGCAACCGTTCATTGTATGTTTTGGCCTCCAGACCTCTGATCATTTTTGTTGCTCTTCTCTGCATGTCATATTAGGGGGCAGGAGATTGAAAAAACCCCTCCCTCGTTTTATAGGTCCTAGCTCAGCCTTAGACTAACTTTGTTGTCACTTTGAGTGTACATTAAAGTGAAATTTCAGTGCATGCAGCTCTCAAAGGATCACCACCTCCAATATACACTGCATAAACCTGACAAATGAATAAATAAATATAAAATTATGCAGATGGCTACATATATTATATGACACATATCTTTCCCTTTGGCGTGACCTGTAAGGTCCTCATCCGTGCTATGTTTTTACCAACATCCAGACAGAAATGTAAGTCTACCTGTTACAACTCAGTAAGCTCAAACTGCCCAAGGAGCTGCTGATCCAATTCTACAGAGGAATTATTGAGTCTGTCATTTGCACCTCTATAACTGTCTGGTTCGGTTCTGCAACCCAACAAGAAAAACACAGACTTCAGAGGATAATTAGAACTGCAGAAAAAATAATTGCTACCAACTTGCCTTCCATTGAGGACCTGTATACTGCACGAATCAAGAAGAGGGCCGTGAAAATATTTGCAGATCCCTCGCATCCTGGACATAAACTGTTTCAACTCCTACCCTCAAAACGACGCTATAGAGCACTGCACACCAGAACAACTAGACACAAGAACAGTTTTTTCCCGAAGGCCATCACTCTGCTAAACAAATAATTCCCTCAACACTGTCAGACCATTTACTGAATCTGCACTACTATTAATCGTTTCATAGTTCCCATCACCAATCTCTTTCCACTTATGACTGTATGACTATAACTTGTTGCTGGCAATCCTTATGATTTATATTGATATATTGATCATCAATTGTGTTGTAAATGTTGTACCTTGATGAACGTATCTTTTCTTTTATGTACACTGAGAGCATATGCACCAAGACAAATTCCTTGTGTGTCCAATCACACTTGGCCAATAAAATTCTATTCTATTCTATTCTATTCTACACTACTAAGCCAATATTCAGTTGATCTTCTTTTGTTGAATAAACTGGGCTGTGCAAAGCCCATCCTGGGTTATTGGATAAGAGGACCTGGCCAAAGAGCGAGACTACAATAACAATGAACCTGTTGACGCCCTTAGGAGAAACGTTTACATACCATCAGGTCGGAAGGGAAGAGATGCCAATAGGGACAGCATTTCTGGATGTCACTGGGCCTGTGCAGACAAAGGGTGAAGGCCATGATCCCAACAGTAGGAATCCCTTTCTCAGCTTCTCTTGGGAAAACTCCATTTCCCAGGGTGCCCTTGGTGGCAGCCATGATGGTCAAAACAGGGTCGGAAGAGGGATTGGGGTTACAAGAAAGGCAGGTGTTTCATTTCAAATGGGAGCAGCTCACCATAATCCATGGATGGTCCAGTTCTTTGCCACCTTCTCGGGCATGACGCAGTCATACTTGCTCGGTAGAGACTTCAAGCAAAAGAGGAAAAGAAATAACGTTATGAGTTCCTTAGTGCTCTCTGAGCTGGGTGGTTTCCTTGCAGACGTTTCATGACCCAACTAGGTAACATCATCAGTGCTAGAAGGGAATGGGGTTTGTGGGGAGGAGGAGGAGGAGGAGGAGGAGGAGGAGGAGGAGAACTGAGGGATCCTTGGTACTCTCTGACCATTGTGGCTTTCTTGCAGACATTTCATGACCCAATTAGGTAACGATCAGTGCGAAAGAGAAGTACCAAAGCACTGATGACCTACTTGGATCTGGAAACATCTGCAAGAAAACAACCAAACTCAGAGAGCACCCAGCTCAGCCCTGAACTACAAATATTCTCTTCAATTAGTAAAAATAAAATTGATACTCTCTTTCCTGTCCTGATAGCACTATCTGATTCACCCGTTAATCCCAAAATCCAACACACACAGCCCTTGTCCCAGTCCAATCTGAAGATCATTTCAAAAACGGATTGTCAGGTTGACTTGCCCCTCCCTTCTCTAAATAAATGTGGGAGTTGTGATCCAATCCCATCCTAAAACCCTCCAACGATGGAGCACCCACAACTCCTGGAGCTGTTTCCACTGATGGTTCATTAATTGTTGAAATCCAATCCTAGATGAGCTCTTTGGAGGGTGATGCATCGGGCCCTCCTCTTTGGAAGAAAACCTGTAGTCTACTCACCACGCAGAAGGAGCTGGGCCACATCTGGACGAAGATCAGGCATTCCCAAGGACAGAGCCTGTGAGAAAAGTCAACCACTCGATCACTCTGCCTTGGGTTCCCCAGCCCTCGTCCTCGCAAGGTGTCCCACCTACCTGGAGTAGTCTTTCTCCGACTTCTCCCACAGCTTCACAGAGCTCAAGAGGTACAAGAAAGATCCAGTGTAGAGGAAGCCCAGCGTGGCCCAGCTCAACGGCATGTCTACAAGGAAAGCAGAAGGGAGTCAGAGCAGAGCTGGTCATCTCCTGGCATCCCACTGTGCCAGGAGACCTCGTGTCCTTCAGTTGGCTCCAACAACTTGGACAAAGAAGTTGGCCAAGGTGATGAGAAGTCACAGGTTCCTGGTAGCAGAACCTCTACTGCAGAAGATTCCAGATTTGGTTGCTGAAGTCTTCCTGGAAAGTTAGAGGGTGCCCAAAATGCTAGAGGACCTCTGGCCAACACTGATGGTCCCCGTCAGCCAAGGTTCAGCTTTTCTCCCAGCACATCAGGACAGTGAGTAGCGTACCTGATATCACCACATCTGTCCCCTCCAAAATCCAGAAGCCAATTTACTCTGCAAGAAGCAGCCTCCAATTGCTTTCACTTCTGCATAGATGGAGAGGAACCAGGGTTCAGATTTGACCCACACCCAATCCCCCCATGAGGTCTCACATCCTCCTGAAACGATGGGCTGGTAGAAGAGATAGATGGAGACCTCATGGTTTCGCAGAACGACTCAAGGCACAATTTCTCAACGTCGACCAATTGAAGATGGGTGGACTTCAACTCCCAGAATTCCCCAGCCAGCATGACAGTAATGCTAGGGATGGTTCCCTTAATTCGTGATTGCTCAACCTTAAAAATGTTTAAAGACATGCCTGATTTTACACCACAGTTGTTAAGCGAATCAATGCAGCTGTTAAGTGAATCATGCGGGTCGTTAAGTCACATGACCACAGGATTCTGCCACCGTCATAAGTACAAGATCAAGCAGGAGACCCTACAACAGGGGTAGCCAATGCTGGCCACTTGCGGACGTCAATTCCCACAATTCCCCAGCCAGCTGGCTGGGGAATTCTGGGAATTGAAGTCCACAGGTCTTAAAGTGGCCACGTTTGGAGACCCCTGTTCTGGGTGGGGAAGTCCACAAAGTAGCCAAGATGGGCATCCCTGCCCTATATGGCATTCCAGACAAATGGCTGTCCAGGCTCTTCTTGAAAACCTCCAGCAATGGAGCCCCCACAACCTCTGGACCCCAGCCGATTACTTGCAGCAGGGGGTCTTTCAATCTGGTACCAAGGGGAGAAGATCCCCCTCGCTTTCTGCTGTTCCCCCTTCGGATGTGTATTTGGGGGGGGCCCCCGAGAACATTAAGTTGCAACTCGTATTTTGTCCTTCCTGGCTTGCCTTACTCCTGGCATCTGGTCAAACTACGTCCAGCTGTCTCCACCCCCATTAGCTGTTTTGGCACTAGCTGTAGTATCCTTGCAGAGGACGAGGCCCACCCGCGAAAGAGCTGAGCAGAGGAGAGAAGGAGACCCAGGAGAAAATGAGATCCTTGCTGGTAAAAACAGAATTTTGGGGGAGCAAAAACAAAAAAAAAACCCAGTTCATTGCAGCCTCCTCCCCTGGAGAGCTCGGGGCTACTTCTCAGTGGTTGAGCAAAAAAACAGCAACCACAAATTTTGCCCTTTGGCCATGCAATTCGCACAAACAAATTGTTTGTGCAAATTGCTCCTTTGGAGGAGGAGTAACAGGTCTCCGTTGAAGCTCCCATTCTGGGTTGGTGGGAGGTGAGACAGCTGGTCACATCTGGTCGATCGAAAGAAAGACCTTTCAATTCTGCTTTTTGGTCCCCCGCCCCCCCCCCCGAAGAAAAAAAAACACCCAGGAAATTCAAGTGGGTGTGAGGGGGTTGAGTGTGTTTTGCACTTATTTATTTGCAAAAAACAGAAGTAGGAATAATTCTGCAGGGCAACTGGATCTTTCTTCTAACTTTTTCAGAGGGTTTGTGAGTTCTTTGCAAACATAGTTTCCTTTCCCACAACCTCCCCGAGGGGAGGGGGGGTCTATTTTTCACACACCCCTGTGCCCACAACGGAAGAGAAACTGCACAGGCGGTTGTGATCGTCACAAACTGCTCCTCTGGCCGCATTTTTTTGAACCCGAGAAGATACAGAAAGGAAATGTTTTGGTTTTTTTACTACGGCCCCTAACTCAAGGGGCTGCCCTCCTTTGACCCCCAGATGGCTTTTTCCTGTCTCAAATGTTTTTGGGGCAAGGGGAGGCCCTGGGGTGGTGGGAAAGTAATTATTTTCTTTATTATTTTCTATTCTATTCTATTCTTTCTCCTTGATGGATTTGTAAAATTAAAAAAAAAGATTTTTTTGTGGGGGGGGGCAAATCTTTATTAGAGCTTATTTTGGTTACAGGTGACTCGCTTACAGTCCCTTCGATGCTTCACCACTTCCGGCCGGCAAATGGAAAACAAAGTCCCTGAATATCAGAAGATCTTCCAGGTGAGACGTCGGCCGCATCCCCACAACCCTTGTTCCCCCATTTGCGGCTGATAGGCTCTCAACCTGAGTGTGGGCAGACGGAGCTACAACCTGCAGCCAAGCTTTTAAAGCCCCCACCGGCATTGCCCTTGTAGTGTCAAATTTCCATTGCTGAGCGAGGTGGTTGTTAAGTGAGTCACACTCGATTTGACATCCTTTTTGCTGCAGTTGTTAAGTGAATCAGGCGGTCGTTAAGCAAATCCGACTCCCCCCATTGACTTTGCTTGTTGGAATCTGGTTGGCCAAGTCGCAAGTGGTGATCACGTGATTCTAGGATCGGCACCATCTGGCTTTCATGCCTAAGGCAGGACTAGAACTCCCCGTCTCCTGGTGCTTGGCCCAAAGTCACCCAGCTGAATTTCATGACTAAGACAGGACTAGAACTCACTGTCGCCTGGTTTCTGGTCTGGCGCTTTAACCAATAGACCAGACTAGTTCTAGGTGTATTTGGGGGGGGGCTACTCAGCAGCCCAGGAGCAGCTCGGAGAGCCACAAAACTCCCCACCTCAAAGTGGTGCTTCTCAACCTGAGCCCTTTTAAGAGGTGTGGATGTCACCGAATTAAGTGGGGGTCTCTCGTGTTCCCACCCCAGGCAGACAACGATTTGCCGGTGCACCTGAAAAGGGGGATGTCCGACATGGTGATGTATCGTGCCACCATGATCATCGGAACCGTGGGTGAGTGAAGTCGACGCTTCCCGCTCTGGGCTTTGGGGGCTGAAAGACGGGGTGGGCTGCAGAAAGGTGGGCGGGGGGAGGGACCAAAAATTCAAAATGTGAAGCGACAAGGGTTCACATGAAAGCAACAGTGGCATCAACTGACAGTAGACTTTTATGGGGAGCGTACATACACACGGACCCACAAACACATATAGCTCGGTCATAGAAACCCAGCTGCTCCCTCCCCCCCCCAATTCAAGGGTGGGCATAAGGAGGCCCCATGGAAACTGTTCTCTGGGGTCCGGCCGGATGAACGAAGCAGCCAAATTACAGGTAATCCTCGATTTACGACCCCAGTTGAGGCCAGCATTTCCGGTGCTAAGCCAGACAATGGTTAGGTGAGTTTTGCCCCATTGTGTGACCTTTTTGGCCACTGTTGTTAAGCCAGTCATGCGGTCCTTAAGCGAATCTGGTTCCCCCGTTGACTTTAACTTGTTAGTAGTCAGCCGGGAAGGTTACAAATGGTGCTCGTGCGCCCTCGGAGTTGCTGCAACCAGCATAAATACGAGTCAGTTGTGCCAAGCGTCCCAGTTTTGATCCCGTGACCGTGGGGCTGCCACGACGGCCATAAGTGTGCAAACTGGCTATTGGTCGCTTTTTTCAGTGTTGCGGCAGCTCACAAAACAAATGGTTGTAAGACGAGAATCACCTGGGTTTTAACTCAGCCTGTTTTTGAATATTTCTCTCCAGGCATTAGCTATGCGCTCTATGGCATATATGAGCTTGGAAAAATCAAGAAGCATTGAGAAGGAAGCTGGAAATGCAAGGCTAGACCCTCCTGGGACCCCCACCCACCCACCCCCTGCTCCTGTTTAGAAAATTCCGGAAGCAGAGAAGGGCAAAACCTATTTTGGAGCGCTTGCAAGATCGAACCAGCAAGGAAACGTGTGTGGTTTTTTTTCCCAAAATGTATGTGATGCCTAGAGTGACATGAATAAACAAACGCAACAAAGACCATGATTTGCCTGGACTTTAAAATCCATCACGCATGTCATAAGTCAGAAACAGATTTTAAAAAAATACGGAAAGGAAAACAGGCAGAGTGTTGAAATCCACAGTGACATGTAAGCCAAGCCACATTTTCAGGGGTGATGCACGGGCTGGAAACGGGGAGGGGGGGCTGCCTTCTTGCACTTGCTGGCCAGGGTCCTTCTCTGCGTCTGGCCAATGTCCCCATTGAGCCATGCCAGCCTTGCCTGGTCTTGTGCCCGGGCAAGCGGGCAACTTGTTTCTCCTCCCTTCCCTCAGGACAGACTCTGGAAGAAGCCTGGATGGAGCCTAGATATAAATTAAAACTCTGGACTGTTGGTTTTTTTAATGGACCCACTTCTAGCCACAATATTGGGTTGATACCCCAGAGAAGATCACCACTGTCTCTTTCGGCATTTCACCCCCATCCCTGTTTGGATGACCTCAAGTGTCCCACCAGGGCTCTTGGCTTCCCCAAGCTCTGTAGCCTTCAGCTACAGAAACATTCTTGGCCCCACTAAACCAAATTGGGGGATGTTTATTTTTGCCATTGGGCTGAAAAATAGCCGTTCCTAACTTTTTCCCGTGGGGAATCCGGGAAGCGGCCTAGTCAGTTTCTCAAGAGAAGTTTCTTTCCTCTTCAACATAGCGGTTTTTCCAGCAAGGTGGCTGTTCATCGGCCATCTTAGCCATTAAAGAGGAGGTGGGCTGGGTGGCACCGAGACAGCTCAGCGGGTTCCTGTGCCAAGGGAAACACACACACAAACACACCCCACAGGGGGGGCAAAGCTCAAGTTAGTCCCCCTCCCTTGCCATTCACGTGGGCATCACTTTAGCAACCAGGAAGCATGCATGGTGATTCAGAAGATGGATGAGATTCACGCAGGAAACTTGGTTTTAAATCGCTTGGCATCCACTCCGGAGCGGAGAACGGAAGTTGGTAACTGTGGTTGCATTTGGTGACGGGGGGGTGGGGGGCGGGCAGGGGGGGGGCGCAAGGGCCCGAAGTGGCCTCAGGCTTTCTTGAGCATCTTGGTGGTCTGGTTGTTGGCCTCGTTGATGCTGATCACATTGGCAACGGCCTGTGGGGGAAGAAGAAGAAGAAAATGAAGAAACACTCAGCAAGGGGTTGGACTAGAACAGGGGTCTCCAACCTTGGTCCCTTTAAGACTTGTGGACTTCAACTCCCAGAGTCCCTCAGCCAGCAAAGCTTGGAGGTCATCTAGCCCAGGGGTCTCCAACCTTGGTCCCTTTAAGACTTGTGGACTTCAACTCCCAGAGTCCCTCAGCCAGCAAAGCTTGGAGGTCATCTAATCCAGGGGTCTCCAACCTTGGTCCCTTTAAGACTTGTGGACTTCAACTCCCAGAGTCCCTCAGCCAGCAAAGCCTGGAGGTCATCTAGTCCAGGGGTCTCCAACCTTGGTCCCTTTAAGACTTGTGGACTTCAACTCCCAGAGTCCCTCAGCCAGCAAAGCTTGGAGGTCATCTAGTCCAGGGGTCTCCAACCTTGGTCCCTTTAAGACTTGTGGACTTCAACTCCCAGAGTCCCTCAGCCAGCAAAGCTTGGAGGTCATCTAGTCCAGGGGTCTCCAACCTTGGTCCCTTTAATACTCGTGGACTTCAACTCCCAGAGTCCCTCAGCCAGCAAAGCTTGGAGGTCATCTAATCCAGGGGTCTCCAACCTTGGTCCCTTTAATACTCGTGGACTTCAACTCCCAGAGTCCCTCAGCCAGCAAAGCTTGGAGGTCATCTAGTCCAGGGGTCTCCAACCTTGGTCCCTTTAAGACTTGTGGACTTCAACTCCCAGAATCCCTCAGCCAGCAAAGCTGGCTGAAGTCCACAAGTCTTAAAGTTGCCAAGGTTGGAGACCCCTGTTTTAAATAATAAAGCAACAGCACCCTCTGCTGTTGAAGCAAGAAATAGCTACAGAAACCTACAGATATAAGCCCTTGATTTACGACCGCAACTGAGACCAAAATTTCTGCTGCTCAGCAAGACAGTGGTTAAGTGAATTGTGCTCCATTCTACGGTCTTTCTTGTCACTGTTGTTAAGTGAAACACTGCCGTTGTTAAATGACTCTCCCATTGGCTCTTGTCAGAAGCTCGCCAAAGAAGATCACATGACCCTGGGACACGGCAACCGTCATAAATGTGAGTCAGTTGCCAAGAGTCTGAATTTGGATCGTGTGACCACAGGAATGGTGCAAGGGTCATGCATGTACAAAGTGGTCATCGATCACTTTTTTCAGTGCCGTTGTAACGTCCAATGGTCGCTAATTGAATGGTTTTTAAGCACACAAATCAAATTAAATCCAACCCAACCAATCAATTAATAAATCTTATCGTCTTTGTTCCAGAACATTGAGCAAAGGAAGACCACCGAAAAATTAACAGGACAGAGCCAAACAGGTCATCCCAGTCAGAGCTGTGGTCCTATTTGCTTTGCACCATCCACCCTATTTCCACACTGCGACCCCACGTTACACCAAGACAATCCTTTTTTTTTTTAAAGAATCACTATTAATTCTCACTCACCCCCATTCCCGTCTCCAATACATGTTTCTCCTCCATGGCTCAAAAAATCTGAGCAATTGCCATGAATTTAAAAAAATGATGATCCTGGCTGCAAAGACATCATTCCTCTGTGGCTCTTAAAAGCCCCTTGCAAATGGTAATGGTGGAGGGATAGGTTGCAATTAGATACATCAACCTTGGCTTGCAGTTGGACTGCATGGCTGGTTGGCTGTCTGGTTGGGGAATTCTGGGAGTTGAAGTCCATGCGTCTTAAAGTTGTCAAGGTTAGACACACCCTTGATCTATTCTAGACTGTGGTTTTTCTTTTCATTTTCCTTTTAACTTTTGCTGGGTGACCACTAACCCGTGTCATTTATTCAAGGTATAAATTTGGATGTTACATTTGCAATCCTAATTTATTGCGCCTTAACTCAGGCTGGGCGCATCACCCACCTTCTCCTTGATATTCTCCACCTGCTTGCTCTGGACATCAATTTCGTTGCTCATGTCCACCGCCATGCTACGCAGATTACTCAGCATACTGTCCACCTGGGTCAAATTCTGCTCCAACTCCTCCTCCACGTCGTCCTTCATTATCCTGAGCAAGAACAGACGTGCAGGGACCCATTCGGAGCCCATCCTCACACAAGGACGGATTCTGGGACTCTTATAGTTAGGATTCGCAGGTGATAAACTTGCTCGTGTTAGCAAGGAATGACCATGACATTCATGAGTCCCCAAGTTCTCCCCCCGCTCCTCCTCCTCCTCCTCCCTGCAAACCCAGCTCCCTCCTACCACTGATGATGTTCCCTAGTTGGGTCATGAAACGTCTGCAGGAAATAACGCAGCTCGGAGACCATCAAGAACCCCATAGTCCTCCTCCTCCTCTTCCTCCTTCCCCTCCTCCTCCTCCTTTTCCTCTCCACAAACCCCTCTCCCTTCTAGCACTGATGATGTTCCCTAGTTGGGTCATGAAACACCTGCAAGAAAGCAACCAAGCTCAGAGAGCATCAGAGACCTCACCGTCCTCCTCCTCCTCCTCCGCTGACCCTTTGCCCTACCTCTGGATGAAGGGCCCGCTCATCATCATCTGCGTCCCGGCAGTCATCATCATGGGCTGCTGTGACACCACATCTTGGGCGTTGCCAGAGGCCGCCTTGTTAGCCTCCATGGCCTTCATGTTCTTTAACCTGGAACGGAAAAGGAAGAGAAAAAAACCAACACTTCGGCTATCATCCTCGCTTGCACCATCACTGAGTCTCCCTCCCAGAAGACACGGGGGGGTGGGGGGGTCCCGGAGGCTCAAAGAAGTCAAGATGGCAGCCACCACCATGCGCTCCAAAGCTGGTCTCCTTTTTCTAGGCTGCCATCTTGACTTCTTTGACTTTCCCTCCCTGCCCTGTAGACCAGGGGTCTCCAACCTTGGCAACTTTAAGGCTGGAGGACTTCAACTCCCAGAATTCAACTTCTGGGAGTTTATTATTTATTTATTTATTTTATTAGATTTATAAACCGCCCTTCTCCCGAAGGACTCAGGGCGGTGTACAGCCAAGATAAAAAGAGACAATATACAATTAAAAAATAAATTAAAAAACTTATTACACAGTGTGGCCGAAATTAAAATAATTAACATCTAAAAACCCCAGTTAAAACTAAAAATTTAAAATTATAAACTAAACAATTAAGAAAGCCCCGCACGAACAAACAAATATGTTTTCAGTTCGTGGCGAAAAGTCCGAAGGTCAGGTATTTGTCGTAAACCAGGGGGAAGTTCGCCCAAAGCTGGTCTCCTTTTCTAGGCTGCCATCTTGACTTCTTTGACTTTCCTCCTGCCCTGTAGACATTGTCTGGCGGACGGCACCCTGAGAAGGCCCTCTCTATGGGAGCGTACAGGTCGGTGGGAGGCATGAGGTAGCAGCAGGCGGTCCCGTAAGTACCCAGGTCCCAAGCCATGTTGAAGTTGAAGTCCTCCAGGCTTAAAGTTGCCAAGGTTGGAGACCCCTGCTGTAGATGCTTCTGTAGAAGAAAACCCCACCAGGGCCCCTGGTGGAGGAGGAGGAGAGAGCAGAATAAACCCATGAAGGAAAGGCCAGCAGGGAGCCACAAGGAGGAGGAGGAGGAGGAAAGCCTCCTTATGCAAGAGCAGTCTATCTGCAAACCCGCACCTTGGAGAGGGCTTGTGAAATCCAGGACTGAAGCACCCGGCTCCAATCCGGGACTGTCTACTTAGCCGATGTGTTGCGTGCACATGCAGGCAAGATGCCACCGTGGCTCTCATCGTGCTTAAACCACGAATCCTGGCTTAACCGTTTCCCACGACCACCGGAGAACTCACTTGGCGCAGGGGCAGACGAAAAGGCCGCAACATTTGGCCATGTCGCTGAGGTTCTTCTCCGCTTCCTTCATGTCTTGGATAATCTGGTCTAAGCCGTCCTCAATGCGGTCCAGCTGCTCTGAGGGGGAGAGGGAAGACTGTGAACACAGGGCTCAGGAAGGGCCCTCCTGAGGGCATCCATACGGGAGGCGCGGTTGCGTCCAAAGAATCAGGATGGAGGCGACCATTGCACAAATTTGGGGACCATTTTATCCTGTGGTTGTTAAGTGAATCACCACAATCAAGTGACTCATGCTCAACCTGATTAATTAAATTAATTAAATTCTACCTCTTTTTTTCCTTGCATGGCACCTGTCATCCCAGAATTTCCGTCGCTAAGCAAGACAGTTGTTCAGTCAGTCATGTGATTTTACCACCTTTTCGCCACCTTTGTTGATTCACTGATGAGCGTATCATGCAGTCACTAAGTGAATCCAGTTTTCCTCCATTGTCGGAAACTGGCCAGGAAACTTGCAAATGGCGCTCTCACAGCCCCAAGACACTGCAACCATCCTAAATACATGCCAGTTGCCAACGTCCAAATTTTGATCATGTAACTGTGGGGAACTGTGATGGTCGTAAGGGTGAGAACCAACTCATTAACTGATTGTGATGGGCCTGAATTTATTTTGCTTTCTTCTCTGATAACTTTGGAGCAGTTAGAACTGTACAATCGGGATGGTGTATAAAAATTAGGAAAGAAACCCAGATAAACAATGAGCAGGCTCGAATTTTACGCTGTCCTAATATGATTTGATTTAACATGTGGGTGTAATTGTGGTATAAATTACAAGGGGTCTCCAACTTTGATGACTTTAAGACTGGCGGACTTCAACTCCCAGAATTCTTCAGCTGGCCGACGTCCACCAGTCTTACAGTTGCTACGGTTGGAGATCCCTGGTTTATAAGACTTGGGTGCATCACATAAACCATGGTCAAAGAAACTGCCATTTAGGATGCGGGGATCATCCAGCAAACTTCACACTGCGATAAAACCTCAGCATTTACCCCCTTGGTCGTCCAGCATAACCAGAGTTCGAATCCCGGCATCTTTGCTCTGTTGGAAAATCGGAAATAAACAAGAATGAACAATGGCTTGGCTAGAATTCCAAGAAGGGCGTCTCATTTTTTTTCCCCCAGTGATCTAGTCATAAACAAGCCATTCATTCCTCCCTCGCTTCGTCTCTTACCTCATCCACCAGCTGCAGCATTCGCCTGGTACTTTCCAAAGACTGCAAAAAAAAAAAAAAAAAAAGGAAAGAAGAATGCAATATTAGGAAAGAAAAACACTCGTTATCCTTCTGTATCGTGTGTTTCAGAAGAGTGGACTAAAAAAAAATATCTGTTTTTTAAAAAAGAATCCAGGAAACTCCATTGCAGACGTTCCAAAATTTCAGTTTTAAAAAATAGGTGTTTTTTTTTTTAAAGAATCAGCTTCTGCTGCCTATTCTGCATATTTTTCTCATTAATTGGAAGTGAAAAATATTATGCATAACCAGCGTTAAAGCTCTCCAGGGGCTGTCAGGACCTAAAAATTGATTGCAAAAGGAAAAATCCAGTGGATATTCCTGCTCAACATATATAGGTAGTCCTCGACTTAACGACCACAATCGAGCCCGACATTTCTGTTGCGTTTGTTAAGTGAATTTTGCCCCATTTTTACAACCTTTCTTGCCACGATTGTTAAGTGAACCACTGCAGTGTTTAAATTAGTCACACGGTTGTTGAGTGAATCTGGCTTCCTTGACTTTGCTGGTCAGAAGGCTGCAAAAGGGGATCAGGTGATTTACAGTAACAGAGTTGGAAGGGACCTGGGAGGTCATCTAGTCCAACCCCCTGCTTACACAGGAGACCTGTACTAGGGATTTGAACCGCCGAACTGCCAACCTTTCTGATCGACAAGCTCAGTGTCTTAGCCACTTGAGCCACCTAGTCAGGCTTGACATACAGCAACAGTCATAAGTATGAAGTGGCTGCCAAGCATCTGAATGCTGATCATGTGACTACAAGGACACTACGATGGTCGTAGGTGTGAAAAACAGCCATTAAGTCACTTTTTTCAATTCTATTGTAACTTTAAACCATCATTAAATTTACTCTTGTATGTTGAGAACTATCTCGGAATGGTGTGGTGGCCTAGAGGTGGAGCTCTCGCCTCACAATCAGGAGGTTGTGAGTTCGATCCTAGGTAGAGGCAGATAGTTCTCTCTCTGGGCACACTGAGAAAATCTCTGCTGAACAAAACTCCGCATTGGTGACAGGGAAGGGCATCCGGCCACTCTGCTAGCTCCATTCCGTTGCCCAGACTCCACCCCGCGAGGGATTATGGGGTCATCAAATGAAGGTGATGTTGAGAATTATCTGTATAACCACTCATATTCTAGATTTCATCCAATCGTCATTAATTTAAATTAATTAAATTAATAAAATAAGCCTGGAATTCCTTCCTTCCTTGTGGTCTCTGAGGTTAAGAGAAAATTCCGCTGAAACTTTCATTAGAAGCTTTTTGCTGGAAGCCTCTGCCATTAATTGGTATTTGTTCCACGTGGCAGCAACATGGCTGGTGAACTGTTGATTAAACTGCTGTTTAATTGCCCTGACACTGGATGGCTTTAATTACAATTTCCTTTCTTTTTCTCTCCTCGTATTAAAGAAAACAGCACCGTTCTGCTAATCGAAAAATAAGAAAATGCAAACCTCTTAAAGGACAGCTAAGGAGCCATTAACCAGTTATTTGCTAGTTAAGCAGCAAACGCTGTGAAATAGGAATTATTTCCAGGCTCAGGAAGCTGCTCATTTCAAAGGAGCAAAATATTCATTAAACCTGCAGGAGTCCTGACAAATCCACCCTGAATCATTTGATCCTGCAATTTTATTTAATTTGGCGGGAGGAACCAAAACCGTGGATCGGGTCAGAGGACGCACCGGGATGGACAGGCAGTCTCCAACTTACAACCACAACTGAGCCTTAAATTTCTGTTGCTAAACAAGACAGTTGTTAAGTGAGTTTTGTCTCATTATACGATTTTTCTTGTGCCAGCTCTTAAGTGAATCACTGCATTTGTTAGATTAGTAAACATGGTTAAGTGACTCCGGCTTCCCCATTGACTTGGCTTGTCAGACGGTCGCAAAGGGAAATCACGGGACCCTGGGGATGCGGCAGCCGTCATAAATATGAGTCAGTTGACAAGCGTCCAAATTTCGGTCATCTGACCATCGGGACGGACAATCGTAAGTGTGAAAAATGGGACTTTTTCCACTGTAACTATGAACGATCACTAAATGAATGGTTGTAAGTCAAGGACTTCCTGTAACAAGTTGGAAGTTTTGCTCCGTGGCTTTTGTTTGCAAAAAGCAAATAAATTCATAAATGAATGAATGGAGGGAGGGAGGAAGAAGGAAGGAAGGAAAGAAGGAGGGAGGGAAGGAAGAAAGGAAGGAGGAGGAAGGGAAGGAAGAAAGGGAAGGAAGGAAGGGAGGGAGAGAGGGAGGGAGGAAGAAGGAAGGAAGGAAGGAAGGAAGGAAGGAAGAAAGGAAGGAAGGAAGGAAGGAGAGAGGGAGGGAGGGAGGAAGAAGAACGGAGGAAGGAAGAAAGGAAGGAAGGAAGGAGGGAGGAAGGAAGAAGGAAGGAGGAAGGAAGGAAGGAGGAGGAAGGAAGGAGGAGGGAGGGAGGGACGGAGGAAGGAAGGAAAGAAGGAGGGAGGGAAGGAAGAAAGGAAGGAGGAGGAAGAGAAGGAAGAAAGGGAAGGAAGGAGGGAAGGAAGGGAGAGAGGGAGGGAGGAAGAAGGAAGGAAGGAAGGAAGGAAGGAGGGAGGCAGGGAGGGAGGAAGGAAGGAAGGAGGGAAGGAGGAAGGAAGGAAGGAAGGAAGGAAGGAAGGAAGGAAGGAAGGAAGGAGTGTGAAGAAGAAATATGGGGCTGAACCAAGTGAGATGCTTCCCACCCTGCCAGGTGCCCTCTTGGTCCTCTACCCCCTTTCCTGGTGAGGGCAACGGCCATGCTGTTAGGAGGAAGGGGCTTGGGGGTTCTTGTCTGCCTTGGCAAAGCCCCCCACCTCATTGTTGATCTGATGGATCCGTTGCTCCAGGTCTTCCGACTCGGGTCCTGCCACCCTGTGGGCTGCCATGCTGGGATCTCCCTGGAGAGGGCAGAGGGGGTGGGTACCCTCAGACGGGAAGGGCCAGGGTCTCCTGCAAAAGAAAAGGTTGTACCAAGGGGAGAAGTTTCCTTTGGGTAGGTGGGCAGCTCAACCATGAGATGATCTATCCCACCTTTCCCCAATCTTGGCCATTTTAGGCAAGTGGACTTCAGCTTCCAGAATTCCCCAGCTAGCCTGGTGAATTCAAAAATGACCTTATAGCCGTCAGGGCTAGAAACTTGCTTTTTTTAAAAAAATCATCATTCCAGGCTCCTTGAGTTTTTGTACCAAGTACTAGAAAGTGGGGTTGTTTATTTATTTATTAGAGTTTATAGGCCTGCCCATTTCATAGATTTGGCACACCCACACAAACACACACACCCTCAAAAAAAAAAAAAAAAACCTCAAAGCGAAGCATCGAAAACAATTCAAAACAAAATGATGAAAATACAATGGAAAAAGAACCCTTCAGAAAAGAAAAGTACAATATTCCAGAATTGCCACCTGGGCACCACTGAATTTATTATACCTGTGCGTGCATGCATGGATGGATTCGCACCCACACAACCCCATTCCTTTTCAGGGCCTGGTCTCGGCATCCTCTGCCTGAAAAACCCCACAGTGACACCGAGGGACAAAACTGTTCAGCTGCCACGCCACTCTTGCTCCACCTCGCAATACCCACTCGCGGGGGTGGGGTGAGCGCGGTTGTTTTATATATATATGGATATTGTTGCTGTTCCCCACCCCAAGAAGAGGAACCCAACAGGGAGGACCGCAGACCCCGGCAGGCAGCTCCTTCTTCCCCGCCCTCGCGATCCGAATTTCCCCGCACCAGATCCAAAGCGTGTAATTACCGGGTGGGAAAAAGCGCAGCTGTCGCGGGTCGGGAGCCAGGAACAGTCCCCCCCTCGTTCTCCCTCCCCAAGCTCAGGTCTTCCCCACCTTCTGCTGCCTCCCTCCCCTCCCCTCTCCACCCCCCACCCACCCCCCAAGAGCATCTCCCGCCCGGCTTTGCAGAACAGGTGTTGCCTTTGTGCGCGGATCTTGCGCCAAGCGGCGAAGAGGCGGGGGAGGCACAGCGCCGACGACCCCTCCCGGCAGCCAAAGATAGCACTTGGGGGGGAGGAAAGGAGGGTCCTCCGGAGAGAAGGAGCCCAGGGATGCCTCCGGAGAACAAAAGCCGGGGTCGCTGTCACTTTCCACAAAGGAGGAGAGGCGGGCGCCGCGTTGCAAAACAGAAAAACGCCCCGTGTTTAAAAACTTCGCTTATTTATAGCTGCGAACTTGGGAAGCTGCTGGTGTTGTTCCCGGAGAAGTCAAGGCTTTGCTCCGGGGTGTGGAAAGAAAGTGAGGGGTGGGAGTGGGAGGGGGGGAGCTCTCTCCCATCTGCTAAGTGTGATTGGACACACAAGGAATTTGTCTTGGTGCAGATGCTCTCAGTGTACATAAAAAAAAAGATACATTCGTCAAGAATCATATATGACTATCAATGATAGTCATAGGGTAAAAATAAGCAATCAGGAACCAATCAATATCAATATAAATCGTAAGGATACAAGCAACAAAGTTACAGTCATACAGTCATAAGTGGAAGGAGATTGGTGATGGGAACTATGAGAAGATTAATAGTAGTGCAGATTCAGTAAATAGTTTGACAGTGTTGAGGGAATTATTTGTTTAGCAGAGTGATGGCCTTCGGGGAAAAACCGTCCTTGTGTCTAGTTGTTCTGGTGTGCAGTGCTCTATAGCATTGTTTTGAGGGCAGGAGTTGAAACAGTTTATGTCCAGGATGTGAGGAGTCTGTAGATATTTTCACAGTCCTCTTTTTGACTCGTGCAGTATACAGGTCCTCAATGGAAGGCAGGTTGGTAGCCATTGTTTTTTCCGCAGTTCTAATTATCCTCTGAAGTCTGTGTCTTTCTTGTTGGGTTGGAGAACCAAACTGGACAGTTATAGAGGTGCAGATGATAATAATTCCTCGGTAGAACTGGATCAGCAGCTCCTTGGGCAGTTTGAGCTTTCTGAGTTGGCGCAGAAAGAACATTCTTTGTTGTGTTTTTTTGATGACGTTTTTGATGTTAGCTGTCCATTTTAGATCTTGTGATATGGTAGAACCTAGAAATTTGAAGGTTTCTACTGTTGTTACTGTGTCTAGTATTATGAGAGGTGGAAGTATGGAAGAGTTTCTCCTAAAGTCTACCACCATTTCTACAATTTTGACTGTGTTCAGTTCCAGATTGTTCCGGTCGCACCACGAGGCTAGTCGTTCAACCTCCCGTCTGTATGCGGATTCATCATTGTCTCGAATGAGACCAATCACTGTTGTGTCATCTGCAAACTTCAGTAGTTTGACAGATGGATCGTTGGAGATGCAGTCATTGGTATACAGAGAGAAGTGGGGAGAGCACACAGCCTTGGGGGGGGCCCTGTGCTAGTTGTACAGGTATCTGATGTGATTCTGTTTAGCTTCACCTGCTGCTTCCTGTTTGTTAGGAAACTTTTGATCCACTTACAAGTCTGTTCAGGTACCTGTAGCTGGTTTAGCTTAGTTAGAAGAGTGTCTGGAATGATGGTATTAAATGCTGAACTTTGGAGACTCAAGATGTTGTAGGATGTAGTGCAGAGCCATATTAACAGCATCATCTGTTGATCTATTTGCTCGGTATGCAAACTGCAAGGGGTCTAACAGTGGATCCGTGATGGTTTTCAGGTAGGAAAGCACTAGCCTTTCAAAGGTTTTCATGATTACAGATGTTAGAGCAACTGGTCTGTAATCATTCAGTTCCTTGATGGTGGGCTTCTTCGGCACTGGGATGATAGTAGAGCGTTTGAAGCAAGAAGGAACATAGCACATCTCTAGTGATTTATTGAAGATACGGGTGAAGATGGGGGCCAATTGGTCAGAAGGAAGTTATCTTATCTGGGCCTGGAGCTTTTCCTGGCTTTTGTCCATGAAATAGGTCTTGCACTTCCTTTTCTGTGATCACTAGGGGTTGTGAACCCAATGGGATGGGGCAGTGGTGGGATTCAGCCAATTCGCACCACTTCGGGAGAACCGGTTGTTAACTTTCTGAGCAGTTTGGTGAACTGGTTGTTGGAAGAAATCATTAGGGCAGAGAACCGGTTGTTAAATTACTTGAATCCCACCACTGGGATGGGGTCAGTTGTCAGAGGCTTGGCTGTTGTTGGTGTGTCTGAGATGGGGGTTGTGGAGATAGGTGGCTGTAGTTCCCTTTCAAACCTGCAGTAAAACACATTCAGGACATCTGCCAGTTGTTGATTTCCTTCAGCCTGGGAAGGAGGTTTGCCGTAGCCGGTGATATTTTTAAGAGTTTTCCACATGTTTTCTGGTTCATTTGTTGAGAACTGATTTTTAGCTTTTCACAGTAGCTTCTTTTTGCTGCTCTGATCACCCTTGTTAATACATTTCTGGCCTGATTGTACAGCATTTTATCACCTTTTCTGTAGGCTTCCTCTTTGGAACGACGTAGCTGCTTAAGTTTAGCTGTGAATCAAGGTTTGTTGTTACTGTATATTCGCAAGTTCCTGGTGGGTACACATCGGTCTTCACAGAAGCTGACATGCGATATTACAGTCTCTGTGAGTTCAACTAAGTCTGCAGAGGTATCTTCAAAAACATTCCAATCAGTGCAGTCAAGGCAGGCCTGTAGCTTTAACTTTGCCTCTTGGCAAGGCGGACAGCGAAGGGGCATCCTTGACTGGGGGCGGCGGTGCATGCCCTGCAGTTGTTAAGTGGCTTTTGTCCCGTTTTACAACCTTTGCCACCGTTCTTAAGCGAATCCCTGCCATTGTTAAGTTAGAAGCACAGTTAAAAAGTGAATCGAGCTTCCCCATGAACTTGACTGGTCAGACGGTCGCAAAAGGGGATCACGTGACTCTGGGACACTGCGACCGTCATAAATACGAGTCAGTGGCCAAACATCTGAACATTTTGATCACGTGATGCTGCAACGGTCAGAAGTGTGAAAAACGGCCGTAAGTCACTTTTTGCAGTGCTGTTGCAACTTTGAATGGTCACTAAATGAACTGTTGTAAGTCAAGGACCACCTGTATATAGACTGTGAGTAACTTTTCCAAGGCCCTCTTGGCTGCTCGGCCAAAGTCCAGACTAGGTTTGGCTTGATTGCTGATGGTTATCCTAAAGAGCAGAAGTTTCCAGATTTTTTATTGTGAATTCCAAGGCTGTTTGTTCTACCTAAAGGACCTGCAAGAAAAATACACAGGCAGTCCTTGACTTATAACCACTCATTTAGTGATGGTCCTAAGTCTCAGAAAAGTGACTTATGAGCAGTTCTCACAGTTATGACCTGTCGCAGCATTCCCCATAGTCACATGGTCGAAATTTGGGCACTTGGCGACCGGCATGGATTTACATCTCGGGGTCACGTGATCTCCATTTGGTGACCTTCCCAGCAGACATCTGAGCAGCAGAGGCAATGAGAGAAGCTGGATTCGCTTAACGGCCACGTGACTCGCTTCAAAACCCCAGCGATTCGCTTAAGAGCCGTGACCAGGAAGGTCGTAAAATCAGGCCTGGAATGGAAATTCTGGTTTTAACTCTGGTCATCCCAAAGGTGCTTTTTCCACGAGGCAACTGGGCTTTCTGTTTTTTTCTCTGAAGACATTTCGCTTCTCATCCAAGAAGCTTCTTCAGCTCTGAGTGAAGAATTCCATTCCCCACCATCCAGTCAGAGCTGAAGAAGCTTCTTGGATAAGAAGCGAAACGTCTTCAAAGAAAAAACAGAAAATCCAGTTGCCTCTTGAAACTGTGGGACAGCTGTGACCTGGATGACGGAGAATCTCCATAGATAAATTGTGGTCATAACTCAAGGACTGCCTGCCTGCCTGCTAAGAAACAGCAGATTGTGGGGATCTGGCACTCCGAATGTCAGCTGATCCCTTTCCAGCAACTTTGCCCTGCTCAAAATTTTCCCCTCGGCTACTCAGAGCCGTCCTGTCATCCTTCTCCACTTTTCCACCTTCGAAGGAATAAAAAAATGGGAAATTGCAAATTCCTCAAAAAAGGCCTTTTAAAGCTGCCAGCAGACAAAGGTGGGGGGGGGCAGCCCCACCACTGTCCATCCTGCTCTTCGCTCCCCATTTGGACACGTTTTGAGCCCCCCAGGAAGAAACACAAAAGGAAATGGGCTGCTCAGAAGTGGGTGATCCCACCCCCGCCTTCCATCGAGGCAACGCGAGGCTTTGAAAGGCTTCTCTTTTCCTAGGTGTGCATGGATTAAATTGGCAGCACCGAAGAAAGTCTTCAGAGGACCATTGTCCTTTCCAGACTCAGTGGGGACGGCCGAATGTTTTGGCCATTATTTTATGCAAAAAAGAGATGGCTGCTTCAGGCGCACCCAGGACATCAGTTTAATTGAGCTGTTGAGAGTGACTCAGACCCAGGAATGTTTTGGCTCGCTGTAAAATGGAAAAGCGGCTGTGGGGGAGGGGAGAGGGAAGGGGAGGGTCCTTTGAGTACCGTTACCTCAAGGTTTCCTCTCCTTCTTGTCTTTGTTCAGTTCAGGAGCCCACATGGGGTTGTCCCGGCTTCCCAAGAGTCCTTCACAATGCTGTTTCATCACGTAACCCACAACAACCCTGTCAGGTAGGCTGAACTGAGAGAGAACGATTGGCCTAAAATCACCTGATGAGTTTTCATAGCTGGGGGCAGACTTGAACCTGGGTCTGCTCAGATTGGTCCAACTTCTGTACCACAACACCACTGTGGCTGCCAAACATCTCAACATGCTTATCTGTCTGTCTATTATTTCTCTCTCTTTCTATCATCTCACTATGTATGTATGTATCTAATTACCTACCTACCTATCTACCGCTATCTATCTGTATCAATTATCTCTCCTATTATCTCTCTGTCTGTATCTGTCTCTATCCCTCCATCATCTATGTTATCTGTTTGTCTGTATCTCTTTCTCTCTCTATCATCTATTATCTCTGTCTTTGTCTATATCTATCATTTATCTATTGCTATATCTATCATGTATCATCTATCTCTGTCTATTTATCATCTATTATATGGCTCTGTCTGTATCTGTCTCTATCCTCCATCATCTATGTTATCTGTTTGTCTGTATCTGTCTCTATCCTCCATCATCTATCTATCTATCTATCTATTATCTATCATGTATCATTTATCTATTGCTATATCTATCATGTATCATCTATCTCTGTCTATTTATCATCTATTATATGGCTCTGTCTGTCTATCTATCTATCTATCTATCTATCTATCTATCTATCTATCTATCTATCTATCTATCTATCATCTCTATGTATCATCTCTCTATCTTTATATCTAATATCTATCTCTCCATCATCTATCTATCATCTATCTATCATCTATCTATCTATTATCTATCATGTATTAAATGTATATGCCGTTCAACTCACTTTATAAAGTGATTCATTCCATCGTTCTATAACAATGTGCTTTCATCATGAACTTGTCCCAACATCCTCAGCCTGCAGTACTAGGATTATAGCAGTCCCCAACCATCCCTGCAGCTTGGCTCAATCCTCATGGGACAAACTGCCTTACTGCCTTCCAACTCATTGCAGCTTATTCTATTCCAACCTTTTTGGGTGGCACAGAGTAGATTTTCGGGGGTTCTTTTTTTTCTTTCTTTCTTGCATCAGAGAGATGCCTTTGAGCTAAGAGCTTCCCTGTCTAATTATACCCCAACTTGTGAAAATGTATGCCATGAATCGAGAAGGGTCCAAAGTATAACAAGAACGCGCTAACTTTGTTACCGGCGCCATCTGTTTAAGAGGCCTCTTTGCAAAGATCAGCATCTTGAAATCAAGAAAGCGGAAGAAGGAAAGTGTGAGTGTTTGCAAGAGAGCAGGTTGATATGCTGCGGGTTGACCTCTCGAACCAAACCTACCCTTTGCAACTGGAATCCCCAAGTTTAGAGCAGAAAAGTGAGAATTGCGAGGAAAGGGGGAACAGCCAAAAGCCAGAAGTTGAGAAAGACAAACCAGGGAGAGGAATTTGACTTCCAGCGAGAAAACAGGGACTGAATCCTTAAATACAAATTCTTCTTCAGGAGACACCCGGGAGAAAAGGTTGAGTCCTGTTTAACCAACTTATCCAGCTGTGGGGCTGGGTAGACCAGATGTGTCCCCACCCCTCACATCTGGAAAAACATAGGAAAAGCAGCTGCGCAGAGAGACCCTCCAAAGGGATACGGACCCGTCTCCATCCAGACTGGATCCTGGGGGGGGGGAAGGGGGAGAATTGGGAAGCTTCCTGTAGGAATTTCCTGAGCTACACCTTGCAAGTACATGAAAAATAAACAAGAACTCTTATTTTGGGGTCTCCAGAAGGTTGGAGAGGAGGGGTTAACGCAAGGCATTGGGAGGGCGCCAGGTTGAAGATTGCAGCTCTGTCTTCACTGTCTGGCTGGTTGCTTCCCCAAACAACCTGCACACACACACACACACACACACACACACACACACACACACAGACAGACAGAGGTACATGCATTTCCCTGGTCGTGCTGGGCTGCCGCACCGCTCATAAGACTGGCGAAAAGCTGTCCATCTTCCCAGGCACCACCTGCTTTTGACTCTTCCTGGCAATTTTTTTTTTCCTGGCAAATTCACTTTTTCAACCACATGAGCTCCGAGCCCTTTGCCAGTTTGCCAACCGGTCCCGCTGAGAGGAGTAAACAACAGGTTGCCGGAGAAGTCGGAGAACTCCTTGGGCTTCCTCTGACGCATCACGGAAAGAGACTTGCAAAGGATCTGGGATCAGGCAGTTCCCTCCCCAAAAAACAACAACCTTGGAGTTTGTCCCCAGGGGAAAACCCAGGATCAGCTTTACATCAAGTTCAGAATCCGGGGGAGATTGGCAAGGATGCTTGTGGCAAAGGCTGACTTTCCTAAGGGTCCCTCCATCCTCCTCCTGCAGCCCACCACCTCGCCCCGCCCACCCTGTTGCCCCCATCCCCACGTACCTCTTCCTGCTTCACTGCCTTTCTTCTGCTCTCTGCTCACCCCAAGCTTCATCCAGAAAGGAGCCACGCCTTCCCATCCAAGATCAAGGCAGCCTGGCTCCCGCCTATGGAAGGAGGCCATTGGGCAGGGACCCTGAAAGGCAGCCAGCGGAATCTCCCCATTGGCTGCCTGGTAGGGAAAAAAGAAAGGGTGGGGCAGGGCTAGAGCTGGTACCCTCTCCTTCCCTCCCTCCAGGGGATGCTGTTGCCAAGGGCAACCCGATGAGAGGCCGGGAGGATGGAGATGGCAAGTTGGTGCCGTCACCTGAGCAACTCTGCAGCTGACACAATGAACTTTAAGCCCCCAGGGACCCCACTTCCAGCATGAGGCACGTAGAGCCGTAGGGGCAGGGGGTCAGGTTGGGGGGTGGCAGGCCTGTGAACTTTGGCCGGTCTTGGCTTCTTAATGCCGGGCCAAGATTTTGATATGTCCTGGGCTTTTTGGCATGGTAACCTGGCAATTTGGACATCTCTGTAACCCGGGGCAACTGGAACCTCTTGGTTACCCAGCAGATGTCTTGGTAACCAAGGCAACCGCAGCATCTTTGGGTAATTGGGCACCGCAGCTTGATAACTTCCAGTTTGGCAAATGCCAAAGATGGCCCAGGTTCCCCCTGAGGAACAAAAGAGAAGCCAGAAGAAGAAGAAGAAAGGCAGTCTATCTGAAAAGGGAATTTGGACAAAAACAGAATAACAGAGTTAGAAGGGACCTTGGAGGTTTTCTAGTCCAACCCCCTGCTCAAGCAGGTGATCCTATCCCAGAAGCTCCAACCTTAGCAACTTCTGACATCCCTGCCTTACGGCATTCCAGACAAATGCCTGTCCAATCTCTTCTTGAAAACTTCCAATAATGGAGCAGCCACAACTTCTGGAGGCAAGCAGTTCCACTGGTTAATTGTTCTCACTGTCAGGAAATTCCTCCTTAGTTCTTGGTTGGTAGGTAACCTTTTCCCTAACTCCAGACCGACGGTTCTGTGGTCTTCTCACTTTCCTTCAGTATTCATCTGTTTCACCAAAAACGCAGAACAAGTGCCAACACAGGAGCCCCATAGAGAAAATGTCAAAAGACGACTTGAGAAAGCGAGACAAGTTACATTTGGTTCAAAATCCCAGGGGCGTCCCTCTCTGCGCCTCACCCTGAAATCTCTGGGCAAAACCTGCTTGTTTGGCCTCAAAAAGAAAACAGGGAACCCAGATGAATATTTAGCACTTGTCATGTTCTCTGTGAAAGCAATACCAATGAGGAATACATTAATTTCAGAAAAAGTGGGAGGCACACGTCGTTGGATGCCAGTGGTATAAATTCACTGCTGATTGAGGGGGGGGTGTTTTGCGTGCGTAGTTGGCTACTCACAACACATACATAGCTGCAAATGTTGTTCTCATCTGGTCTACATCGTGGCTGCAAATAATAAATGCATTGCGGGAATCCGGCTTTATTTGGAGAGACAAGATTCAAAGGTGAGATCCATTCCCTGCCAAGGAAGCTTCATCGTGTGACAACCCCGATTAAAATCCAGGCTGATTTCTTGTTATGCAACTTTTATTCCTGTTTCTATTGAACTCTCCGAAAACAGAGTGGGTGTCAGAGACACTCAAGACAGCTGGCACACTTGCAGGCAAACCCCATCACTGAAGCCTAGAGGCGTGGATGATGGCGGCGGGGAGCGGGGGGGGGGGGCAAACTTGCCAAAAAATATCACTCGGGGTCTGATGGAAAAGAAACTGTCCTTGCAGAGAGCTTTCTTTCTTTGCAAGAAAACACCAAGCACACCTTGCCTTGGGTGTCACCTGCAGCCCATTTTCATCCTTGGTTTCAAAAATCCCCCAGGGAGAATGTTTTATTCTTGCAGGTGGTTCTCAAACAGGGTGGAACGCAAAACAAACACACCCACAAACACATGCATGCACACACACACAGAGGGAGACAAGGGCAGGATAGAGAACGCTGCTTTTCAAACAGTCTTGCTATTCCAGCAGAAAACTCTCACCCAACGTTTGTAATGTCTTCGAGCCTGGGGCTCCAGTGCAGATGCCCTGCTTTGCAGGGGGCTATCAAATTCTCTTAAAAGACCTCTCCCCCCCCCCTCAACCTCTCCCCACGTGGTTGATGCTCCCCTCCTCCCCAGATGTTATTGTAAGGATTATTTGGTTTGTTATTATTACTTTCTCATTTTAACGTTTATCAGTTTCTAATGTTTGTAAGCTGCCCAGAAGTTGCCTCTAGATGAACTGGGTGACAAACAAATCAGAGAGAGAGAGAGAGAGAAAGAGAGAGAGAGAGAGAGAGAGAGATGACAGATAGATAGATAGATAGATAGATAGATAGATAGATAGATAGATAGATAGATAGATAGACAGACAGACAGACAGACAGACAGACAGAGTTAGATAGATAAGATAGATAAAGAGAAAGAAAGAAATGGATAACAGATAGATGATAGGTAGATGATAGGTAGAAAAACAGAGAGAGATAGAGAGAAAGAGAGAGAGATAGATAACAGATAAATAGATAGATGATAGATAGATAGGTAAACAGACAGAGATAGATAACCGATATAGACAGACAGACCGACCGACCGACCGTCAGACACAGCTATAGAGAGATACGGTAGATAGATGATAGATAGGACAGATAGATATCATTTCACACCATAAGAGCTCCAGACCCCCCCTCCCAGTCCCTTCCACACTCCGATCATTATTCAAATCCCTTCCGTTTCCCCCAGTCACGGAGAGTCACGGGCACCTTCTCCTGACTCAAAGCTGGTCCAGCCTTCGGCCCAGGTGACTCATCGGCAGAGGCAGTACATCCATCAAAGGAGACCGCGATGTGCCCAAGATATGACGAATGGGCCATTGCCCCTCCTTACAACCCCATCGATCCGTCTGCAGACCGAAATCGGGGCTTGAGCCCTACTGGAAAACAGGCCCTCCCTGTGCTCCAAAAAAGCAAGATTAAGGCAGCCCTCCAAATGTGGAGCTTTGTTGCTCTCTGAGTCTGGTGGTTTTCTTGCCAACGGTAGCTTCTTCAGTTGGTTTGATGCTTTTTCTTAGCACTGATGATGTTACCTAGTTGGGTCATGAAACGTTCTGCAAGAAACCACCAAGAGAGCCCCAAGAACCCCACAATCCTCCTCCTCCTCTTCCCCCTCCTTCCACAAACCCCTCTCCCTTCTAGCCCTGATGATGTTACCTAGTTGTGCGATGAAATGCCTGCAAGAAAACCATCAAGCTCAGACAGCAACCCCACAATTCTCTCCTTCCTAATACTGATGAAGTTCCCTAGCTGGGTCATAAAATGTCTGCAAGGAAACAACCCAGTTCAGAGAGTACCCAGGACCCCACAATCCTCCTCCTCCCTTCTAACACTGTCGAAATTCTCTAGTTGGGCCATGAAGTTCATACAGTTTTAAGTGCAGGGATGTGAAAATAGAGTGAATCTTCCCTCTGCTGGAGAAGGTGCTGAGCAAACAAGACAACAGAGGCACAAGGATTCTTAATATTATGCAACATTTACTCCTGTTGCTAATGAGCTATTAGAAAACTGAGCATACATAGAGGAGGCAGCCTCTAACCCTGGGGGGCCTTTGGAGGTTGGGGAGGGGGGCACACAGAAAAAGATCTGCCAGCAGTTCAAAGAGAGGACATCGGCCCCACTTAGAGATTGCAAATGATTCATTGCAATATATATTTTTGCCCACCTGAGCAAATTCTCTCTTTGAGCCGGCAAAACCTTTTGCCAGAATTCGGGGATATTTCCAAAAGGACTATTTGCAAAAGCCCCCTCCCCCCTCAAGTCCGCCTCACATTTCCTAATTTTAGGCAGAGAGGAAACAAAACATCATTCATGACAATTTTAAGCCAAGGATGGGTCTGAATCCAGAAAAAAAAAAAAACCAGAAAAAATGGGGGGGGGGAATTTGCGGCTTTCTAGAAGTTTCAGGAGCCTCTAATGTTATTCTGAGTCCCTTCTCTGCCCTTCCCCCCAAAAAAGGGGAGAAACCAGGATTTATAAACCCACAATGTCCAACATTTCATAATCTGACAGGTTCATACACACCCCAACACATTTTAAAGGAAACCAATTCTAGAAATACTTCCCATAAAATTTGGAGCTCTCCTTCATATACCTGGGCGTGTCCAATCTTGACAACTTCGAAGACCTGTGGATTTCAACTCCCTGGCTGGGGAATTCTGGGAGCTGAAGTCCTCAAGTCTTCAGAGCAGCCAAGATTGGCCAGCCTGCTTTACAGACCTTCAAAATTCATGCATAATATTGGCACGTGACAAAAAGTGCATTGCTCAGAAATTCGCATGGTGCAGCCACAATGTGTGCATTAAAGATGCTGTGTTTTTTTTTTTTTAAATAGAATTCAAAAGCTAACTTTGAAGATCCTGAGCCAGGCCTCTATTGGCAGCCTGAGGGGAAAAAAAATAAAGGACAAGCTGTCATCTATCCGGATTATTGAAGTCGCTTCAGCACTGGTTCCCTCAGCTGCTAAATTATTGCTTTGTAAAGTCCTACCCAGGCAGAGGGCGTTGGGGATTTTGAAAGGGGGAAGCAGCTTCTTTTGGGGAGGGGTGAGAAGAGGTGGACGATGACCATCGAGCTCACCTCATCCTATTCCTAATGCTCCTGGTTGGGAAAAAATGCGAATGAGGAAGGTGGCTGTGGTCACTGGCTCACAGTGTCCGTAAAGAAATTACTTTGGCCCCCCATTTGCAAAATCCCTTACACACTCCCCCCCCCCATATATATACAAGGGATCTGGTTTTGCAAGGTAAGCCGATCCCTCCATCACACACGGTTCTTCCAAAATGAAACTTACAAAAAACAAAAAACCCTATCAAATCTGCATGGCAACATTCGAATTCCAAGCTGGTTTGGGAGGGGAAAGGGAGCTTTCTCTTTCAAGAGACACCCCCCCCCCCAAAGCCGCCATCCCCACTCCTGGAGCTTTGAAAAGGCAGCAGCATAGCAAGTGAAGAGCCAATGCGAAAAACCAGGTTGTGGCTTTTACAACAGGGATTAAAAATTGCAATGCAAAATAAAGAGTAAAAACAGGAAGTTTCTTTGTTTGGCTTTCAGGAAAGGAAGCCGAACCGCAGAATAGCATCTTCTTAAGATTTTCTCAGGCTGAAGACGGGTTTGCCAATGGGTGACGCCAAACTCTACATCACTCCAGGAGGGAATTGGGGATGGTAGAGGAAGTGGGGGTGGTGTCCTCGTTGACGGCCGGTGGCTCTTAGGAGTACATGGTGAGCTGCAGCCACTGTACCAAAAAAAAGGAGAAAGAGAGAGACTTTTCACCTTCCAGATTCCCCTCCAAGTTTCTAGTCCTCATGTTTTGCTCCTCCCTGTCCTTTCTTTCCTCTTTGCATCCCTGTTACAGGGGTCGCCAAACTTGGCAACTTTAAGACTTCTGGGCTTCAACTCCCAGAATTCCTCAGCCAGCCATGTGCCGATGGCATACAAACGTTCTCATTTATTTACTTATTAAATTTCTGTGCCATCCATCTCCTCTACAAGATGACTCTGGGAGAAAGAAAGAACGAGAGAGAGAGAGAGAGAGAGAGAAAGGAAAAGGAAAAAAGAAAGAAAACGAAAAAGTAAAAGTGAAAGAAAGTAGAAAAGAGAAAAGAGAAAGAGAAAGAAAGAAGTAGGAGGAGGAGGGAGGGAGGAAAGTAAGAAAGAAAAAGAAAGTGAAAGAGAGAAAGAAAGAAAGAAGTAGAAGAAGGAGGGAGGAAGGAAGGAGGGAGGGAAGGACACCCCCTGCTCTAAATTATGCAAAGAAAGAGAAAGCAACTTTGGGGTGGGGAGGGGAGAGGGCAGAATCCTACTTCCTGGAGCCCTTCCCTTCAAAACTGCCTCTGACATCTCCTGGCACATTTTGGTACTTGCTGAAAACTCTTCCGCAACCGCAGCTTGAACACAGCGAGAGTCAAAGCTCTTTCTCACCTCCTTCAGAGTCACACGGATTTGCCCACTGCCATCTCGGTCCAAAGATTTGAAGGCACCTAAAAGAAGAAAGCCCGTGTTGGGAAATTGCCAGCTAGGCTGGAAGGGGAAGGGGAAAGTGGGAGGGGGGGTCAAGAGCGAGCTTAGTCTCAAGTCCTTGCGTAGCCGCAAGAGGCACGAACGTGACCGCTCCCATCAGATCCAGGAAGCCTTATCTGGTCGTTCCCAGGGGAAGGAGAGGAGTTCGGGAAGATTCTTGTAAGATAGGCAGAGAACAATAAAGTTGCTTTCATTAGCTGTTGATGAGTGGCTCTGGTTGCTTGCGCCCAAGGACGACTCAGCCAGAGTACAGAAGGAAGGCACATCCTCTGCCCCCCTTCAGAGGTGTGGCATTCTGACTTCCATAATCCCCTCCTACCACCAAAGCCCAGCCTGGTTGGAGATTCAGGGTGCTGAAGTATAATAACCAAGATAGGCCAGAATAACAGAGTTGGAAGGGACCTTGGAGGTCTTCTAGTCCAACCCCCTGCTGAAGCAGGAGACTCAATGTCACTCCGGACAAATGGCTGTCCAGTCTCTTCTTAAAAGCCTCTAGTGATGGAGCACCCACATGTTCTGGAGGCAAGGAGTTCCACTGGTTAATTGTTCTAATTATCAGAAAAGTTCTCCTTAGTTCCAGGTTGTTTCTCTCTTGGATTGGCTTCCATAGATTGCTGCTTATTCTGCTTTCAGGTGCCTTGGAGAGGAGGTTGACCCCCTCTTCACTGTGGAAGCCCCTCAAATACTGCTATCATGCCATTCCTAGTCCTTCAGATCTGGTTATAGCACAGAGCTTAGGAGCTAATAGGAGGCTTTGACTCATGATGTTGGATTCATAAAACTTAGAATGCAGAACAATAGAGTTGGAAGAGACCTTGGAGGTCATCTAATCCAACCCCCCTCCTCAAGCAGGAGACCCAATGTCATTTCAGACAAATAGCTGTCCAATCTCTCCTTTGAAATCTCCAGTGTTGAAGCATCCACAACTTCTGAAGACAAGCCATATCCGCTGGTTAATTATTCTAACAATTAAATAAATTTCTCCTTAATTCCAGCTTGCTTCTCTCCTGGATTAGTTTCCATCTGTTGCTTCTTGTCCTGCCTTCTGGTGCTTTGGAGAAGAGGTTGAGTCCCCTCTTCTTTGGGGCAGCCCTTTAAATATTGGAAGGCTGCTTTTATGTCGGCCCCTCCAACAGGCACCCCCTGGCTGGGGGAGTCTCGGGTGAGGCTGGCTGACCGTGGGGCAAGATGGCAGTTGGAGGAGAAGCTGCACCGGTGGCATCTGAGCTGGGGTCCCCTTTGGCCCCATGGAGGAAGCAGCAAGGGCGCCAATGGGCACAGCTGCCCCAGCCACTTACGGAACATGGCATCCAGGCGCACAAGGCAGCTGATGAAGTTGTCGAAATCCATGTTCCCGCTCTCGTCCGAGTACCTGCGCACAATCATGGCGTAGAGCTGTTGGTTGAGATGAAAGCCTGGAGAAAAATGGAAATTATTTATAGATAAACCTTTGACTTTTAACAGATTAACAGAGTTGGAAGGGACCTTCCAGTGTTGGGATGCCTCACCTCCCACCGGGCCAGCTGGTCTTCGGGTCTCTGCTATGCATGACCACGCATGCACACGTCTGCGCATTTGCACATTCAGGCATTTCTGCAGATGCATACATTCACACATGTCTGTTCATGCCCATGTTCGCACATGCGCCTTTCAGTTTGAGAATGCACGTGTGCGCAGTTTGGGCACTCGGTGTCTAAAAGGTTCGCTATTACTAGTTTAGGTTCTCCTGCTTGAGCAGGGGGCTGGACTAGAAGACCTCCAAGGTCCCTTCCAAATCTGCTCTGCTCTTTTCTATATTCCATTCCGTTCCATTCCGTTCTTATTCTATTCTATTCTATTCTATTCTATTCTATTCTATTCTATTCTATTCTATTCTTATTCTAGTCTATTCTATTATTATTCCATTCCATTCCATTCCATTCCATTCCATTCTATTCTTATTCTATTCTTATTCTAGTCTAATGCTAAGGATCAGAACGGGGGCCTTGGAAGAATTGGCAGCTGGTTCTGATTGCCCTTCTCACCTGCGGCCTCAAAAGCTCCTGGAAGTTCTCTGCTGCCAATGGTGCCGGATCGGTCAGCGTCATATTGCTTGTAGATGCACTGAGGGTGAGAAGGGAGGACGAGACGCAGGTCAGCTCCTGTCCAGGAGGTGAAAAAGGTCCTTTGGCCAGCGAGACCCGAGGGCCAGACCCCAGTTGCCCCCTAAGAAGGGGAAGCAAATTTGGTACCTGCCACTTCTTGATGTTGTTCCAGAGATACTTGAATTCCTCAAAGCCCAGCTTGCCCGTCGTGTCACTCTGGAGGGAGCATCGTCAAGGAAAACTTGAAGGATGTAGAGGGCCTAGGCCAGGGGTCTGCAAACTTGGCTCTTTTAAGACTTGTGGACTGCAACTTCCAGAGTTCGTCAGCCAGCTGTCTGAGGAACTCTGGGAGTTGAAGTCCACAAGTCTTAAAAGAGCCAAGTTTGCAGACCCTTGGCCTAGGACAATTGTTTGGACCAGGAAAATGTTCTCCAGATACAAGGATTCTGCCCCATAGTACAGCCATGGTGGCTGGGAACAACGGAGTTGTAAACAGGGACCAGGCGTCAGGCTAGAAACCAGGAGATGGTGAGTTCTAGTCCTGCCTTAGGGGTGAAAGCCAACTGGGTAACTGAGCTAATCACCAGGAGGCCATGAGTTCTAGTCACGCCTTAGCCAAGAAATTTGGCTGGGTGACTTTGGGCCAATCACCAGGAGGCTGGGAATTCTAGTGTTACTTCAGGCATGAAACCCAGCTAGGTGACTTTGAGCCAATCCCTCTTTCTCAGTCCAACTCACCTCACAGGGTTGTAGTTATGGAGAAAACAGAAGGAGGAAGGATTATTAGATATATTTACCGCCTTGAGTTATTTATAAAAATAATAAAAGTGGGATTAAAAACTCAGCATGAATGGGTGCCCCAGGTTGGAGAAAGCCGAGTCAAAGACCAGCAGAGACCCAGAACACTAGAAAATCAAGGGGAAGAGGGGAGTTTTTTTGTGGGGGAGGGCAGGAGGGAGGAGAAGGTGGGCTCCTGGGCTCCAGGACCAGCATTTGAGAGTCAACCTCCTTGGGGGGGAGGGGTCAGCTTGGCCACATTTTACCCCTTCAGAGGGTCCCGTCTACCTTAGATTTTTAAATTTTATTTATTTAAGAATTCCTATGGCCACCCAGCTCACTCTCTGACTCCAGGTGGCTTATGAAGATGAAAAAAACATATAAAAAACAATAAAAAGTGATGGTTCCCCCTGTTTTGTTTTGGGTTTTTTGCAGGAACAAAAAAACAACAAGGGAAAGGAGGAAGAGAAGGGAATCAGAAAGGGAAGGAGAGAGACGGGCGTCTCCCCAACCCACTGGCCCAACCTCTTTAGGAAACCCCCTCCCCCCCCCACCAGGCCAACCGCAAAAGGTTACGTCCATCACGGCCACCATGGAACGACAGGTGTCAATCCCAAACCCATCCGTCTTCAAATCCGGATCTGAAAAAGAGAGGAAATTGGCTGAAACTTGTGAGCTTCTTCTCTCAATGGTATTCCACTTGGGGGAAGAAGAATCGGTTGGGATTAGGGGAGCAACCATTATTTGCCTTCTTGGGGGGCTCAAGTAGTTTTTTTTTTCCTGGTCCTTGCAGCTGTAGACCAGGGGTGTGTGGGCGGTCTGCAGCAGAAGAGGGTGTTTGTAGCTCAGGATGGAACTGTGGGGTCCTTGGTGCTCTCTGAGCTCGGTGGTTTTCATGCAGACGTTCCATCACCCAGCTAGCTAACATCATCAGAGAGCTTTGCAGGGAGGAGGATTGTGGGGTCCTTGGCGCTCTCTGAGCTTGGTAGTTTCTTTGCAGACATTTCATGACCGAACTAGGTAACATTATCAATGCTAGAACGGAGAAGAGGAGGAGGAGAACTATGGGATACTTGGTGTTTTCTGAACTTGGATACTTGCAGTCGTTTCATATCTTGGAGACGTTTCACCATCCAACTAAGTAACATCATCAATGTTAGAGGGGAGTGAAGTTTGCAAAGAGGAGGAGCTTGGTGCTCTCTGAGCTTGATGGTTTTCTTGCAGCACTGATGATGTTACCTAATTTGGTCATGAAAGGTATCCTTTCATTCTCCTGATGTAGAACTTTTTGGGGGGACGCACATAGATGAGAAACCACCCCGCCCAGCTCTGAGTCTCTGGGGAGCCCCTAAAAAGTAGTTTTTCTACTTACGTCGAGTCACTACTTTGTTCAGGATGTTCATCAGCTCCGTTGCGCTCACTTCCATGTCCTACAAAAAGAGAAGGTTGGCTTAGAAGGAGCAGGGTCTTCTAAAAGGGAGGGGTCTCCAGCCTTGGCAACTTTACGACTTGTAGACTTCAACTCCCAGAATTCCTCAGCCAGCGAAGCTCCCAGAAGTCCACAAGGTTTAACTTTGCCAGGGTTGGGGACCCCTGTTCTAAAGGGGAGGAGATTCAGATTAGGAGATCGTAGCCACCATTTTGACTTTTTTGACTTTTTCCCCAGCACGCCATGATCAGGAGAGCAAGGGCCTTTAATTTTTTCTGAAGCCACAGATCAGAGTTACGGGTTGAGCAGCCTAACAAAAGGATGTCAATCTGAGATTTTCTATGATTAGAAGGTAGATTCAAGAAGGAAAATAAATGATTCCGATTTCAATACATCCCACCTTTTTTTTTTTTTGCTTTTTTGGGAAATGTCCGAGAACAGCTTTTTAGGGGACCTTTTGAATTGTGACTTTTGCTGTATGTTCCAAGTAGTCCTTGATTTATGAGCCACAATAGAGCCCCCAATTTCTGTTGGTAAGCCATACACCCGCCTTATACTCACATCTCCAGCCAGTTGGGTGAAGAGTCTTCGGAATTGCCGGACTTCCTCACTTTCATTGGCTTCGATGTTGGAAAAATGGCCACGAGGGGGCTAGAGAAAAAGAAAGGATGCGAGAGACCCCCGTTAAAAGAGGCGGACAGGAAACCTCAAATAAGCTGCAGTGGGTCAGGCACAGCAGGGTCTGAACTCGGGTGTTTTCCTGCAGACATCTCATTGCCAAGCTAGGTAATGACATCCATGCCTAAGGAGTGAAGGTTGCCCGGTGGTTTAAATAATAGTATCTTGCCCTGCCGGTCTTGGCTGGGAAGTGGGTATTCTTTCTTAACAGTTTGCTGACTAAAATAAAATATATTTCTCTTCTATGATTGTTCAGTTGGCTGTTGCTTGCTGGGGTGATAGATTCTGCAGCTGCATAGAAGAGGCCCTCCCTCATTTATTGGGTTCACTGGGAGGGAAGGGAAGAGGGGAAGGGAAGGGAAGGGAGAGGAGGGAGGGAGGGAGGAGCCAAGTCAAATAAAGACACATCCCTTCAACCAGGTGAGAAGAGTTGGAGGGGCTTACCGGAGGCTCTGGGTTATACTGGGCTGCTGCTTCACTGGCAGGCAGGAAGGCATGAAAAATAAAGACAGCATTTCAGAGAAATCTCCTTTCACTCTGCTGGCACACATTTGGACACAAACAGGCTACGCAGAATGGCTACAACGACCCCCCCTCCCACCCAACAAAGCTGTTCAGAGCTGAATTGCAAGCTCCTCTTGCACCCCCAGAACAAAAGCAATTGGGCCTTGGGCTTGATACACACAGAACGTATGCAGCTGCCTTAACATGAAAAGTTTCTTGCAATTGTTGCATCCGGACACACCATTTACTGATATAACTGATTTATTCTACTAATAATTCGGGCCATGCTTTAAGGCACTGGTCTCCCTCTCCCTCCCTCTCCCTAACATTTCCTTTTGTCTTTGCAATAACCCTGCAAGGCAGAATTGGAAGAAAACAAAACAAAGACAAAAGCAGTGGGTTCATGGTTATTCCACAAGTGCTTGAAAACCAAAGATCTCTGCATAATATTATTTATTTATCTATTATTCCTCCCAGACAGTCCAAATCCAGGACCAGGGGCTTAGGCCTGAGGTAACAGGTGTGTCCATGTAGTGGAAAAACACACTATTATAACCCATAATAACCACCAACTTTACTTTTAAAAACATGAGCAGAGCTTTAGTCTCAAAGAAATGGCCAATAAGCAGAGGGATCAGTCAGCACCTCCGTACAAGAAGCTCCCTGATCCATCCGAGGAGGGCTGCACTGCGGTCGGAGGATTTGCCTCAAAGGCAGCAGGAAAATTCTAGGTGTTGATTCAGCCGGGTGGGAAAAGGAAGGTGTGGGAACACACACAAGCCTTGTTTGTTTCTCCCTCTTGGCTACCTATCTGCTTGCACAGAGGATGATCTGCTGGAGTGAAAACCACAGGCGGGCTCCCCAGACGTGGCCTAAGAGAAAATGCTGGGAAGACCAGGTGCCAGGAGGCAGAATGGAAGATGAAACCTCGGCCCTGTTCCTGGAAAAGTTTGGTCCAATGGAGAAGGCATCAGGCTAGGAGCCAGGAGGCTGGGAGTTCTAGTCCCGCCTGCATGAAAGTCATCTGGGTGTCTTGGGGCCAATCACCAGGAGACTGTGAGTTCTAATCCTGCCTTAGTCATGAAAGCCACTGGGTGACTTTGGGCCAATCAGCAGGAGACTGTGAGTTCTAGTTCCACCTTAAGCATGAAAGCGGACTGGGTGACTTTGGACCAATCACCAGGAGACTGGGAGTTCTAGTTCTGCATTAGGGCCGGATAGCTCAGGCTGGTAATAGCCTGTTATTAAGAACACCGAAGCCTGCAATTATTGCAGGTTCGAGCCCGGCCCAAGGTTGACTCAGCCTTCCATCCTTTATAAGGTAGGTAAAATGAGGACCCAGATTGTTGGGGGGGCAATAAGTTGACTTTGTAAAAATATACAAATAGAATGAGACTATTGCCTTATACACTGTAAGCCGCCCTGAGTCTTCGGAGAAGGGCGGGGTATAAATGTAAACAAACAAACAAAAAAAAAAATTAGGCATGAAAGCCAGCTGGGAGACTTTGGGCCAGTTCCTCTCTTTCAGCCCACTCCATGGGAAGAACAGCAGGAGGAAGGAGTGTCATGTATATTCGCCACCCTGAGTTATTTATAAATAATAAAGGAGGGATTAAAATCAAATCCATGAATAAATATTGCACGGAAAACCCTGGGAGGGTGCAACTGCTGGGCACTCGAAAAGAGATTTTGCTCCCCAAACTCCATCTTCCCACCAGCCACACTGCTATTTTCAATAACTGAGGTTGAAATTCAACTGTGCAGAAATTTTCCTTGAAAATAGAAAGGGAAGGGAAGAAGAAAAAACAAGTTTCTCTAAACTTGTCTTGGCCACTTTAAGCTGGGTGGACGTCACTGACTGAGGAATTCTGGGAGTTGAAGTCCACCCATCTTAAAATGACAGAGGAAACATTGCTCTACAGTAACTGATCCAGCAATCGTAAGATAGGCCCAGACCACTTCCTGCTGCAGCAGGTCTTGCAGGAAATTATCGCGGGGGAACAGGCGCTCGGGGAACATGGGTATCCTGCACCAAAGTGTCTTCTGCCAGAAACTCCCTGCATTCCCCTCTGTTGCCGTCTGCTGAAGCACCAAAAGCAGAAGGAAATTCCACCCCTCCAGATTGCTCCTTTTTAATACCAATCTGTTATCTTCTCCACACACACCATCTTTCGTGCAACTGGGGATTTCAGCCATCCGGAAATGCTGATCTGAATTTCAACTCAGCATTCTTGCTTGCTGGATGGCGTGTGCATCGTTGTGGCAAGGCTAACAAACCGGTTTGGCTGTAAACAAAACCCCAGCAGAAATTTCTCGTAAAGGGGAGCGCCCAGGGTGTCCTGTGCCGGTAGACCCAAATGCAAAAAAAAAGGAAGCACCTTTGCATAATTTACTCAGCTTCGTTCCTAGCCCTGTTTCCTGAGAGGTACCCAAGTCAAAAGTAGAAGGGGGTGAAAATAAAGGGGGAGTGTGATTTAGGGGGCGGGGAAGGGGTGTGCCAGGTGACAATCAAGGGGGCTGCAAGGCTACTTAAGTTGTGTGCAAGGAGGTCTGCAAACCCAAACTCCAAGCCCATTATCCTGGTTCTTCACCCCGTCTTAAGCCACAGTTAATTCCAAACGGAGAAAACAAGATTGGAGATCTGGTGACTCGTAAGTTACATTCCTTTTCGGGGAAAAACCTGATTATGAGCATAGCTGCATTCAGGGGCCCCAAACTTTACTGTGAGAAGGGGGTCCCCATTATTTCCCCCTTACATCTTCCCACAAAAGATTAAATTGTGGGTCAATACACGTAAGCCTCCACTTCTGGTACAGAAATCAGGTTGCGTGTGAATCTGGCTGGGATGTAGCTTTCTCGATCTCAGCTCTCTCGCATGTTGAGATACACAGAGTTGGGCGCTTAAAGGGGAGAATTAGAGATGTTCATATTTGGCACAAAGAACCTGAAATGCAACGTCTCATAAGGCAAGTTGCTAGTCCATAAGGTGTTTGGCTTTTTTTGAGCTGAGCCTCCATGCTTGCTACACCTCTATGTAAGCAGATCACTGAAAGAAAAGTGGCAACAATGATTTAGGAAACTTCCCTTCTTGGAGGTGTGGAAAGTACTTCAAACTCACCAAATGCGACCAGGAAAATAGCCATTTCCAACCCCTTAGCATTCTAACATAAAATACAAGTGCAATAATATAATACTAAACATTTTCCTATTCTTGTACATCTCCCAGAGTCTCTCTGAGAGTGAGATGGATAGTTCTCCAAAAACCAAAATGTATAAAGTATAAAAATTTAGAGAGAGAGAGCATACTCACCTGATGGCACTGATGACTCCGCCCAGAAATTTCATGGCTCCTCCTCCTTGGCCGCCCCCACCCCCTCCGCCCCCACCCATAAATCCTCCAATGACATTTCCAATATTGATATTTCCACCGCCTCCGCCGCCGCCTCCGAGGAAGTTTTTGACAAGGAACATTTTCAGGAAGTGCTAAGAAATGGGATTTAATGCAGGGGACCTGTAGAGAGAGAGGGAGAGATGGAGGGAGGAAGAGAAGAAGAAAGAAAAGAGAGGGGGGGAGGGAAGAAGAGAAAGAGAGGGAGGGAGAGAAAAAGAAAGAAAAAAGAGAGAGGGGGAGGGGGGAGGGAAGAAGAGAAAGAGAGGGAGGGAGGGAAAAACAAAGTAAGAAAGAGAAAGGGAGGGAGAGGGAGAAAAGAAAGAAAAGAGAGAGGGAGGGAGAGGGAGAAAAGAAAGAGAGGAGGAGGGAAAAACAAAGTAAGAAAGAGAAAGGGGAGGGAGAGGGAGAGAAAGAAAAAGAAAGAGAGAAAGAGAGAGGGAGGGAGGGAGGGAGAGAGAGAGAGAGAGAGAGAGAGAAGATATGGTAAATGATAATAAGTTTTAATATGGTGCAGTACACCTGGAGTTTCTGCCCAATTACTTTTTATGTTAATTCAGTATAGTTACTTATTTGCATGTTGAAGAAAAGAAAACCAGACAGAAATCAATATGCAAAGCAAAACAGGGAATGGTTTTTTAAAAAAAGAAATAGAAAATACGGTGTCTCTAGAGTAAACGCCTCATTTGGAAACCTCCAAATGGAGAAAACTCCAGAAAGAAAGGAGCAGGAAAGTCAAGGCTGCGCAGGGGCCCCTGTTAAAAAGAGGAAAGTTTTTAAAATGTTACAGATCTTTAATATTTTGATGATTCATGACTAAAAATTCTTCTTGTTTCTGATGAAAAAAAAAATGAGTCAATGCCTCTTGGAGGAAGTGACCCACAACTCACAAAAGGCTCTTTAGTCCAAAGAGTTAAACAGAAAAAAATACAATCCTAAAAGTTGCCAAAATTGAGAAAAACTGCTTTGATGGGTAAAAGCTACACAGGAATTTCTCAGTTGCCACAATGAATCCGTCTCCCCTTAATGCATCAGATGCAAAGTCTCATTTTTAATTTTTGGATACACTTTCAGGAAAGTAGCTCAAACTAGTTACAGTTAATCCTCTTGCATTTACGGGGGAAAGACTGGCTTCACACATCAATCACCGGTGGTCCTGGACTTATGACCGGTGGCATAGCGACCATTCAAAGTTATGCCGAACCTCCCTAAAAGGTAGTCACACCCTGGATTTGAAGTTCTGACAGCTGCCTATCCCCACCCTCGACAGTCCTGTGAACTTCATTTTGGGCTCTTGGAAACTGGCCCACATTTTATACTAGAATAGAATAGAATAGAATAACAGAGTTGGAAGGGACCTTGGAGGTCTTCTAGTCCAACCCCCTGCTTAGGCAGGAAACCCTTGACCATTTTATGTCCTGCGGTGACCGAATTTACAATGTTTTGAATGAAGACCAGCCTTTACTTCCCGTTTCCAGAAAAAACACTTCCGGTGAACAAGCCATTTGCTTAACGACTGTGAGGTTCACTTTACGACTGCTGCAAAAAAGGCGGCAAAATTGGCCAGGGTCATGTGACAAATCGCTTAACGACCAGCACCATTCATTCATTCATTCGATAATCCTTCTCATCTAGAGTCAATTTACGGCTGTAATTGCAGGCTCAATAACGGTCGTAAGTTGAGGACTACACATGTAGGCTACAAAACCAACCGGTCAGCATCAAATGGACTGGAACCAAAGCAGAATGGGTTTTTAAAAAAAACTAGCAGAGGGAAAGATTGGTTCAAATCTAGCTCCTCCTAATGGTATAGTATGGATTTCTGGAGTGAGTAAGGGGTCAGACTAGATGATCTCTCAGATCCCTTCCAGCTGAGCTGGTGCCCTTCAGATACATTCCCCAGCCAGTTCCCTCCCCTTGGGAAGACCGGACTCCACTCACCAGGCTCTCTGCCAAGAAATGAGGGCTCCCAATCCCCCATGAGACTCAGTTTCCCCTCCTAGCCCCTTATCCCGGATCCCCCAGCCTGCTAAAGAACCATCAGATGGGTGAGGCAGGGAAGGATCACCAGATGAAAGAACCATTCCCTTCAGGTACTAAACAAATAAACCTGTCATACAGCTCGATTTGCAAGCCAGGGCTTACTCATAGTTTACTCAGTCCACATAGTTCCCTGGGTTTGCAGGTTGCATCCAAGCATGGAGTACCTGCACCATCTGGTTTGCACAAGAAGCTACAGAAAAAGAGAGCTGGTTGACTTGAGAGCCGTTTAGTGGGTAATACAAATTCAGTAACTAGGGTCACTCAAGAAGCAACACTGCAAGAAACCGGTGTTTGTCAATCTTGGTGGGTTTAAAATGGGTGGGCTTCAACTCACAGAATTCTCCAGCCAGCTCTGCTGGTTGAGGAATTCTGGGTGTTGAAGTCCACCAATCTTAAAATTGACAAGGTTGAAAAACACGGAAATAAAGAGAATTTCACACTAGCTCACCAACCTGTTAAGACACAAAAAAGATCGTGTATTTCAACACCATTTCAAATCAAGCCTTTATCACCAAAGCAACCCCGACTGTAGTGTATGGCCACTTTCCGAGTTGTGGACGTCAACTCCCAGAATTCCCCAGGAAGACTTCAATTCCCAGAAGTCCCCTTGTTGGCTGGGGAATTCTGGAAGTTGAAGTCCACAGCTTTCACACTTGGCAAGGTTGACGCAGACTGGGAAGGTAGCCCAAGCAAGCAATCCTATCTCAGAACGGCAATGCACAAACTCCGCCAGGGGTGCGACGGATCACGCTCATGACTCTCGGGGTCCCTGTGGGCACCCAATGGGGGTCACCCACTTTGGCCTCTGTAGGGCTGGCTGCCATTTGCCATAGGCATCTTCTCTCCCCAACCCCCATGGAGATCTAAGCAAGAACAATGGTGGATCCCTTGGAAGATGTTGAACTACAATACCCATCACTCCTGCCCGCTGGCTGTGGCTGATGGGAATTGGGGGGGGGTGTCCAAAGAAATGAAGGACTGTTAGCGGGAGCCCAAGCAAGGACCATGGTAGATCCTTGGAAGCTGTTGAACTACAAAACCCATCAAAACCCAATCCTGGCTGTGGCTGATGGGAGTGGGGGGAGTTCGAAGAAATGAAGGAGTTTAGTTAAGGGGAGTAGAATCTAAACGGGGTTCCCAGGCTGGTATTCTTCGGTTCCCCTGGCTGGGCCTGATGGGACCCGAAGCCCGAGGGCCGTCGGCTGCCCTCTGCGCCCCCAATAAGGCGACGCGAGAGATCGGGAGAAGAGCGGGGGGAAGGCGGCCCAGGAGATCCCAAGAGCAAGAGGAATCTAACCCGGAGGGATCTAGGGAGATCCCTTCTGGTAGGGCGGAGGAGAAGCGATCCACCACTGATCCCGGAGAGCGGAGCGCTCTGAAACTGGTCAGAAGGCCAGGCCAGAGGCGGGCCGGGCAGGAAGCAGCTCTCCTCCCGCGGTCCGGCGAGGGGATCCCGGGAAGCCAGCGGGATCCAGCGCAGAGGAAAGAAGACCCGCCAGCCCCCCAACTCCCGCCCAGCCTCCCCCACCCCCGGCCCCGCTTACCTTGGCCGCCAAAGGCTGCTCGGGGCAAGTGGTCCGGCGGGCGGTGGATCTCTTGCGGGATCTACCACGCCCGGACTACTCACTGCAGCGGATCAGCCGGGGAGCCCGCGGGGTCCTAGCGCCTCCTGGTCTTGCCTGCCGGCCCTTTTGCAAGCGGGCGCCCTCCAGAGGCTCTCCGCGCCTCCGCCCCGCCTCTCCCGCACATCATTGCTGGGGGGTGGGGGGGGAGCCGGGGGGGGTATGCAAAGCGGCGCGGTGGACCAAACCGCAAAAGAGCAGGACCAGCCCTTGGACTCACGCATCTCTTTCATTCCGGAATTAATTAGGCCGATCATTTCTAACTTTTTTTATTTTTTATTTTATTTTATTTTATAATAAAAAAATTTTATTCTAAATTTTTTGTTGCAGAAAATATGACTTCTGCAACAGAATCATCAGTGCTTGGAATACTTTACCTGACTCTGTGGTCTCTTCCCATAATCCTAAAAGCTTTAACCAAAAACTTTCTACTATTGACCTCACCCCATTCCTAAGAGGACCATAAGGGGCGTGCATAAGCGCACAAACGTGCCTACCGTTCCTGTCCTATTGTTCTTCTTTTCTTCTTCCTATATATGTTTATATGTGTATATACTATATAATCTTTTTGTATGATGTTGTGACAAAAATAAATAAATAAATAAATAAACTAGAAACCGATTAGACCAGGGGAGACATGAGAGCAGCAGGCTAGTGTTTGAGGGGCTGCCCCCGAAGGGGGAGGGGGGCTCAAGTTATTTTCCAAAGCGCCAGAAAAGCAGGACAAGAAGAAACGGACGGAAACTCACTGAAAGAAACAGAAGTGTTGCAATTCAAGCCAAAGGCGCCTCTGAGCAGGTACAGAGCGCTGCAAAGACGGAGACGGCCGCTTAAGACCACGGTTTCTCAAACTGGGCCACTTGAAAAGGGGTGGACTCCAGTTCCCAGGATCCCCAGCCAGCTTTGCTAGTGAGCTTGAAGGCGGCTGGACTCCAACTCCCAGAATCCATTTGACTTCACTCCATTCCTAAGAGGTCTGTAAGGGGCGTGCATAAGAGCACAAACGTGCCTTCCGTTCCTGTCCTATTGTTTTCTTTCGTTATATCAATATAGTTATTACTATACTCATACTTATATATATACTTATATATTGTATAATTATTTCATGCTTATGCTTATATATACTGTGTGACAAAATAAATAAATAAATAAAAATAAAATCCGCAGCCGGCTTGCTAGCGAGCTTGAAGGCGGCCGGACTCCAGCTCCCAGGATCCCCAGCCAGCTTTGCTAGCGAGCTTGAAGCGGACTCCAGCTTCCAGGATCCCCAGCCAGCTTTGCTAGCGAGCTTGAAGGCGGCCGGACTCCAGCTCCCAGGATCCCCAGCCAGCTTTGCTAGCGAGCCTGGAGAAGGGTTTCATCCGGCAGAGGAATTCTGGGAGTTGGAGT
This sequence comes from Ahaetulla prasina, assembly GCF_028640845.1. Classification (NCBI taxonomy): domain Eukaryota; kingdom Metazoa; phylum Chordata; class Lepidosauria; order Squamata; family Colubridae; genus Ahaetulla; species Ahaetulla prasina. Next base: position 32,801,263 of record NC_080548.1, on the reverse strand, counting down.
CCGCTGCCCTGGAGAGGCGTGGCCTCCTCCGCCCCGCCCCCCGGGCCACGTGACGCGCGAGCCGGAAGAGGATGGCGGCGGGCTGCGGCGCGCGGAGGTGGCGGCTGCTGCCGGTGCTGCTGCTGGCCGGGGCGGCGCTGGCTCCGGGGCCGGCCGGCGGGGCTGCGTCGGAGCCGGGCCGCTGGAGCCGGACGGCCGGCGGGGTGAGTGCGGGGGCGGGGCCTGGCCAGACCTGTGGCGTCCCCGGGACCCTCCCCACCCATCATCCTGCACGGCGCCTGGCTGGGGAGGATGGGCGGGGGGGGGTCTGGCTGGCAGGCTGGGCGGCCCGAGGGGGTCCCGGGTCGCTCCTCCCCCCCCGTCGGGCCCCTCCAAGATCAGGCTACATGGCCTCGGGGTGCCCCCTGTCTTTCTTCAAGGGGGGGCGGCGGCCTGGGGGTGGGTGGGGAGTGGGCAGCCGGGAGGCCCCTTGGCCCGCTTTCCTCTCCTCTCTCTTTCCCCCCCTCACCCCCCCCCCGTGGGGCTGGGGTCCCTCTCTGGGATAGTTGGATGGCTGCCCCTCCCCACTCCAAAGACCCCAGCAGCCTCCCATAGCAACTGATTTCACGGTGGGGACAGGCAACTTTCTTTTTCTTTTCTTTTTATGAGGGTTTAAATGTTTGATGCTGCGGGTGGGCAAAAAAGAAGGAAGGACCCTCCCTCAATAGCTACCAAAGACCCTCCCCCCCCGCCCTCCAAAGAAAGCATGGGCAGAAGGGGCGGCCTGCTCTGCAGGGGTGTCAGCTTCCTTTGCAAAGGGGACTTTGGGCTGGGGGCTTCCGAAGGGGCTTCTCCATTCCCCCCCCCCGCCCCCCATAGAGAGGAACGAATGGCCCTGGCCCTCTGCTGAAGGGCTGGACAGTTTGGGCAGTCAGCAATGCTGACTGGATGGCCGGCCGAGTTCGGGTGGGAGATCTCCGGCCACTGGGTGAGAAGATTCCTTTGGATGCCAATCAAATAGCAGGCGTTATCAGTAACATTATCAGTGTTTCTGAAGATGAGGTTTGCTCCCTGTGTTTATATATATATTAAATAGCTTGCCCTGCCACTTATACCCTGATAAGCAGAGATTAACACCAGACAAACAAACAAGCAAGCAGAAAACTATTCCCTAATCACAAAACCAGCAAGAAACTCCCACCAACCCTGGCAGAGAAAGCTTACTTACATAAACAGAGAGCAAACCCCACTCCCTTCTAACACTGATGATGTCACCTAATTGGGTCATGAAACGTCTGCAAGAAAACCACCAAGCTCATTCAGCACCCAGGACCCCACAATTGTTGTTCCTCCTCCACTCTGCAAACCTTCTTGCTCTGATGAAGTTGGGTCATAAAACATACGCAAGGACCCCGCAGTTTGATGCTGAGCTACGAATATTCTCTTCTATCCGTATTCTAGCATTGTTTGACATCTCTCTTGAAGTTGGGGGGGGGTCCCAAAATCTACCACACCTTTCATTCTCCCCTCAGTGGCTGTTTCTTCCCAGAAAGAAACTCCAAACAAACATTTTCCCCCGAAGTTCCTTTGTTCAGAGCAGAAAGTTATTTCATGCTATCCTAGCTGGATCTTAGGAATAGGATGGATTTGAACTCGAGCCCTTTGGTGGAGTGACCGACCTTTTGTCGGTCTTTTCTTGTTTTCCAGAACCAAAAGAACTTGTTCATCTTCTCCAAAACGATGTTTAAAGGGACTTGGATTATCCTGAAATGTAAGTACGGAGCCTCCCACGAGCAGGATAATTAAATCAAAATTTGGAGTAGTTGGGGGGGGGTGAAGTTACAGGATTTTTATATTTTTCTCTTATTTTTTGGACAGTTCCCCATGAAGCCTGCAATGGCGGGAAAGGGCTCCTGAACGTGACCTGGTATCTCCGCAGCTCCCGCTGCCACCATGAAATCTACATAAATGTGAGCCGCTGGTCTCCACAGGGTAGATTTGGGGGGGATGGGGTGGGGAAGGCTGGAAATCCCCCCCCCTCTGGGGCTCAGAAGGAAGGAAGCCCCTTCCTCAAGGCCGGGTATCTGGACCCACTTCACAGCTGGTGGATGGTTCCAGGGGTTTGAATGAGTGGGCTCTTAGCATTCTGTAATTTCCCCTCTGATTTATTTTCTTCTTTCAGGAAAATGAAGCTTTGACCTACCTGAGCAATCCCGACATTGAGGCCAGCGCCCTTGGAGATGGCCAGTACATCTGGAACTTCACTGTGGTGCAGTGTGGACAGTTGCACAAGGTGCGGATCCAGCATGCAGGACTCTCAAGGGGTGGCCTTGAAATGTTTGGAAAACCAGAGTAGCTTGGTGGGAGGAGGGCACCCCGGTTGGTGAACAAGCCTGACAGAAGAGAGTGTTTGTAGCTCAGGGTTGAATGCAGGGTCCTTGCTGGTCTCTGAATTTGCAGACGTTTCATGACCCAGCTAGGTAACATCAACGGTGGTAGCAGGGAGGGAGGTTTGCAGGGAGGAGGAAGAGGACTGTGGGGTCCTTGAGCTTGGTGGCTTTCTTGCAGACGTTTTATTTATTTATTTATTTATTTATTTATTTATTTATTTATTTATTATTCATATTTGTATACCGCCCTATCTCCCGAAGGACTCAGGGCGGTTCACAGGCACATAAAACATTTATATACAAATTAAGATAATCATTAAAAAACTTATTCTAATGCCAAATTATTAAAAAATATAAATATAAATATTAAAACCAATTTAAAACTCCTATAAATTTAAAATCTAAGCCAGTCCTGCACAGATGAATAAATGTGTCTTGAGCTCGCGACGGAAGGTTTTATGACCCAACTAGGTAGCATCATCAGTGCTGGTTAGGGTGAGGGGAACTCATCCTCTCCAGCAACCAAAATCTAGATAAGCAGGGATTAGCACCAGATAAACAAGCAGAAAACAAAACCCTAGCAAAGGGAAAACCATACCCGCTAACACGGGCAGGGCAAACCACTGCATATGAAACTGAGAGGAAACCCCACTCCCTTCTAGCACTGACGATGCTACCTAGCTTGGTCATGAGACGTTTGCAAGAAAGCCACCAAGGTCACAGAGCACCAAGGACCCCAAAGTGGGGAGCTCATAACTTTGTCCACTTGAATGGGGGTGGGAGTAGTATTTGGAGGGTCCTGACTAATACCACTGCCTCTTCTTCTCTCTGTTTCAGCTGAATGTCCAGGAACTCCCACTTCCGAAAAAGCTGAAGCACCTCCCAGATCAAAGGGTAACCGATTGGGGGGACTTTGAGATTCTAGCAATGGGGCGGGGGGGAGAGGATGAAACTGATAGGGGGCGCTGCTGGTGGCCAGCAGGTGACTTAACTTTGCCTTAAAATGAGTAAACCTATGGAATGAAGCTCCTTACAGGGGCTCCTTGACTTACAACCGTTCGTTTAGTGACCGTTCAAAGTTACGATGGCTCTGAAAACAAGGACTTGGGACGTGCCTTCACACTTAACGACCGTTGCGTCATCCCCGTGGCCACGTAATCAAAATTTATGTGAACCCTTGGCAACCGACTCATATTTATGACGGTCGCAGGAGTCCCCGGGTCATATGAACCCCTTTTGTGACCTTCCAGCAAGCCAAGTCAACGAGGAAGCCAGATTTGCCTAATGACGGTGGGACTAACTTAACAATGGCAGTGATTTGCTTAACTGTGGCAAAAAAAAGTTGTAAAATGGGGCAAACTTAACTGTCTCGCTTAGCAACAGAAGTCTTGAACTCAGTTGTGCTCGTAAGTCAAGGACTAACTGGATTTATTAAATTTATATGCTGCTCCCCTCACCTAGAGGTCCTTTCTGGCCCTGTACAGGAGGCAGCGTGGAAATCCACCGAGTGTCCCCCTTTGAAAAGAGAGATTATTTAAAGCAACAAACGTCATGTATTTTAACTTCAGGGACTCTGCGGTAGACGGGATATGGAGGGTCTCCCCTTCCTCCCCCTCCTGACCTCCGCTCCTCCTCCCCCTCCTTTCTCCGCAGACCTCTGTGCAAAAGAGAGAGGCCCCCAAAGCCAAGGGAGACAAGGAGAAGGGGTCCATCCCCCCAAATCAAGAGGCCCAGAAGCCCAGCGAGACCCAGGAGGTGAAGCCGCCTCCCTCGGCCAACAAAGAACCTACAGAAGACCCCAAGAAGAAAGCGGAGGCGCCGAAGAGGAACCTGGAGGTTGGTGGTCTGCATGGGTCCTGGGCCTTGCAGGCGGGGGTAAGTGGGTGGGGGTGGGGGTTGGCAGGCAGGCAGGAATTCAGAGTGTTCCTTGGTGGACTTCTGCTGAATGGGGGCACCAAACTTCCTTTCCTGGTTCTTGGTTAGGACATTAATTGAAATATTTATCTCCCTTCTCGAGATAAAACGGGCTCGCCTCCTTTAATGACGCTGCAGGGAATCTGGGGTTCAGCCAAATACAGTTGTCTTTCGAAGCTGTCCTCCAAGGAGGCAGGTGGTTATTTAATACAATGATTTCTGCTCAAATCTTCCCCAATTGAGGACTTTCCAGAGGTGTTGGGATGGCAACTTCAGGAATTCATCCATCCATCTTGTATAACTACCCATCTCCAACCGGTGACGCTGGGAGGCGAGCAGTCCTAAAAACAAAACAATTAAAACAATGCCAAAAAAAGGGGGAAAATCAAATGCAATCGGCAGCCAAGAGTGAACTTATATTTATGTTTTTGATTTACCTAGTTTTTATCTTTTACGATTGCAAGCCGTTCAGAGTTACCCTGAGGTAAAATAGGCAGCCAATGAATTTTACAAATAAATAAGCAGCCAAGAGATATTAGATTCGTTGCTGTCAACATAACTAGGAAACGGGAACTTCACACACCCAAGCCCCCCCCCCCCGGGCTGGGCATACAGCCAAGTTCTTCAAAGCTTTAACCCTGAGAGGTCATCAGGGTTGGAGGTCATCTTGATCTCTGGAGGATGGACGTTCCAGTAGGGACAATGGCAGAGAAGGTGCGTCTCCTGGTCCCCCACCAGCTGAGATTCCTTGGCCAAAGAGTGTCTGGGAAGCTTCAAATCCAGCCCATTTCTAGAGCTCCAAGTTGGAGAAGGTTGAGGGAGTGGTTCTAGGTTTTGGAAGCGAGGGCATCTTCAGAGGTTGGAGAGAAGCTGTCTATGTTGGAAGTTGGTATCTGGTACTACGTGGCCTTCACAACGTCTATAGAAGGACCATCAAGATGGTCTACAAATGGAGGAAGATAGTGTAGACCAGAGGTCTCCAACCTTGGCAACTTTTAAGACCTGCGGACTTCAACTCCCAGAATTCGCTGGCTGAGGAATTCTGGGCATTGAACTCCACAGGTCTTAAAGTTGCGAAGGTTGGAGACCCCTGGTGTAGACCACTCCATGGTTGCCATTTCCTGCTGAGAAATCAGCCCACTGCTGTCTCTGCTGCTTCTCCTCTTCTATGAAGAGGGTTCTGGAAGCAGGTAATCCATCTTGTGTTGTGAGCAGCTTCTTGGTTTACCTGAAATATTATTATTATTATTTTTTGTCTCTGGTCTAGTCTGTCACAGTTGCTGAAACTTGGAAGGATGGCCCTTATGTCTTCATCCTCAGCATCACGAGCCCCTTGGCCAACTGGGAGCTCTCGAGTGAGTGGACAGTCCGGTTTTGATGGACCAAGCAAAAGATAATATCTTCTGATTTAAGTTGCCTTCGCCCGTAGAGGGGACTGTTAGGTCTTCTTCTAAAGGGACTTAGTTGTGGGAGACTGGGGAGCAAGGACGCTCCACTTTCAGCCGTTCAGTCCCTCTCCCCAGTCTTCTTTGGTCTTGGGGCCTTCTGCAAGTTGGACAAGAATGCATCCAGGCCTTTCTTGAGTCACCCTTGTCCTGGACAAGGGCCGATAACTTCCAGAGGCCATGCTGGGGTGGGATACAGCTGCTCCACTTTGGGGGGGGGGATTCAGGTGCCCAGCAGTCAAGGAAGGTTGGGGTGGAGTTCCATCACAGGCGTTTCACCTCCTGCTTCTTCTCCAGAAGCTGCTGTTCTTCTGCAAGCTTTTTCTCCCGTGTCTTTTTCCCATTCTGCCTTGTAGTTGATGTTCAGATGAAACACCCTGAGTACATATACATCTCCGCCTCGGAATGGCCCCTCAAGGTGGTAAGTTGAAAACCCCGTTTTATGGCTCAGGAGACAGGTGAGCAGAGGGCATCGTGGCCTGTTTCTCCCTACACATTTGTAGTCCACCTCTCTTCAAGTTCATTAGCATCAGAGGTGGGTTTCAAATTTTTTAGTACCGGTTCTGTGGGTGTGGCTTGGTGGGCATGGCAGGGGAAGGTTACTGCAAAATCCCCATTTCCTCCTGATCAGCTGGGACTCGGGAGGCAGAGAATAGATGGGGGGGCGGGGCCAGTCAGAATTTTTACTACTGGTTCTCCAAACTACTCAAAATGTCGACTACTGGTTCTCCAGAACTGGTCAGAACCTGCTGAAACCCACCTCTGATTAGCATGCTGCCTAGGGAATTGTGGAAGTCCCCCAATTGAAAGTTGCCAAGTTGGAGAAACTGTTCTAGAGCAGGGGTCTCCAAACTACCTGTGGACTTCAACTCCCAGAATTCCCCACCCTGAGCAGGGGTCTCCAAATGTGGCCACTTTAAGGCTTGTGGACTTCAACTCCCAGAATTCCCCAGCGAGCCACGTGTCGTTGAAGCCCACCCATCTTAAAGTGGCCAGGTTTGGAGATCCCTATTCTAGAGACAGTTTTGGCCCATAGTTGAGGGACTAAGTTGAGGGCCTTCTTCATCCCCCAACCTTTGCTGGCCCTTCTGCTCCTGTTTCCTTCATCCGTGGTGCGATTCCTCTTCCTCACAGTTCTACATGGTGATGTGCATCGTGTACGTGCTCTACGGCGTGTTGTGGCTGATTCTCCTGGCCTGCTACTGGCGGGATATTCTGCGCATCCAATTCTGGATCGGTGGCGTGATCCTGCTGGGCATGTTGGAGAAGGCGGTCTTCTACGCCGAATTTCAGAGCATTCAGAGCGAGGGGCAATCAGGTGGGTAGAGACCCTCCCCCCTATCTGTGGCCAGATGGTTCTTCTGACTTGCTCAGCGCGGCGTCTTCTGTGCAGGCTGGACTACAGTTCCCATCGCCTATCAGCTGCACTAAAAAGGGATTATAAAAAGGGATTACCGCCCTGAGTCCCTTGGGAGATAGGGCGGTATAAAAATGTGATTAAATAAATAAATAATAAATAAATTATGGGTGTTGTACTCCAATGGATCTGGACAGCCTCGGGATAGGGGAGACTAAGACGGCTTGTGTCTTTCATGGGTTTTATTTACAGTATGTCCTCGACTTATGACCACAGCTGAAAATTTCTGTTGCTAAGTGAGGCAGTTGCTAAGTTCATTTTGTTCCATTTTGCCACCTTGCTTGCCACAGTTGTTAAGGGACATGGTCGTTCAGTGACTCTTCGCTGGTTAGAAGGTCGCAAAGGGGCATAACATGATCCCAGAGACACTGCGACCGTCGTAAATGTGAGTCAGTTGCCAGGTGCCTGGATTTTGATCACATGACTCTGGGGTCGTAAGTGTGAGAAACGGTCATAAGTCCCTTTTTTCAGTGCCATTGCAGCTTCGGTCACTAAGTGAACTGTGGTAAGTCGAGGACTACCTGTATTATGCTTATCTGCTGCCCCGTTTCACTGGCAAGGCGACTCTGGGAAACGTACAAACTTAAATGCAGAGGTATAAAGCGTTGAAGACTTGTAAATATTCAACAAAGGAAAATTAAATAAGTTTTTTAAACAATTTTATGGGCTAATTGAAACATTTCCACAGTTTTGCAGAGCGGACGGCAGGCTGTCCAGTCTCCCTTGCTGTTGCGGAGTTGGGTGGGCATGGCTGTTGGCTGGGGAGGATGGGCATTTGGGTCCTTTTCATCCCCAGGGCTCCCGTTTGAGCCCGCAAGGGGTTGGCTTCTACCAGCCAAGGTTGGGCCCCGTTTTCTGGGTTCCAGGCAGAGGTGGGATTCAGGTGAACCGGATGTTAATTTTACATCCAGTTTGGCGAACCGGTCGTTCCGATGACCGGCTGGCCCTGCCCTGCCCCTCCCAGGAGTAAGTGCAGGGGACGTGTGGAGCTCAGGGAGGTGAAAAACGGGCCTCCCAGAGGCTTGTGGAGGGTGAAAATGGGCCTATTTCTTGCCTCCAGAGCAGGGGTCTCCAACCTTGGTCCCTTTAAGACTTGTGGACTTCAACTCCCAGAGTCCCTCAGCCAGCAAAGCTGGGAGTTGAAGTCCTCAAGTCTTAAAGGGATCAAGGTTGGAGACCCCTGCTCCAGAGAGCCTCTGGAGCCCAGGGAGGTTGAAAATGGGCCCTCCCCACAGCCCGTTTTTGCTCCCAGGTGGGTGCAGGAGGCCAGGTGCTGTCTGTCACACTCCCTGGCCACACCCACCATGGCCACGCCCACCCAGCCAGTCATTAAGGCAGGGAACCAGTTTATTTGAATCGCACCACTGGTTCCAGCCCAGTCATCTCGTATAATACATGTTGGTGTATGCATAGTTACGTATTTATTTATTTTGTCATGTTTGCATGGTGTGTATGGGAGGTGGAGACTTTTTGAGAGCTGTACGCAAGGAAATTTCATTTTAATGTCTGCTGATCCGTGTGCGCCATTCTCCACCTCTCTCTCCTTCTCCCTTCTGCAGTCCAAGGCGCCGTGATCTTCGGCGAGGTGCTGTGTGCCGTGAAGCGGATGTTGGCCCGGGTCCTCGTCATTATCGCCAGCCTGGGATACGGCATTGTCAAGTGAGAGCGGACGGAGGGCACAGGGGAGGGGCGCCCCGGGCACAGCCGGATGGCACAAAAGCCAGCTGGGCAACTTTGCTCTTTCCTCGGCCCTGAAGCCCACCTCGCAGGGCTGTGGTTTCAGAGGAGGCGGGGACACGATCTCTCTAGCTTCATGCAGAATAAAAACAGGCTCTGAAACAGCCTCCGATGTATTCACTTTCACAGTCGTTGGATGACGTGAATCAGAATATTGACTCTTTGTCAATATTTTGTTTGCTTCTGGCACAACTTAGCTTAATTGCAGGATTTGTCTCTTCATTTATATCCTTCCTTGTTTTTATAAATAACTCAAAGCAGTGAACATACTTAATATTCCTTCCTCCTCTTTTCCCACCACAACCCTGTGCGGTCGGTTGGGCTGACTGGCCTAAAGTCACTCAGCTGGTTTTCGTGACTAAGGCAGGACTAGAACTCACATTTCCTGGTGATTGGCCCCAAGTCACCTAGCCGGCTTTCATGCCTAAGGCAGAACTAGAACTCACCCACTCCTAGTTATGCAGCTGGCTTTCATGCCTAAGATGGACTAGAACTCACCCTCTCCTGGTGATTGGCCCAAGTCACCCAGCTGGCTTTTGTGACTAAGGCGGAACTGGAACTCACCGTCTCCTGGTCCTAAAGTGGAACTAGAATTCCCTGCCTCCTGTTGATTGGTCCAAAATCACTGAGCCGGCTTTCACGCCTAAGGTGGGACTACAGCTCACCCTGTCTTGGTCACGCAGCTGGCTTTCATGCCTAAGGCAGAACTAGAACTCACCGTCTCCTGGTGATTGCCCTAAGGCCAAACCACAATAATGGCACTCCCCCCCTCCCAAAGCTGGACCCCCATCGTGACCCCCTCGGCTTCTCTCTCGCAGGCCGCGGCTGGGGGCCCTTCTGAACCGCGTGGTTGGCGTTGGGTTGATGTACCTGGTCTTCTCCATCATTGAAGGCGTGCTGCGGGTTAAATCGGTAAGGGGGGGAGGACTTTGGGACTGGGGGATGGGGCCAGGAGGGAGCCTTGCAGCGGGGGGGGGGGCGCTGGGGTCCATTTGCTCAGCTTCTGATTATTCCCCCCACCCCAGGAACAAGCTAACATGGTCACCTTGACTTGCGAGATATTTCTCGCTTTTGTGGACTCCTGTATCGTCTGGTGGATATCCTTTGCCCGAAACTTTGGCCCTCCGGCTCCTCTTTCTTGGTTTCAGGGCATCCGGGGTGGGGTGGGGTGGGGGGAGGAGGAGGAATCTGGCTTTGCAAACAGAATTAGCCCCTCACAAAAAAAAAAAAATTAGGCTATTCGGTCAGTAAAAACACATCCAAAAAGGATCTGTAACTTATGAACTTACCCACTTACTGACTGATTTTTGGTTTTGCTCTGCTGCTCGTTTCCCCCCACCCTAAAAAATGAATCTCTTCCTATTTTAAATAGTGAAAGATCATGAATTTGTGGTTTTCCAAACCCCTCCCTCCCCCAGTTAAAAACTGGTCTTTTCCCAAATGTGCACGCTGTACAGGTGGTCCTCAACTTACGACGGTTTGCTTAGTGGCCAACAATGCTCCCCAAGGCTACTTACAACCCAGTTTTGAATTTTCGACAGCAGTGGTGGGTGGGGGCCATGTAGCCATGTGACACACACACACACACACACACACATACCGTTGGGCACTTGGCAACTGGCCTCGCTTAACGTCCATTTGCAGCATCCCATGGGTCACGTGACTGCCTTTTACGACATTTTTGCCTAAAACCAGCATTTATTTCTGGTTTTCGGCTCATCTTGTTCACTTTAGGGCCATCATAAAATTAGGTCAGTCATAGGAATGACCTGCTTTATGGCCGTTGTCATAAGCCGAGGACTAACTGTAAGCGGGCCCAAACCTCCTCTGTGACTTCAAAGGCCACAATCCCTTCTTCCTTCCCTTGGTCTTCCGATCCTTTTCCTGGTACCCCCGTTCCCGCTCGCCCTCGCCCTGTGTTTAGGGCGCCCCCTGTTGCCTTTTCTCCTCGTTCTTCCTCTCCGTCACTTTTTTTTCCTCCTTCTCTCCTTTCTCTCGTTTTATCCCAGGCTCAGGATGACTTGGTGCTGCTGGCAGCCATTCCCCTGGCTCTGCTTGACTCTGCTCTCTGCTGGTGGATATCCTCTGTGGTCCTGGCCTGCTGGGGGAGGGGGTGTCTGGCGGGGGGGGGGTTCTGGGTCCTGGGCCTCCCTCCTCCTCTCCCTCCTGCCCCCCTCCCTCCTCCTCAAACAGTTGGTCAACCTGTGGGCTTTGGAAAGGGAAGAGGCTGTCCGGATAATGGGCTTGAGTTGGTTTCAGGTGGGGGTGGGTGGGCTTTGTGGAGTTCTCTTGACCCCTTGATGGAGCTTGGAGTCCGAGTGGGACAATCGCTTAAAAATGAGCCAGCCGTGGGTGGCAGCAGCCGAAAAAGCCAGAGCAATCCTAGGCTGCATTATCAGAGGCATAGAATCAAAATCACGAGAAGTATTAGTACCGCTTTGTAAAGCCTTAGTAAGGCCTCACCTGAAACACGGCATCCAGTTTTGGTCACCACGTTACTAAGAAGATGTTGAGTCTTTGGAAAAAGTGCAGAGAAGAGCAACGCAGAGGATTGAAGGCTTGGAGACTAAAACATATGAAGGACAATTGCAGGAATTGGGATATGGCCAATCTAGAGAAAAGAAGGACTAGGGGGTGACATGGTAAGGAAGCGCTGTTCCAGTATTTGAGGGGCTGCCACAAAGAAGAGGGAGGGGGTCCAGCTATCCTCCAAAGCACCCAAAGGCAGGACAAGAAACAAGCTGGAACTAAGGAGGAATTTCCTGACAGTGACAACAATTCGCCAGTGGAACAGCTTGCCACCAGAAGTTGTGGGTGCTCCATCATTGGCTGCTCAGGAATTCTGGGAGTTGAAGTCCGCAGGTCATAAAGGGGGCCATAGTTCCTTACCCCTGCTGCAGAGGGTTTGGGGGAGGTGGTCCATGTCCAGTTTTGGGTGCAAACCCTACCCTGATGAGCCCTACGCCAGTTTGGGTTTTAACCACCAAGCTAGCAAGCTGTGCTCTCTAAGAGAGGCACCCAGGTTCCTCTCCTCTTGGCGGGGGTCCCCTCTCAGCATCTCCCACCCCCTACCCACCCACCCCACCTCCTTGCCATGTTGTTCTCCTTGACCCCGGGCACATCCTGATCAGCGTTGTGCAGACCATGAAGCTGCTGAAGCTGCGAAGGAACCTGGTTAAACTCTCCCTCTACCGCCACTTCACCAACACCCTCATCTTCGCCGTCATAGGTGAGACGGGGCCTGGGGTGGCTTTGCGGGGGGGGGGCACTGCCTCTTGTTGCTCAGGTGTGGGGGGGAGGTCCTTGTTGAGGCCAGGACTTGCTTTAAAGAGCCAGTTTGGTCTAGTGGTTAAGGCATCAGGCTAGAAACCAGGACACGGTGAGTTCTAGTTCTGCCTTGAATGAATGAATGAATGAATGAATGAATGAATGAATGAATGAATGAATACTGGCTGGCTGGCTGGCTTTGGTCAGTCACCAGGAGGCTGGAAGTTCTAGACCGGCCTTAGGCATGAAGCCAGCTGGGTGACTTTGGGCCTGGCCTTTTCACTCAGCCCAACCCACCTCACAGGTTTGTTGTTGTGGGGAAAATAGGAGGAAGCTGTGTCGGACATTTTTGCCACCTTTGAATTATTTGTAAAAAACAATACAGGTGGGATACAAATAAATAATAAATAAACGGGGAAGAGGAAGGTGACATTGCAAAATGGAACTAAGGCAAAAGGGGGGATGAACTCGGAGGAAAGCCGCTGGATTTTGCTTTGTTTGTATTTCAATTCAGCAGCGAACGTGGATAAGATCACGATCGTCTTGTCCTTAGGAAATTCTCAGCTTTAAAATTAAAATTTGGCGGAAGAGCTCTGTGCTACGGCTCAGGTTTCCGCAGAGCCCTGCTGTTTTATATCTGCTCAGATTTATTTTTTTAGAACTCCTTGCTACCACCCCAACCCCTCCAGCGTTTATCAGATAGGCTGGGAACATAACGCCCAGAGCAGGATATTAAATCCCTCAGTTAAATTTTAATTTCAAAGACTTCCTGCTGCCTCCAGAAGACGCTTCCCTCCTGCAGTCGCCCACAACACGTATTTTTCTATCTCTTTCCACAGCCTCCCTCATCTTCATCGTCTGGACCACCAAGACTTTCCATCTTGCCACCTGCCAATCAGTGAGTAAGCAGGCTGGCTCCCTTTCTGCGGTTCTTTTTTAGACCCACATATTTTAAAACAATTGACCCTTACACCACTAAAACGTTCTTCTTCCAAGAATACTGCAAACACTTTTGGTCACCACACTACAAAAAAGACGTTGAGACTTTGGAAGGGGTGCAAAGAAGAGCAACCAAGATGATCAAAGGCCTGGCGTCTAAAACATGTGAAGAACGGCTGCAGGATTTGGGTTTGGCTAGTTTAAAGAAAAGAAGAATTAGAGGAGACAGGATAGCAATATTCCAATACTTGAGGGGCTGCCACAGAGAGGAGGGGCTCAAATTAGTCTCCAAAGGATGAGAAACAATGGATGGAAACTAATCAAGGAGAGAAGCAACCTGGAATTAAGGAGAACCTTCCTAACAGTGAGGACAATCCATCAGTGGAACAGAAATTCCCTCCAGAAGTTGAAGTTGCTTCATCACTGGAGGTTTTCAAGAAGATTCTAGACAGTCCCTTATCTGAAATAGTATAGGTTCCCCTGCTTGAGCAGGGGGCTGGACTAGAAGACCTCCAAGGTCCCTTTCAACTTCTGTTCTGTTCCGTTTTGGATGTGTGAGGTTTTAGAAAGAAAATTCATACAGGTCACCTTACAAACCCAGCCAAACCCAAACTTTCCGTGCCTAAGCGAGAGACAGTTTTACGAACTTTCTGGTCACCGTTGCTCAGTGAATCCCTCTGGCAGTTAAATGAATCTGGCTCCCCCCATTGACTTGGCTTCTCAGAAGGTCGCAAAAGGAGATCACATAATAACCACAGATAATGCTGCAATGGTCATAAGTACGAATCAGTAGCCGAGTCTCTGAATTTTGATGAATTGACCCTGGGGATGCTACAAAGGTGTGAAAAATGGCCATAAATCGCTTTTTTTTAGTGACCTAGTAATTTCGAACAGTCAGTAAACAAGTTCTACCTGTTCCGTGACGACCCAGGGCGTGGCGTGAAAGCAACACAGCCAGAGAACAGGTCTAAGTCCCCTTTAGTGCTCCAACTTTGCCCCCAAACATCCTCATGTTTCTACAAGTCCTGGAGCAAAACTCTCACACGCACCTTCAGCTGCCTCTGGCTGCGAGTAGTCCAGGAAGCCAGGTTAGCCAGACGTTCAGCGAAGCAGGCGAACCGGGCAAGTCCCACAAGACAGAGCACAGTGGTCTCCATGTGTCGGCAAGGCACACGAGGCTCCACAGTTTCAACGCTTGTTTCCGACAGATGCCCCTCCCACCAGCACCTCCTTACGTCTCAGTCCCCAGGTGTGTCTTGTGAAGGGGGGGGCAGGGCACACTCCTCCCTCCTAGCCAGCTCAGTCTGCGTTGTTCTCGCCTTCTCTCTTCCCTCCGTGCTCTAGGATCAGGAGGGGGTGGTCCTTGCTCCTCGCCTGAGCTCAGTCTGCAGGCCTTTCTAATCCTGAAAAGCCCTCCCCGAATTGACTCTGCCCCAGTTTCCTCCAAGGCCAACGGAGCCGCCCTCTCGATCTCTGTCAGCTCTTGTTCCAGCTCATCTTCCCCCACAGATTCAGATTCCGACAGGGACATCGCATGTACCTTCTCGGGTTTCCTGCACAACAACCCTTCCCGTTTCTTCTCCTTTAGGACTGGCGGGAACTCTGGATCGACGACGCCTTCTGGAGGTTCCTCTTTTCCATCATTCTGCTGGTGATCATGTTCCTCTGGAGACCCTCCGCCAATAATCAAAGGTGTCGGAACTCAAACCCAGGACAGTTTTCTCTAGATCCCTTGCCCATCGGGCTTCCGTGTTTTCATTCTCTTCTCAAGGGGGGAAAACCCCACCTTTCTCCTTGAGAGGAGATGGAGCGTCTCCTTCAAGCGAGGGAGGGGGGGTGGTCTCCCGCAGGTGAGCCCCCAGCCCCATCTCACGCCCCCTTCCTGGCCCCCTCCCCACAGATACGCCTTCATGCCTCTGGTGGACGAGGGCAGCGAGCAAGAGGAAGAGGAAGACGAGCAGGTGGTCAACGAAGTCTTTGGTAAGCCTTGGCCAGCGGTCTCTTCCGCCCCAGGACCCCCACTCCGGCTCTTGGACCCCAGATGGGGTCCTGCCGGCAGGCTGGCCTGGCCTGCCTTTTCTCCAGTGGTTGGTGTGGGTTTGCATGCCTGTAAGTGTGCCCCCCCCCTTGCACACCCATGCATTCCGGCCAATCTCTTGCAATCCCCTTGCGGGAGACGTTGCTGCCAAGGAAAAATATCGCCCACCTGGGCTGGTTCTTGATTGAGATGGTGTGTCGGATCTGGAAGGGGGAGGGGTTGGCCTCCCTGCATCCACTCATCCCTTTTCTCTCTGTATTTTGCTATTTCCCTCCTTCTCTTTGGCACAGGGATGAAGATGAGGGGTGGGAAACCGGAAGTCAATGGGATTCTAAAAGGCAACCGAGTGGTAAGAATTTTGGAAGGAGTTTCTTCTTCTTCTCTTCTTCTGTTTCTACTCTTCCCCCTCTTCCTGTCTTCTTCTTTCTCCTCTTTCTCTTTCTCGTCTCCCTCCTCTTCTTCCTCTTCCTCTTCCTCCTCCCCTCCTTTTTCTTCTTCATCCTTCTCTTTTTCCTTCTCTTTCTCCTCCTCTTCCTTCTCCTCTCCTCCTTTTTCTTCTTCCTCCTCCTCTTCCTCTTCTTCCTCCTCCCCCACCCAATGTTCCTCCTCCTCTTCCTCCTCTTTTTTCTTCCTCCTCCTCCTCCTCCATCACGGGCTTAAGTTCTTCCCCCTTGTCGCCTTCCAGATGCAGGATGAAGACTTGAAATGGGTGGAAGAAAACATTCCCTCTTCCATGGCTGATGTGTAAGTCTTTTTTTTTTTTGGTTTAAGATATTTTCCCTGCGTTTGGGTCATTGGGGTCCTATCTGTTGTAGGGTTGTAATAAAGGATTGCATCCTTGAAGGTATTATTACGTAAACATTTCAATTCCTGCATTTTAGTCAAAAAGCTTAGAAGAAACTCGGGGGGGGGGGGTGTCTTTCTTGGTCTTTTTGGAGCTCGGCAAGAAAAACCTCCATGAAATTATATAGTTCAATCCAACAGAGTGCCGTAAACCTAGAATTTCTAGAATTTTATTGTCCGCCGTCTCCGAGTTGTCTCCACCTGTTTGTAACCTCCTCTCTCCTTTCTCTTCCAGTATGCTACCACCACTGCTGGACTCCGATGAGGTAAACCTGCCACTTTGCATCTTTTGCCCCAAAGCCCAAATTTATTTAGTTATTTGTTCAATTTCTATAGTTCTGAACTCTGGTTAACTAGCATGCCAGCTGGGGAATTCTGGGAGTTGAAGTCCACCCATTTTAAAGCAGCCAAGTTTCAGAAACACTGTTTTAAAGTGTTCAGAGAGTCTTTAAGGGAGGCGACCGAAAGAAAGAGGAAGTGCACGGAAGATAATAATAATAATAATAATAATAATAATAATAATAATAATAATAATAATAATAATAATAATAATAATAATAATAATAATAATAATAATAATTTAATTTGTATACTGCCCTTCTCCCGAAGGACTCAGGGCGGTGCACAGCCAGAATAAAAAACAAAGAAAACAGTACATATAATATTAAGAACAGCCCCTTAAAAAACTTATTCGATTGGCCAAAAATTTTAAAATACAGTAACACAGATCCCTTGTGATCAAGCCGAAATTAAGGAAGGACCTGTCCGGCTGAAAAGCATTAAAAAAATTAATTCTTTCCTCTTTTTCTCTTTCTTTCCACCTTAGGAAATAGTGACCACAAAGTTTGAAATGTCCAAGATGGAATAAAATTGGCATCTTGGCCAGCTGCTTCAACCGCTCTCACTGACGGGTTTTGTACAAAGGATGCATCGGGGAAGCACCTTCCCATTTCTTCCTCTCTTTTTTTTCTTTCTTTTTCCAACTGGTGTTTTTTTTTTTAATATATGTATATGGTTTTTATCCATATATGTATATATATACATGAGCGTGCACACATACAAAAAAAACCCCACACACCTATACATATATATATATATATATATTTGTAAATGGTTATAAAAGAATTATTTTATTACTTTCTGCATTTCTAATCCTGGAGTTTTGGCCGGACGAGGACTCCTGACCCACCTCCTGCTGGAGTGGAGGATGGAGACGAGCAGAATTCCCCCTCCCAGCCTGGTTTTAGAAGCAAGATTTTTTTTCTGCAATGGGGTGAACATCTGGCGTTTGTTCCTGGCAACCTCCGGAGCTGCTGCCCATAGGCAGGTTCCTCATGTGAGGGTTGGGTCGGGTCCGAATGTGAATCCAGAGCAGAAGAGAGCCCCGTCCAACTGCTGAGTTGCAACTCAAGGCTCTCTGCAACAGACTCGGACGCTGGCCAGGGACGAACCGTGGCCTCTGTCCGTATTTGCCTGCATGGTAGGAAAGAAAGTGGGAGGGGGGTTTTTCCCTTGGGGGAGACGGATAAAATGCCTGTTGTCCATTATGGGGGTGTCCTGGGCCGTCCTGCATGTGCAGATGAGCAGCACAGGTCAGCAAGAAAGACCCTAACAGCCGCTGCATTAGACAGGGGTGAGGGTGAGTTTGGGCCAGAGTAACATCTGACTCCAGATTTGGCAGCGTTGAGCCCTGGAAATGTTCTTGAACGGGGACCAAAAGCGGGTTTAGTGCCAGAGCTACCACCGTATTAAAAGTTCCCGCGTGGGTGGTTAGCACTCAGTATTCACTGGCTGGATTGCGAGTCCTTTGCTGTGGCTGTGTTGGCCCTCAACGTGGCACGGCTGCCCCACGGAAGCCTTGAGACCCGATTGATTAACTCACATGGCACAGCAGGAACCGTCTGTTTCATCCTTGCTTTTTTCATATCTCATCCAAAGCATCGTCTAAGCCCCCCACCTCCCCGGCTTCGGTCCCTTTCTGCCTCCTGAGAGATTTGGGGCCCAAAGAGACAAAAGGTGCCTGGTCGTCTTCGCCCTCCCAAAATCGCCTTCCGATTTCTTCCCCTTTCCAATTTCTGAATTTCTCTGCACTGCGCCGACCCTATGGGGAAACATCCGATCACTTCATTGTTTGTTTTTTCATTGGAGATCCGATCTGAATAACGGGTGGACTGGTGAAGGAGGGGAAGATTACTTATTAATTTATTTTGAAATTGTGAATATGTCTTTGGAGAGAGAAAGCCATGAGTGTTTAATGCAGTAATATTTTTAAAATAAACCACTATCCCACTAATCCGTGGACGCGTCTTTATTTCTTTCAGCTTCTGCTGGGATGTCGTGTTGGCTGGGAATTCATGAAGCACGGAGCCATTAAATCAGGGCTGGGGAGCTATGGCCCCTTTAAGACCTGTGGACTTCAACCCCCAGAATTGGCTGGCTCAGGAATTCTGGGAGTTGAAGTCCACAGGTCTTAAAGGGGCCATAGCTCCCCAGCCCTACATTAAACGAACCTTTAGGCTAAATTTTTATCATGCACTTTGCTAAAAAGTCATGTGAACCAGAATATGAGAAGCTAGAGAATGTGATTCCTTGGATGGGCGGTGGATAAATACATTACTGTCAATACTCCGGATTCTTTCTTCTATCCTCTTTGCTGCCACATATTTTGAACAAATAAAGGCACGGTAGTCAGTTTCCATGATTAATTGTTTCTCAAACTTGACAACTTTTAAGGTGTGTGCACTGCAGCTCCCAGAATTCCCTAGTCAGCATGCTCTTGAACTGGAAAAATGGGTGGACTATAATTCCCAGAATCCCCCAGCCAGCATGCTAATGAACTTTAAAGATGTCTGGATTTATCTCCCAGAATTCCCCAGTCATGCAATTCAACTTGAAAAGAGGTGGACTTCAGTTCCCAGAATTCTGGCAGTTGGAAGTCCACTCATTTTAAAGTTGCTGTGGTTGACATACTCCATCCTTGCTTCTTTGGGATCTTTCAGGTACTCGAGAGCTTTCTGGTAGGGGTGGGGTCTTGTTTTGAGGATCAAGTTTGACATTGGTGTCATCTCCTGGATCACCTCTTCTACCAGCCACAACCAACCACATTTCTCTCTTTTTTTTATTAGAAAATAGCAGATGCCAAAGGTATAAAACAGGTAGCCCATGTACAAAAGTACCCATCATCCAAAGCTGGAAGTTACTCAAGATTTGGTAACCCCCACCCAAAATGGATCTCTTCAGAAATCTGCTCAGTCCACAGCAGACCTTGCTGGAGCTTCTTTCTCCAAAGGTCAGTAGATGCCACCTGAGCAGTCATGGCCACAGGTTGATGTCCAGCCTCTTTGCATGGCTAGATGATCTTTGAGGAAAGTCAGCCCCATCTTTACATGGGACTACTCCAAGGTGGCTCTCCAGACCTAAATCCAAGCTACCTTCCCGTAGTTGTAGAGATCTTCCAGATCTCCTGATCTGGAGCTTATCTCTGAGCAAATGTAGGCACAAGGAACACAACTTCTTGAAGTCCAGAAGAAGCCGGTCCAACTCCTAGAAACCCAATTTTTCCTACAGGACTCTCGACTTTGGTTGATTGCAGCGTCCCCTTCCTCCAATCTCCTCTACGTGGGGGGCGGACCCTCGTATTTTAGCATGAGGTGGAAGGATTTGGCAAAGCCGTTGGTCTGGAGGCAGGGGGGCTGGGAGAGGGGCAGGAAAGAGGACTGGCACAGCAACCACACCAGCACCGCGAACGTTGTGGTCAAGAGCAGCCAGAGGACGGAGGCTCTGCAGAGCTTCTGGGGCTGGGCACAGATCTCGGTGGGCAGCTGCAGGTCACATCTGGAGAGAGAAAAGGGAGAGACGGTTTCAATGTTAGATTTCAGATGGGCCACCAAGTACAGATATCCTCAATTTACAATCATTCATTTAGTGGCCGTTCAAAGTTACAACGGCACTGAAAGAGTGCTTGATGATTGTTTTCTCTATGGTCACATGATCAAAATTTGGACGCTTGGCAACTGGATCGTGTTTTTTTACAACTATATTACTAATTTAACAACTGCAGTGACTCACTTAACAACAGTGGCCGGAAAGGTCATAAAATGGGGCAAAACTCACTTAACAGCTTG
Source organism: Ahaetulla prasina (assembly GCF_028640845.1). NCBI lineage: Eukaryota > Metazoa > Chordata > Lepidosauria > Squamata > Colubridae > Ahaetulla > Ahaetulla prasina. The sequence continues at coordinate 32,781,170 of NC_080548.1, read as the reverse complement.
AGTCTCATCTTAGCAACAGAAATTTTGGGCTTAATTGTGGTCAAAAGTCAAGAATTACCTGTAATCCAATCCCAGGAGTATCCTGCTATCGATATACTCCAGCAACCAGAATGCAGGGACAGACTTCCCGGTTGCATTCGGACAAGACACACCGCCTGGTTGCTAAACTAACCCTTTCCCCCCCCCCCAATTTGTGCAGCACAGTGGCCGAAACAAGCTGAATCCATAGACAATTATTCTCAAAAACTTCTAAAAAGCCACTTACTCTTTCTCAATAGTAACCATAATTTCTGCTGACCGGGAATTTAGCATCTTGGAGATCTAGGAAGAGATTCACAAGAAGGAAACAACATCAAACTTTTTTTTTTTTTTTAAAAAACAGGTTATAAAAGCGGGATTTGCTTTAAAATTTTCCTTTCAAAACACAAGAGAGCCGGTTTGGCTTAGTGGTTAAGGCACCAGGCTAGAAAGTGGGAGATGGTGAGTTCAAGTCCCACCTGAGGCCTGAAAACCAGAAGGGTGACTGTGTGTCAATCACCAGGTGACAGGGAGTTCTAGTGTCTCCTCAGGCATGAAAACCAGCTGGTGACTTTGGCGCGATCACTGGGAGACGATGAGTTCTAGTCCTGCCCTTGGGACGAAAACCAACTGAGTGATATTGAGCCAGCCCCTCTCTTTCTCTCTCAGCCCAACCCACCTCACAGGGTTGTTGTTATGGGGAAAAGAGGAGGAAGAGGATGTGCTGGATATGTTCACCGCCTTGAATTATTTGTAAAAATACTGAAGACAGGATACCAACAAATGAATAATAATAAAAGAGATGGTAGAACCGGTTGGGCTGCTGAATTTTGAGGCATTCACCTCCTTCATGGGAGCTGACCGTGAGGGAGGAGAAGGCGCTTTTGACATGCTCAGGAGATCCTTGCCAATGGCTTCTGTGATCTCCCAGCCAGATCTTGCCCACATTCACTTATGTTTCATTTCTGATTTGTCGCTGACGTCGTGGATCCCACAGGCTTTTGGCCATAAACATGGTGTGGTCTTACCCGTTGCCCCTTCTCCGACTGGCTGGGGATGAGGTTCTGTTTGCCTTTTTTCCTGGACCATCGGTGGACCTTCTTCCCCCTCATCTGAATTTGCAGAGGCAGCTGCAGCTCCTTGGCCAGTGGGAGCGCATCCACATGGGTTACGGAGTCCTGAAAAACGGAAGAAGAGAAGCAGCGTAGCAGAAGTGAAGTGTTGGAAGACCAGAGATTCCATTCAGCCCTCACCTTTCCTTCTCACCTGGAAGGTGAACGATGGCAGGAGGAAAAAGACCCACCATAAAACCTTGTAAAAGGCCAACCACCCCAACTGTTTCAGACGTATAAGAGGGGGTGATGGACTAACAAGTGTTGTTTTGGTCTCCGCTGCTCCCTGGTGGGTTGCCCACTGGATTCCCACAGCTTCTCCGCAGGACCCTTGTCAGAAAAAACTATGCCCCCACCAACTTTCCAATAACCCCCAGCGCCTGCCAGGATCTCTCCAAGCTTCAGAGCTTTTGCCAGGTGGGACCATCTGCGTGCAAAACCTCTCGGCTTTCATTCAGTGGACCTCAAACCAGCCCCGGCGAGGATTTTACCTGTTAGCTGATTTTTGCATGATATAGATTGATTTAATTGCTGTAGGCTAATTTTAGCCCATAAATAATGTACTGGGTTTATTTTTATTTATTTATTTATTTTATTTGCATTTATATCCCGCCCTTCTCCGAAGACTCAGGGCGGCTTACACTATGTCAAGCAATAGTCTTCATCCATTTGTATATTTATATACAAAGTCAACTTATTGCCCCCAACAATCTGGATCCTCATTTTACCTACAGACAGATTTATTCCTTTTTTTTTGGTAGTTTTTTTAAAAAGCTTATATATAAGGTAATCCTCCACTTATGGCCACAATTGAGCCCCGAATTTCAGTCGCTAAGCGACTGAACCTTGCAAGTTCTGACTCTGCTTCCCTTGATGAATAGCGTACCTCTTTGATCTCCGGAGGGATTCCCATTTGGATCTGGCAGTTCTGGTCCAGCCAGGTCTCAATGCGTTTGGGATCAAACCCCGTGGCTTTGAGGGGTGGGCAGCAGACCCCTGTCCTGGGCAGCTGAGCAGCTCCTGGCTCCTGGTGGGCGGGATGTCCTACCCAAAGGAACGACAAAGTGGAAAGGAGCCCCAAAATGAAATTTTTGACCTGCAAGCCAAAGAAACTTCAGCAACTGTCAGAAAAATAAACTTGTTTAAGCTTTTTAAAAGCAATTTCCACCTCCAGATACAGCAGGATCACACTGTTGGCTGTGGAGGATGGATGCTGTGATCCCAGCGGAACCGGAAGATGCCCAGTTGGCTCTAATTCAGAGTCATCTTATAGGGCAGATTGGCAGCATAAAAAAATTAATGAATATCTATCAATCAATAAATAAACCAGTAGCTTTCAAAGGCACGTCGGCAAAAACTATGGGCTAGTGGCATTTCTAAATGGAGGAAACAGCACAGGGTGTCCTCATTTAGTGACCGCCACCTTTCAGAGTGACACTCGTAACTTTGCAACTTTGCAACTTGCATGCGCAGAGTGTATTTGATGGCATTCTGGTGGGAGGGCAGAGCCTCCTGCCACCGCTACTACCGGTTCGCCCAGTAGCAACCAACCACTGTTGTAGGAGCTTCGCAAGTCTGTGTAAAGCGAAGGAAAATTTGAAGGCAGATCTTTAAGCACCATCGTGGCTTCCTTTAGTGATTGCTTTGCTTAACGACTGGCTGGTTCCTATTGTGGTCACTAAAGGAGGAATGGGTCAACGGCTAACAACATGCCGACTTTCTCAAGAACACGGAACCAACCAGGGACTTAAATGTAAAAGTACCTTTTAAAAGGAAAATCCTCAACTCACCCAAAACATCTGTTTCCATTGGATGGGCCCCCGGGCAGCTGCAGGGCTCCCCCTCCTCTGGGAAACTGCTCTGCACCTGCACAATCAGCAGAGAACAGAGAACACACGCCAAGGACACGCTTAGAAAAGGGCGCCTGGATCTCCTCCCCGCCCCCCCCCCCCCCGCCACACAACCCACAAAAGTTCTTCCCAACTGGACAGTTTGTTTGCAGGAGGTCCTCAAGTTACAACCACAATGGAGCCTAATATTTCTGTGGCTAAGCAAGACAGTTATTCAGTGAGTTTTGACCCATTTAATGACCTTGCTTGCCGCAGTTGTTAAGTGAATCACTGCCCTGGATTGATGGATGGATTGATTGATTAGAGTTGCATTGCAATTGCAGGAAAGGGGCCCCTGCTAGGAATGATGTTGTAACCTGCCCAGAGGATGTGAGTTGGGTAGCTCTGTAAATTTATTTCACAAATAAATAATAAAGGCAGGTGGTCCTCAACTTACAACCACAATTTCTGTTGCTGAGTGAGGCATTTGTTAAGTGAGTTTTGTCCCACTTCATGACCTTTTCTGCCAATGTTGTTAAGTGAATCACTGCAGCTGTTAAGTTAGTATCCCGGTTGTTAAGTGAATCTGGCTTCCCCACTGACGTTGTTTGGGAGAAGATCACAAAAGGGGATCACGTGACCCAGGGACACTGCGACCGTCATAAAGAGGAGTCAACTGTCAAGGGTCCCAGTGTGAATCACGTGATCCTGGGGACGTTGCAAGGGCCATAAGTGTGAAAAATGATCCTAAGTCATTTTTTTCAGTGCCGTTGTAACTTTGAATGGTCACTAAATGAACTCTTGTAAATCGAGAACTACCTGTAAGCAGACTATTGGTCAAAGGAAGCCTCCCCTATCCGTGGCAGTCTACCTGGCCAACCTAGAACATTTCTTCCGCAAAGCAACATCTGGTCAGTCTGATTCGTTTCCACCACCGCCCCCCCCCCCCAAATTCCTCCTTTTCCTCCGATACCCACCGAAAATTCTTCCGTTCTGCCCCAGCTCCAGCGCCAAGAACGGCTCCTTCGCCGAAGATGGTCCCCCCGGCCGAAGCCTACGAGACAGAAAAAAATTCTCTTTTCTCCCCCCCCAATTTATGGGGAGGGGACATAACCGAAGACCTTTGGGGCTCTGCAATGAAAACACAGAAATGGGTGCTTGATAGACGGGGAGAAATCATCCAATCTTATTCTCTCTATTCTATATCAAAGTAAAAGGACAGAGAGAGAGACTGCCATTGAGCCCAAAATTTATGTCGCTAAAGAAGACCGTTGTTAAGTGGATTTTGCATCATTTCACGACCTTCCTTGCCACCGTTGTTAAGTGAATCACTGCCGTTGTTAAGTTAGAACAGGTAGACCTTGACCTACAACCGTTTGTTTAGTGACCGTCCGATGCTACAACAGCGCTGAAAAATGTGACTTCTGTTCTTCACACTTACGACCTTTGAGGCGTCAAATGATCATGGGATCAAAATTCAGAGGCTTGGCCACTGACTCACATTTATGACGGCCGCAGTGTCCCGGGGTGGGTGGGGGGGGTCATGCGATCCCGTTTTGCAACCTGCTCACAAGCAACGTCAATAGAGAAGCCAGATTCCCTTAACAACTGCGGGAAGAATGGTCGTGAAATGGGGCCAAACACACTTAGCAAAGGAAATCTGGGACTCACTGGTGGTTGTAAGTCGAGGACTACCTGTAACACGGTCGTTAAGTGAATCTGGCCTCCCCATTGGCTTTGCTCGTGAGAAGGTCGCAAAAACTGATCACCGGGACACGGCAACCGTCGTAAGTCCATGCCAGTTGCCAAGCCTCTGACTCTTGGTCATGTGACCACAGGGACGCTGCAACGGTCATAAGTGTGAAAAACTAAAAAAAGTGGGACACTTTTTTTAGTGCCGTTGTAACTTTGAACCGGTTGTAATCGTGGCCTACCTGCGTAGAACAGGTGTACCTGGTTCTCCTGGCCCCCACCTACCCATGACGGCACTGTAATACGACGAATCTTCATCCTGCGAGGTGGACCCCCCCACGTCCACCGAGGGGTCCCACTCCAGATCTGCAGCCGAGGAGCCCCCGATGGGAACCCTGCAACACTGGACTGGTTGCGGGGTGGAGTGGCCCCAAAGAGCCTCAGGAGTCAGGGCAGCGGATTCAGGGTCCCCCGTGCGAAATCCCAGCGATCCTTCCGTGAAGCAGTCCGACTCCACGTCGCTGTCTCGCTCTGACTCCCACTGGTCCTCGAAGACCTGGAGACAGGATGGACATGTGCAGACAACGGCCTCGACCTCCGTGGGAAAAAACCATCTGGGCACGTGGGAATGCTCCCCGGTTAAACTCCCTTGTGGAGACCCAGAACTGGAGGCAAGATTCCAAGTGTGGTCTTACCAATGCAAGAAGGAGGAGAAGCAGAAGGAGGAGGAGGAGGAGGAGGAGGAGGAGGAGGAGGAGAAGAGGAGGAGGAAGAGGAGGAGGAGGAGGAAGAAGAGGAGGAGGAGGAAGAGGAGGAGGAGGGGAAAAAGAAAAAGAAGGAGGAGGAGGAGAAGACATAGACTTCACATGAGATGCTTGACGTACCAGCCGCATGCTGACCAGGCGCCGCTGAAACTGAAACACCCTTGACAAGACCGTTTGGTGGAACCCGATCAGCTCCTTCAGGTCTTCCTCCAAGATCTCAGCATCCTCCGGTTGGCTCTTCTGGATCAAATTCTCAGCGCAGACCACGAGATGATCGATGTGTTCCGTGTTGGTCTGGACATCTTGCTGGAATGCCTGGACATCAAGGAGAGAGAGCAAAGAAGGGCAGGACCCGGATCAAGTTTCTGCATGGACATCTTCACCTCATCCATGCCCTTTGCTGGGCCCCTCAAACCCCACCCTGAATTTGGGAGTCAGCAAATGGGAGAAGCCACTTTACCCTTTGTTCAATGCCAACTTCCTAGTCCTCATGATTGTTGGTGCCTGGGTGCAGCTTCCTTTAGTCTAAAATCAGTGTTTCTCAACCTTGAAGATGGGTGGACTTTCAATTTTGAGATTCTGGAAAGCTGACTGGGCAATTCTGGGAGTTGAAAGTCCACTCATCTTCAAGTGGCCAAGGTTGAGGAACACTGCTCTAGAGTAGAAGCTACTAAAGGTAGTGAACTCCTGTGAGTTTTGGCTGAGGAATTCTGGGAGCTGAAGTCCACATCTCTTAAAGTTGGTGAGATGGAGACTCGCTGGTCTAAACTCTATAGACCTTTGCTGGATGCTGACAAAATAACTCAGAAACATCTCAGGGTATTTTGCCTCCAGAGCTAGAAAATCCTCCGAAGGATGCCAAATCCCAGGTAAGGATTCCAGTCCAGATCTTAGAAAAATTGGATGAACCTTTAGGAAAAAATCAGGAACCAGCAAAGGTGAGCAGAGAAGCACCTGATTATCTTTCCGATGGACACAGAATCCATTTTACCTGCAGCTGTATCATTTTCTCCAGTGATGTCCCTCCGGAGAAGTGCTCGACGTTGGTCAGCCGCAAGTCCAGTTCCATCAGCCGCACCTGGATGGTCTCCTTCTTCAGTCCAAACTCCTCCCATTGGTTGACAAAATGCTGAGGGAGAATCCAGAGTGGATGAAAACATGAGGCTCCTCATCCTCACAGCCGAGAAGAGAAGGAAGAGAACCTTTGTAGCTCAGGGTTGAACTGTGCGGTCCTGGGTGCTCTCTAAGCTTGACTGCTTTCTTGCAGGCATTTCATGACCCAACTAGGTAACATCATCAGTGCTAGACGGGAGGAGGGGGAGGAGGAGGAAGAAGAAGAAGACGGGGGGGGGGTCTTTGGTGCTCTCTAAGCTTGACTGCTTTCTTGCAGGCGTTTCATGACCCAACTAGGTAACATCATCAGTGCTGGAAGGAAATTACGGGACCGCCTGCTGTTACCACATGCCTCCCACCGGCCCGTGCGCTCTCACAGAGAGGGTCTTCTCAGGGTGCCGTCCGCCAGGCAGTGTCGGCTGGCGGCCCCCAGGGGAAGGGCCTTCTCTGTGGGAGCACCTACCCTCTGGAACAAACTTCCCCCCGGTTTACGCCAATTACCTGACCTTCGGACCTTTTGCCGGGAACTGAAAACTTATTTATTCATTCAAGCGGGACTGGCCTGATTTTTTAATTGCTACATTTTTAAATTCTTAAATTTTAAATTTTAATTGCATTTTATTGGGTATTTTATATGGTCAATTTGGACGGTTTTAATTTCGGCCTTTATGGAATAAGTTTTTTTAATTGTTATTTTAGGGTGTATATAAATTGTTTTAATGCAGGCTGTACACCGCCCTGAGTCCTTCGGGAGAAGGGCGGTATAAAAGTTTAATTAAATAAATAAAATAAAAATAAATAAAATGTATATCAGCCGAGAGCAATCTCCTCTCCTTCTAGCACTGATGATGTTCCCCAGTTGGGTTGTGAAACATCTGCAAAAAACCACCAAGTTCACCGAGCACCAAGCACCCCACAGAGACACCTAAGGTTTGGTGGGGAGCACCATCACCAAGGGCTGTCCAAATATGACCCCCAATCCAGAGCTGGCTGGGACCAACCCACGGCACCAAAGGGACCCTCCCTCTCTTCCCACTCAAGGCTTGGCCAAGCTCACCTGGAGCCTCCTGGAAACAGCAGCCGCTCGAGTCTGCAATTCCTCCCAGCGCCAGTTGACCTCCTGCACGGAGGACTTCAGGCATGGACCGATGTTCCCCATCCACACCAGCTGGCGGTACTGCCGGTTCAAGGACTCCAAAGACCATACTTTCTCCGAGATGTCCTTCTGCAATGCCTGGGCGGGGAATCCCAGAAGAGTTCAGATCAGAAGCATGGAAGAGTTTGCGTAAACATGGCTGGTTGGGCCCCTGGGAATTTAGTTCAAACTTTCTAGTTCATATCACTTCTGCATCGCTTGTCCACCAACCTGCCAGGTTTGGCACAAAGAAACGATCTATTGATTTATTTAACATATGACAATGGGAACAATTAACCAGTGGAACAGCTTGCCACCAGAAATATTGTGTTGTGGTCCGCCAGCAGCCTGTGGAGCTGGCAACTGAGTCAGACAGTGATGAGGCCTGTCTGTCCTGGAGGCTGGGGAAGGCCCAGATGAGGGCTCTGCATCGGAGGCAGAGGTGGGGCCAGGGCCATCGGGGAGTGAGGTGCGGACTCCAGAGCCTCCAGAGGTTGAAAGTAGTGAGGCAGAGGAACAGAGGAGGTGCCTGTTCTTAATGCACGCATGAGAAGAGCTGCCAGAAGGCAAGAGCAGCTCAAGCAAAGAGGACGACTCGGGAGTAGGGCCAAGAGATGATTGGCCCCTCCCATAAGGCTTAAAAGAACAGCAACAGTGTTTGGGCTCTTTGCCGGAAAGCAATGTTGATAGCTTCGTCTTGCTGCATTTGTTTTGTATGTATCTGTGTCTTCTGAACGTTTGCCAAGAAAGGCCTTTGGCAGTTTGCCTAATTGGACCAAGGTTTGTGATAGGACTGAGGAATTCGTGTTGGGAGGAATTTGCTTTAATTTGAGTTGAACGATGCTGGGAATGAAGTAATTCTCAGCTTTTCGAATAAAGTTTGTTTGTTTTTACACTGACTGAGTTTCCAACTACATATTGGGTGCTCCACCCTGGAGGTTTTCAAGAAGAGTTTGGACAGCCATTTGTCTGGAATTGTACAGGCAGTCCTCGACTTATGACCACAATTGAGCCCAAAATTTCTGTGGCTAAATGAGACATTTAGCCAACAATGAGACATTGTTAAGTGAGTTTTGCTCCATTTTTACAACTTTTCTTGCCGCTGTTGTTAAGTGGACCTGGCTTCCCTGTTAACTTTGCTTGCCAGAAGGTTGCAAAACGGGATCACATGACCTTGGGACACAATGGTCGTAGGTACGAGTCGTAAGCAACGGTCATAAGTATGAGTCAGCTGCCAAGCATCTGAATTTTTGATTACATGATCGTGGGGCTTTTTTACAAAGTGTGAAAAGCGGTCATAAGTCACCTTTTTCAGTGCTGTTGTAACTTTGAACGGTCACTAAATGAACTGTTATAAGTCAAGGACTACCTTATAGGGCAGTATGTCCAACTAGGAGGTATCCAACCTTGGGAACTTTAAGACATGTGGATGTCAACTCCCAGAATTCCCCAGCCAGCATCTTACCACCTGGAAATTCTGGGCAGCTTTCAACATTAAAGGATAAAATAATATAAATGCCAATATTACAAAAGTATAAATATACAAAGTTAGCCTGGTATTCTTCAACTGTGTCCATTTTATTCTGGGAGTTGAAGTCCACAAGTCTTAAAAGTTCCCAGATTGGACCCTTCCTAGTACAGGGTCCCCCGCTCGAGCAAGGGGTTGGACTAGAAGACCTCAAAGGTCCCTTGCAACCTCGTTCTCCTATTTCTATCTCTGGGGCCCTTGGTTTGCAGCCTCTTTCTTGCATTTTGATTCAGATTTCACGCCTCGCCAGACACATTCAGAGCAGGGAACACAAAGCTGCCTCTGTGACTCTCCACAAAGGTGTACACAGGCCTCTCAATGCCATGTTTGTTTGCTGTGACTTTTGGCTCCTTGTGATTTTTGGCCATCAAAAGAGCTCCGTTTATCTCGGGGATCTCTGCAGATCCGGAGAGCTACCCAACCCTTCCTCGCCAGGGAGAAAGGGGAGCCTGTAAATTTATTCCATTTATTGATTCAATTGATACACAGGCACAAACCCCTTTTTTCTCGCTCCCTTCCCTTCATTTCCTATTTCTGCTCAGTTTTTTCCTTTCTATTTTATATCATAAAACAAATTTTAAAAAATTGAGATGAATTTATACAGCCGCCCCTCTCAAACGAATGACCTGTGTAGCTAACAACAAATGTTAAAATACTACCAGTAACAATGTAATTATAGGTCGTCCTCAACTTACAACAGTTCACTTAGTGACCATTCAAAGTTACAACAGCAGTGACAAAAGCAACTTATGACCATTTTTCACAGTTAACCACCTTCTAGCACTGATGATGCAGCAACCTTAACTTACCAAGTGCAATGATTCACTTAACAACCATGTCCAGAATGGTCGTAAAAGGGGGCAAAACTCACTTAACCGATGTCTTCCTTAACCACAGAAATTTTGGGCTCAATTGTGGCTGTAAGTCGAGGACTTCCAGTATTTTTTTAAAAATATTGTTATTTTTAAAAAAAATATGTGATTTAAAAATATATATTTAGTTTGTAAAAGGTTTTTAAAATGTGTTTAATTTTAAAAAAGGGTTTTAAACCCTATTTTAAATTTTAAAAAGATACTTAACACTTAACTTCAAAAACCATTTTAGAAATACATTTTCTTTTTAAAAGTATTTTTAAAATATTGTTATTTTTAAAAAAAATATGTGATTTAAAAATATATATTTAGTTTGTAAAAGGTTTTTAAAATGTGTTTAATTTTAAAAAAGGGTTTTAAACCCTATTTTAAATTTTAAAAAGATACTTAACACTTAACTTCAAAAACCATTTTAGAAATACATTTTCTTTTTAAAAGTATTTTTTTTTTAAAAAAAGATGTATTTTTGATTTTGATCAACAGAAAGACTGAAAAAGGCAAAGCATATGAACAAGTCAGCTTGTGATGAGATGGGCAGCAAACAAATTTCATAAATAACATAAAATCCAGAAGAAGCTGAATTCTGCTCACCTGGAACCTTTGCAGTTCTTGTTTGGAGCCAGCGAGGGACACCTGGGAGGACCTGGGAGACGCGGCCACCGTCTCAGCCGCCTGGAGCCAGTCCTGGAAGCGGAAGACACCGTCCTGGAGGGTCTTCTGGAGGGTCCACGCCTCCTCCTCCCTGAGGGCAGGGCAGGGCAGGGCATGAAAGACCGAGATGGGTACCCCCCACCCCCACCCCCACCCAGCCCCCATTCTTTCTTCCCTTCTGAATGGAAAAGGACTCAGTGTTTCCTGCCTGGGAAAGCAGACGCACGTGGCTCATGAACATCGGTCCAGCAACAGGGGTGGCTCTTAAAAGATGCCCTTCTCCAAGGGGAAGATGGCTCAGTAAAGGAAAAGCACGCAGAGACAAGGACTATCTAGCTAGCTATCTTTCTCTCTCTCTATCTACTCCATCCATCCATCCATCCATCCATCCATATATCTATCTTTATTATCTAGCTATCTAGCTATCATCTAGCTATCATCTATTTATCTCTTTCACTCTCTCTATCCACTATCCATCCATCCATTCAGCCATCCATCTATTCATCCATCCATCCATCCATCCATATCTATCTATCTATCTATCTATCTATCTATCTATCTATCTATCTATCTATCTATCTATCTATCTATCATCTAGCTATCTATCTAACATCTAGCTATCATCTAGCTATCATATTGCTATCTTGTTATCATCTATTTATCTCTTTCTCTTTCTCTCCACTCTATCCATCCATCCATCCATCCATATATCTATCTTTATTATCTAGCTATCTAGCTATCTATCATCTAGCTATCATCTATTTATCTCTTTCACTCTCTCTATCCACTATCCACTATCCATCCATCCATTCAGCCATCCATCTATTCATCCATCCATCCATCCATCCATCCATATCTATCTATCTATCTATCTATCTATCTATCTATCTATCTCTATCTATCTATCTATCTAACATCTATCTATCTATCTAACATCTATCTTATCATCTAGCTATCATATTGCTATCTCATTATCATCTATTTATCTCTTTCTCTTTTTCTCTCTCTCCACTCTATCCATCCATCCATCCAGCCATCCAGCCATCTATCTACCTACCTACCTATCTTGTTATTATCTAGCTATCTAGGTATCATCTAGCTATCATCTATTTAGCTCTCTCTATTTGTCTATCCACTCTTATCTATATCTATCTATCTATCTGTTTAGCTATCATCCATCCATCCATCCATCTCTCTCTCTCTCCTCTCCAGGTATTTCCTCCATGCTCTGTCCGCTCAGTATGAAACTTGGCTGATGGATGTGTTGTGCAGGCATAAACCTAGAAAGCCTTGCTGCTCTTTCTAGCACAATTAATTTCATGCACTGCATTTTATTATAGCCACGCACTCCAACAATTCTGGATGGTTTACACAATCCAATCCAAGATAAAATAATTAAAAACATAAATAAAATCAGACAGCCTGGACTGAAAACAGGTAATAAAACACTGTGGGCAGCCCTTCCCATCAAAAAAAGCATATTAAGCCCAGCCTTGGATCTAAAGCCGGGTTTTAGGAGCTTTTCAGAACCCCCAAATCAATTCCTTTCTACGACTGTTGCACATTCTATGCCTGCTTACTCTCTTACAATCCCTTTCTCTCCAATGAATATAAACACAAACATTAATTCCCTTCTTGCTAAGCTAATTCCCAAGGGCAGAGGAGTGAAGAAATGGAAAGCACCACTGCAGTCATGTGATTTTTCCATTTAGTGACCGCTTCATTTAACAACTGTCGGTTCCAATTGTGGTCATTAAACAAGGACTACTTGTTCTCCTAAGAAGCTCATTCCCCTCACCTGATCCGTTTCTCTACAGTCACCATGCAAAGGTTGCAAGCAGTATTTACTGGCGTCATCGGCTCCCCAGACCATCTGTGGCATCTCCGCTTATCCGGGAAAAGGTCAAAGTTCACAGCTCTTCCCTGCATCCCAAATGTTGGTTTCCCAAAACTCCCCTGGAGGTGGAGAAAACCCCAAATGCCTCCGGTTTGCTCCCACTGGCTTCAAAGAAGGCAAAATCCTCTTGCCAGCCTTATCTGGAGAATCCTGTTCAGACTTCTAGAAAACAAAAGGAAGGAAGGAAGGAAGGAAGGAAGGAAGGAAGGAAGGAAGGAAGGAAGGAAGGAAGGAAGGAAGGAAGGAAGGAAGGAAGGAAGGAAGGAAGGAAGGAAAGAAAGAAAGAAAGAAAGAAAGAAAGAAAGAAGAAGCCAGCGTCAGAAGAAGCAGGCTTTTTCAGGCAGACTTTGACAATATATATCGATTTTTAGCATTTTGCCCTCCAAATGATTCACGCACCAACTTGGCTAAAGTTTCGATCCATGCTAAAGAGGTGATTATTCCCTTTGCAATTAGAGATCCCGGAATACCTGTTTTTATTGCCTCTGATCTGCTTTATGGCATGCAAATCTACTTTTAATTTTGCACAGCCTTGAAGGCGCACGGCGCTGAATGAATAAATAACAGCAGTCACAACATGGGTGTGCACAGACTGCATTTATTTAACACAGCACATCAGGCACGTGCCAAGTGTATTTATATAACTACAGCTCATCTGGCTCCAGGGGAGAACAGCCACATCCTTTACAAAGGTGTGTGCAAACATTTTTCTTTCTTTCCTGACTTCTTCGGTTTATAATTTATGTTCAGGGTTTGTTCCCTGTATGTATGCTTTTGTTTATGCATGAAAAATAGCCCCACATTTTTGCAAACCCTTATTTTTTCCCAAAAAATTCCATCTCCCTCCCACTGCTGTTATTGTTATCATCATCATCATCATTATCATCGACATCAAAATGAACTTTGGACTTGAAAAATCTGCTATATTATCCATGCAGCAAGGAAAAATGGAAAAAACAGAAGGAATAGAACTGGGAAATGGAAACATAGTAAAAGCATTAGCAAAGGATGATGGTTACAAATACCTAGGCAAATTGGAAGCAGATAACATTTTGAATGGAAAAGTCAAAGAGTCAATGCAAAAGGAATACATCAGGAGGGTCCGCAAAATATTAAAATCAAAGCTGAATGCTGGAAACATAATTAAAGGCATTCATACATGGGCAGTTCCAGTGATACGCTACTCAGTTGGAATCATCAACTGGATTTTGGCTGAACTGGAAAACTTGGACCGGAAAACACGGAAACTTTTGAATATGTACCATGCTTTACATCCACGAAGTGACATCGACAGGTTGTACCTGCCAAGAAAAATAGGGGGCAGAGGGCTATTGCAAATCCATCAAACTGTGGAAGAAGAAAAACGAAGTTTGAATGATTATGTGAACCAAAGTACAGAAAAATTGCTGCAGGATGTAAAAACAGAGAACATTATAAAAACAACAGAAACAAAGGCAGAATATAAGGAAAAACAGCTGGATGACAGATTAAATAGATGGAAATCCAAAGCTTTGCATGGACAGCACTTGAAAAACATTGAAGAAAAATGTGATGACAACTTTACATGGGCATGGCTTAAGATGGGAACCATCAGGAAAGAAACAGAAGGTTTAATATTCGCTACTCAAGAACAAGCACTACAAACTAATGCCATGAAAGCAAAGATACAAAAATCCACTGACAATCCACACTGCCAACAACAAAGTCGAAACTATTTCACATTTAATATGTGAATGCAGCAAAATCGCACAAACTGATTACAAAGCTAGACACGACCGAATTGCTAAATTAATCCACTGGTCATTATGTAAAAAATACAACTTATGTAAAAAAAATACACAAATGGAAGTAGAATGACTTGGGTGCAATCCTTGGTTGTGCTCAGATTAGTCTGAGTTGCAGGGGGATTTGAGCTGGTGAGCTGCACTGCTGCTGTTTGGCTTCATGTTCGTGGTCGTGCTACATCTTCGTAGTGGGTGTCAGTCTGCTGCATGTATGGATTGGAGGGGTTTGAAATGGCTAATGTTGCAGCTGCGGTCTGGCTTCTGGTCCTTGGTCGTGCTTCCTGATCAGTGTGGGTTTGGGTCTGCTTTCTGGGTGGATGTGTGGTGGTGACATCCTGTGTGGACCTCGTGAGTGTGGGTCTGGTGTCATTCCTTGTGTTAAGGACTCGTTTGTCAATAAGACTAATCTGAGCACAACCAAGCCCCCACCCAAACAGGACACACCCCCAGCCAATCAGAGCACAAAAAAAACCCCATCCAATCAGAGCACAGCCAAGCTCCCACCCAATCAGTTCAAACCCCCACTAGCAGTTAAAAAGGAAGAAACAGCTGCAATCACACATTGCTCCCAGAAGCACGAAGCTGAAGCCTGAAGATGACGAATGAGACTTCGTCGAAACGTCGCCAAGACACTTCCAATTTTGCGTGGGAGAAAACCCGAATAACCAAAGACCTATATATAAGCATATATATATATAAGCATAAGCATGCAACAACCATATTAATTGGATATAATGAAAGGAAACAATAGAACAGGAACGGTAGGCACGCTTGTGCTCTTATGCATGCCCCTTACAGACCTCTTAGGAATGGGGTGAGGTCAATGGTAGATAGTTTTGGTTGAAGCTTTTGAGATTTTGGGAAGAGACCACAAAGTCAGGTAGTGTATTCCAAGTATTAATAACTCTGTTACAGAAGTCATATTTTCTGCAATCAAGATTGAAGCGGTTAACATTGAGTTTAAATCTATTGTTTGCTCTTGTATTATTGCGATTGAAGCTGAAGTAGTCTTCAACAGGAAGGACATTGCAGTAGATGATTCTATGAGTTAAACACAGGTTCTGTCGAAGGCGGCGGCGTTCTAAGTTTTCTAAATTCAAGATTTCAAGTCTGGTGGCATAAGGTATTTTGTTGTATTCAGAGGAATTTACCCAGGAAAGGGAAAGGGAAAGGGAAAGGAGGAGTAAAAAAGGAAGGAAGGAAGGAAGGAAGGAAGGAAGGAAGGAAGGAAGGAAGGAAGGAAGGAAGGAAGGAAGGAAGGAAGGAAGGAGAAGCAAAGGAAGGAATATAGAGAGAATGGGTGAATGAATGGATGGAGGGAGGGAGGAAGGAAATGAAAAGAAAGGAAGGAAG
The DNA here is from genome assembly GCF_028640845.1 of Ahaetulla prasina. Taxonomy (NCBI): domain Eukaryota; kingdom Metazoa; phylum Chordata; class Lepidosauria; order Squamata; family Colubridae; genus Ahaetulla; species Ahaetulla prasina. The sequence goes on along the minus strand of NC_080548.1, from coordinate 32,765,422 downwards.
AAGGGAAGCCTTTCTCCCAATTTATCCAACTGCTTTTATAATTAGGAAATTCTCCTTAACTTTCCACTGGAATCATCCTTTCTCTAATGTCTATTACTGCACCCCTCAGCAGCCTCTGAGCGTGTACAGAGCGCACCTTGCCTACCTCTGAGCAACCTGTCCATCTCCTGCTGGGGCATTTTTTCCCAAGTCCCTGAAAGTACCAGACGCCCCTGAATCACACGGCCATCCTTGCTAAAAGTCCACCTTTCATTCAGCCCTGCCTTTTCCCAAGCCTGAGCCCTGTGACCCACCAGCCTTCAAAGAAAAATACTTATTTTTACTGATATATCACCTTTAGAAACCGCCCGTCCCCTTCCCGGAGCATGCTTGTGCGTGCGCGCGCGTGTGTGTGTGTGTGTGTGTGTGTGTGTGTGTGAGAGAGAGAGAGAGAGAGAGAGAGAGAATTCCAGTCCCTCTTAGCGTGTCCATCAATCACCTGTCATTTCAACCTGCAGCCCCGCCTTGCACAGATCATCGAGACAAGCAGGTTGAATTTTCACGGCGCTCAATTTTCAGTCCTGCAGCTTTTGCAAACTCACTCCCACGACCAAAAGAACCCGCGTGGGAGAAAAGGGCTGGCACCGAGACTTTGCAACCTCCCTGGCAGGTTGCTGCCCCCCCCCAAGGCTCAGAGGGGACCCCAACTTCAGGCAGCGCAGCAATTCCTCCCTCCCCGAAAGAGAAACTCCGAATCTACCTGCCATCCAGAAGCCAGGATCCTCTCTCTGAGCTGCTGCATTTCCCCTGCCTGTCAATCATTAAACGGGTGACAAACAAGGACCGGGACAGAGAGCGCCATCCTCTTCCTCCTTGGCCAACGTGACGGAAAACAGGTGTGCAAATGCCCAGCACAGGCTTGGCGGGGGAAACCTGAAAAAAAAAACCCTGCCCAGGTTTGCTTCTTCTGCTCTTCAAGCAGAGAGCGGCTCTCCAGCTCACCTGCGCCAGGAAGGCAAGCAGGGAGGGTTGGCAGGTAACTCGATTCTCTTGGGGCGAAAGGACCTGGCCCAACCCATTTCCAGCTCTGGGTGGCAGCTGCTTCTCCGGCAGGGCACGGTGCCAAAGTCACATATGCCACCTGCCGTTTTCCAAGCCCGGTGGGGCTGGACAGGTGAGTGCCCCACCCAGGGAAGGGAGGTTCGTTGAACGTAAGAACATAGAACATAGGATAGTAAGGCTGGAAGAGACCTTGGAGGTCTTCTAGTCCAGGGGTCTCCAACCTTGGCAACTTGAAGACTTGTGGACTTCAACTCCCAGAAGTTGAAGTTCACAAGTCTTCAAGTTGCCAAGGTTGGAGACCCCTGTTCTAGTCCAACCCCCTGCTCAAGCAGGAGACTTTTACTCTACCCTCTTGGACAAATGGTCATCCAGATGTTTCTTGAAGACCTCCAGAGATGGAGCATCCACAACCTCTGGAGATAAGCCGTTCCACTGGTGAATTGTTCCGTCAGGAAATTTCTCCTTAGTTCCAGGTTGCTTCCCTCATTGGTTAGTTTCCACCTGTTGCTTCTTGCCCTGCCCTCAGGTGCTTTGGACAATAATAACAAGAATTGGAAGGGACCTTAGAGGTCTTCTAGTCCAACCCACTGCTCAAGGCAGATCTTCTATAATTCCAGACAAATGGCTGCCCAATCTCTTCTTTAAAACCTCCCATGATGAAGCACCCCAAAACTTCTAGTGACGAGTCGTACCACTGGTTAATTGTTCTCACTGTCAGGAACTTCCTCCTTATTTCTAGGTTACTTCTCTCTCTCTAGTGAGTTTCCACCCACTGCTTCTTGTCCAGCCATCAGGTGCTTTGGAGCAGGGGTCTCCAACCTTGGCAACTTTAAGCCTGGCAGACTTCAACTGCATTTTGCAATGTGTGAACATGAGGTTTTGCAGTGAAGAACTCTGGCTGGGGGATTCTGGGAGCTGAAGTCCGTCAGGCTTAAAGTTGCCAAGGTTGGAGACCCCTGCTTTGGAGAACAAATCCATAATAAATAGATTGATCCCCCTCTTCTCTGTAATAGCCCCTCAATTACTGGAAGACAATGAACATGTCACCTCTGGTCCTTCTCTTCGTTTAGAGTAGGCATGTCTAATCCCTTCGGTCGTTCATCATACGGTTTAGCCTCCAGAGATCCTTTAACACAAGTGTCCAACCTGGGCAATTTTTAAGATTTGTGGACTTCAACTCCCAGAATCCCCCAGCCAGAGTTCTTCACTGCAAAACCCCACCCACACATATCACAAATCCAGCTGGATTCCTTGGACAACCATTTGTCTGGGATGGAATTAGATCTCTTGGCTTGGGCAGGGGGTTGGACTAGAAGACCTCCAAAGTCCCTTTCAGCCCTAGGGTTCTATGGTTCTAAAACTGAATCTGCAGGCTGAGGGACAATGGTCTCCCCCATAGTTTGCAACTGACTCAGCCCTTTGAGTGACAGGCATAGGAAACCGGCCTTTTGTTTCTAAACCTGAGGGCTGGGGGATTCTGGGAGTTGGAGTCCACCCCTCTTAAAGTGGCTCAGGTTGAAAAAACTGTTTGTATCCTTACGATTGATATTGATATTGTTTCCTGATTGCTTATTTGTACCCTATGACCATCATTAAGTGTTGTACCTTAGAATTCTTGATGAACGCATCTTTTCTTTTATGCACACTGAAAGCATATGCACAAGACAAATTCCTTGTGTGTCCAATCACACTTGGCCAATACAGAATTCTATTCTATTCTATTCATCTGGAACATATTCACTGTAGCTACAAACACCACACTTCCCAAAATGTGCTTTATTTCTTCGCACCGAAAAGCCCCAACCACAGTTTAAGGAAGTACAATTCGGAAACCTGATAACCTAGAACAGTGTAAAAGTCAGGAAGACCTTTGGCCCCAAACAGCCACCAAAGCTGGGCTCCAGAGTCCAAAAAAGCAGACAAAATCATCACAATTACACAAAACCAAACAAGGAAGCCGACGACAGACTAAAAGGTTTTGCATTTTTTTTTTTTTTGCAGAAGCTTCAATCTGGGAGAGGCAGGTGCAAATAAGATATTTTTCAACATCTTAAAAAAGAAAAAAAAATGTTATTCTAGATTTCTTCAAAGGACCCATCCCAGGGTCACGTGATCACAATTTGCGACTTTCCCAGGTGGCTTTTGAAAAGAAATACCAAAGGGGCAAGCTGGATTCGCTCAACGACCAGGTGATTCGCTTAACCACGAAGGCAAAGAGTCTTAAAATCATGAACGACTCATTTAGTAACTGCCTTGCTTAGCAACAGAAATTCTGCTGCCAAGTGTAGTCGTAAGTCGAGGACTCCCAAAAGATAGATATCCAGCAGACTGTTTATTTCTGACAGCATTCTTTTTATTAAAAAATTGATAATACTATAACGTTTGTAAAGAAAACCTCCCTCCACAATTTATTTCTATTTGAACTTGATACTGGGAAGAATGTTTGAGTGACCATTCAAAGTTACAACACTGAGAAAAGTGATTTATGACCGTTTTTCACACTTATGACCGCTGCAGCATCCCCGTGGTCACGTAATCAAAATTCAGATGCTTGGCAACTGACTCGTATTTATGACGGTTGCAGCGTCCCGGGGTCACGTGGTCCCCTTTTGCGACCTTCTGACAAGCAAAGTCAATGGGGAAGCCAGGTTCAGTTCACAACCCCGTAACTAACTGCAATGGTTCACATTGACAACGGCAGCAAGATAAATCGTACAATGGAGCAAAACTCACTTTAACAGCTGTCTTGCTTAGCCACAGAAATTTTGGGCTCAATTCTGGTCGTTAAGTGGAGGACTACCTGCGTTTGAAGCATCCAAGAAGAGCATCAAAACGGGCCGAGTGTGTAATTGTGATTTTTCTTTCTTCAATTTATAGTCTGACCTAATAGATGGCTAACCAAAAAGGTTTGGTGGGAAGAATGACCCTCTCGGTGTTCCTGAACTACAGGTCCCATTATCTGTCTCCGCTAGTCGGATGGCTGACGGAGACATCGCACAATTCAGGTGTGGAGGACAGTATGGAAATTTAATAAATAAAATAAACTTTGTCCATCACAGGCAGAAAAGATGTTCATAATTGGCCTCCAGGGCAGTTTGAGAAAAATCCCTCTCTCTCTTCCTTTTTTTTTAAAAACAATTTTTTAAAGCCGCTTGCCTGCCTTCCTGACATCATAAACATAATTTTCTGGGAACACCTGGAGAACCTTAATCTTTGAAAACATTTGAACACCGGCCGGAGGGCAAAGCTTTGAAATCGTTTCATCCTTGACCTAATTAGGAAATGCCGAATAAACTGCGTACAATTCTTGGGAGTTTATTTGCATAATTTTAGCATGCTGGGGAAAAAATAGCCTTTTGTGGGCCAAGCATGCCAATGTCTGTTAGAAGCTGCATTCTGCACCCAGCGCTGGTGATTTTGAGTGGGGGGCTCGCAGCTCTTCCCTCTCACCGCCTCCTGGGGGCACCACCCCTGCCATGCAAAACACCGGTCACTTCCTCCGGCCGAGAATAATGGACGTTTTTAGCACTTTGGGGACGTGGCGGATGGTGAGAGACACCCGGGTCTGACGCGGCAACGTGTCCCCAATCTCGCAGCCACACAGGCCGGCGTTAGCCACTTTCTGCGTCACGGTGTCCGTTGAGACGGGGCGGATGCCATGAAGGTAGCGCACATACATGTCTTCCTGCAAGACCAGGAGGCTGCGGGGCTTCAGAAGGAGGGAGAAAGCGTGGCGCTCCTCCTGGGTCTGCGGGGCCGAAGTCTGCAGAGGGAAAAAGCTCACACGGTTGGAAAAAAGATAATTTACAACACCAGATGCTCAGAGCCAGATTCTTCCTTTAACAAGCCTGCATCAAATGAATGCCAGCCAGTTCCATGCAGCCATGAAGTCTACCCATCTTCAAGTGAGGGGCTGAAGAAACTCTGCTCTGGAGTAGAGGCTACTAGAGGCAGTCCTCAATTTATAACCATTTGCTAAGTGACCATTTCTTGTGTGTCCAATCACATTTGGACAATAAAGAATTCCGTTCTGTTCTGTTCTGCTCTGTTCTATTCTATATTACCGTATATACTCGAATATAAGCCGATCCGAGTATAAGCCGAGGTCCCCAATTTTACCCCAAAAAACTGGGGTAAACTGGGGACTCGAGTATAAGCCGAGGGTGGGAAATGAGGCAGCTACCGGTCGGGAAAACCCTCCCTCCCTCAGCCGAGAAGGCTGGCGGCTCCCCCGCCCCGCCCTCTCACTGCACCGGCAGGGCTTCCCCGCGCTAATGCAAAAGCCCGCCAAGTTTGCGCCATCCGGTATAATGTGAAAAAAAGAAGAAAAAAAAAAACTCGAGTATAAGCCGTATATACTCGAGTATAAGCCGAGGGGACGTTTTTCAACACAAAAAACGTGCTGAAAAACTCGGCTTATACTCGAGTATATACGGTAGTCTACCAGTTGTATTGTGTTTTGTGTTTTCTATTGTGTTTTCTATTGTATTGTATTGTATTGTATTCTTCTATATTTTGTTCTACTCTATTCTGTTCTCTATTCTATTTTGCCTTCTCTTTTCAATAGCACTGAAAAATTGACTTATAACCAGTTTTCATGCTTACGACCGCTGCAACATCCCCGTGGTCACATGATCAAAATTCAGACACTTGACAAATGACTCATATTTATGATGTTCACAGCGATCCCCTTTTGTGCTTTTCTGACAAGCCAAGTCAATGAGGAAGCTTAAGATCCACTTAACAACGGTGTTACTAACTTAACCTCTGCAGTGATTCACGTAACAGCTATGGGATGAAAAGGCGTAAAATAGGGCAAAACTCACTTAAAAACTCTCTCGCTTAGCAAATGGGGATTTGGGACTCCATTGGGGTCATAATCGAGGATTAATTGTGAAGTTGGAGGATGGTTGTGATTTTTGTGTTTTGACCTCACCTCTTGGCTTTCGGGGGGCGCTTCTCCGGTGATGGGGTGGTAGAAGTCCAGGAGGGTGTGTGACCCCAGATTGATGGTGGTAACAATGGGATAATATAGTGGTCCATCTTCGTGCGGCTGCAAGCAAACCGAGAATTAGTAAAGGACCCCCACTCTGAGAGAAAAAGAGGAGGGGGAGAGGAAATGGTTACCATGATGCCCTGGCCGGCTTGGTATTCATTCACCAAGACATGGTTGGCTGGCTTTCCTCCAAAGACTCCGAGGGAAGACACTCGATCCACGTAACGCTGCAGCCAGGGGGGCAATTTCTCTGCCACCATCCCCTTTGGGTGGGGCAGCCCTCCTGCGGGGTGGGAGCAACACACAGACAATGTTGAACACTAATTCTTGGCACCAACGAGACAGTGATTTTGATGGAGACAGAATGGACCAGACCTACTCTCTTCCCCCGCAAATGGTACATTCCAAAGAGAAAGGACCTCAATTGCCCAGAATTCCAAATGAGCATGGGACCAAACTATGGGAATTCTGGGTGTGGTAGTCCTAGCACACTTAAGGACCTCACGTTGGGGAAGAAAGACGTAGCTGGGGAATTCTGGGAGTTGAAGTCCACAAGTCTTAAAGTTGCCAAGGCTGAAAAAACACCATGCTAACTATATATTTATATTTTGTGATACTGCATTTATATTATTATACTTTTTCATATTGTAAACCACCCAGAGTTGCCCTGTGGGTAAGTTGGACAGCCAATAAATGTAATAATTAAACAAATAAACTCTTTTCTCAGACATCCTTAAAGGACCTTAGAGCATCCAAAAGGTGATTTCCCACTGAAACCAATTTGTAAAAGAGAGAAATCTCAGCGGGGATAAACACAGGAAAAAAAAGGAAAAGGAAAAGAGACTTGGAACCGTTAATCAGTCAGGGTCTAATTAAAGTTTCCAATTTTGAACGGAGTGCGCTCGTATCAACTAACCTTTTTGTGTCCAAAACGAAAGATTATTTATCATGTAAATACAGACCTGGGTGTCAGCCACTATATGCGTAAACTGGGCAGCCATATAAATTTGTTCATACAAGTTGTCCTCAACTTACAATCCTTTCCAGGGGGTTGGACTAGAAGACCTCCAAGGTCCCTTCCTTGGAGGTCTTCTATTTTGTTATTCTAACTAAAGTGGCATTGAAAAAAAATGACCGGCAACCAGTCCTTCCGCTTATAGGCATGGGATCAAAAATTCAGGTGTACCAACAGGTATTTATGACAGTTGTAGAATCCCGGGGTATGCGTGTGTGCCACATGATCACTATTAGCAACCTTCCCGGGCAATTTCCGAAAAGCAAAGTCAAAAGAGGAAGCCAGATTCGCTTAATGGCTGTGTGATTCGCTTAGGCACTGCTGTTAACTGGCCCTTTTGCTTAACACGGGAAGTTCTGCTCTCAGCTCTGGATGTAACTTGTAAGCCAAAGACTCCTTGTAAATAAAGGTGTGGTTTTTTCCCCCTGAACTTGCATATGGACAGACGGACAAATAGTTCCCCACAGATGATGCTATTTAATTGGGTCATGAAATGTCTGCAAGAAAGAGAACCCCAAGAAAACCCCACAGGTCTCCTCCGCCTCCTTCTAAACTCCCCTCCTTCTAGCACTGATGAGGTTCCCTAGTTGGGTCATGAAATGTCTGCAAGAAAACAACCCAGCTCAGAGAGCACG